>NC_136127.1:13521086-13617679 GCF_965212315.1 Lampetra planeri | reverse complement strand
ACCCTAACCCACCCTAACCCCTAACCCTAACCACCCTAACCCTAACCCCCTAACCCCTACCCTACCCACCCCAACCCTAACCCCCTAACCCCTAACCCTACCCCTAACCCTAACCCCTAACCCAACCCCTAACCCTAACCCCTAACCCTAACCCCACCACCCCAACCCCACCCCTAACCCAACCCCAACCCCTAACCCTAACCCCTAACCCCTAACCCCCAACCCTAACCCCCAACCCCTAACCCTAACCCCCTAACCCTAACCCCTAACCCACCCACCCTAACCCCCAACCCTAACCCCCTAACCCACCCCTAACCCCCTAACCCCTAACCCTAACCCCTAACCCAACCCCTACACCCCTACCCCTAACCCCCCAACCCCAACCCCAACCCCACCCCTAACCCTAACCCCACCCCTAACCCCACCCAACCCCTAACCCCTACCACCCCAACCCCTAACCCTAACCCTAACCCCCCTAACCCCACCCCAACCCCTAACCCCAACCCCTAACCCCTAACCCCTAACCCTAACCCCCACCCCCTAACCCTAACCCCACCCCAACCCCACCCCAACCCCCAACCCCCAACCCCTAACCCCTAACCCCACCCAACCCACCCAACCCCAACCCCAACCCCTACCCCACCCCCAACCCCAACCCCCAACCCCAACCCCTAACCCCCAACCCCAACCCCCCCAACCCCTAACCCCTAACCCCCCCACCCCTAACCCCCACCCCAACCCCTAACCCCAACCCCACCCTAACCCCTAACCCTAACCCCTAACCCTAACCCCCACCCCCCTACCCCCAACCCCCCAACCCTAACCCCCTAACCCCTAACCCCAACCCCCCTACCCAACCCCAACCCTAACCCCTAACCCTACCCCACCCCACCCTAACCCCTAACCCTACCCTAACCCCAACCCCTAACCCTAACCCCTAACCCAAACCCCACCCACCCCAACCCCCAACCCCACCCCAACCCCACCCCACCCCAACCCCCACCACCCCTAACCCCCACCCCAACCCCCACACCCCTAACCCTAACCCCCTAACCCAACCCCTAACCCCTACCCCAACCCCTAACCCTAACCCCTAACCCCTAACCCCACCCCTAACCCCCCCCTAACCCTAACCCCAACCCAACCCTAACCCCAACCCCCTAACCCACCCTCACCCAACCCCTAACCCCCAACCCTACCCCCCTAACCCCTAACCCTAACCCCCAACCCCCTAACCCAACCCCTAACCCCTACCCACCCCTAACCCCCTAACCCTAACCCACCCTAACCCCTAACCCTAACCCCTAACCCTAACCCCTAACCCCTAACCCCCTAACCCTAACCCCTAACCCTAACCCCTAACCCCCACCCTAACCCCTAACCCCTAACCCAACCCTAACCCCCTAACCCCTAACCCTCACCCCCTAACCCTAACCCCTAACCCCTACACCCTAACCCTAACCCCTAACCCCTAACCCTAACCCTAACCCTAACCCCTAACCCTACCCCCTAACCCACCCAACCCTAACCCCCTACCCCTAACCCTAACCCCTAACCCTAACCCTAACCCCCTAACCCTAACCCAAACCCCCTAACCCCTAACCCCTAACCCCTACCCCAACCCCCACCCCTAACCCCTACCCCCAACCCCTAACCCTAACCCCACCCAACCCCTAACCCCAACCCCCCTAACCCCTAACCCACCCAACCCCAACCCCAACCCCCTACCCCTAACCCCAACCCTAACCCTAACCCTACCCACCCACCCCTAACCCCTAACCCTACACCCCCTAACCCAACCCCACCCCTAACCCTACCCCCCAACCCTAACCCCTACCCCAACCCCACCCAACCCCTAACCCCCAACCCCCTAACCCTAACCCTAACCCCAACCCAACCCTAACCCCTAACCCTAACCCACCACCCTAACCCCACCCTAACCCCTAACCCCACCCCCTAACCCTAACCCCTACCCTACCCCTAACCCCTAACCCTAACCCCTAACCCCTAACCCCAACCCAACCCCTAACCCTAACCCCTAACCCTAACCCAACCCCTAACCCTAACCCCTAACCCTAACCCTAACCCCTAACCCTAACCCCCTAACCCTAACCCCTAACCCTAACCCCCTAACCCTAACCCCTAACCCTAACCCCTAACCCTAACCCCCCAACCCCACCCAAACCCCTAACCCTAACCCCTAACCCCCCTAACCCTAACCCCTAACCCAACCCCTAACCCTAACCCCTAACCCCTAACCCCCTAACCCTAACCCCTAACCCTAACCCCTAACCCTAACCCCTAACCCTAACCCAACCCCTAACCCCAACCCCCAACCCCTACCACCCTAACCCCTAACCCCTAACCCCTACCCCCCAACCCCTACCCCAACCCCTAACCCCTACCCACCCTAACCCCTACACCCTAACCCCTAACCCCTACACCCCTAACCCCAACCCAACCCTAACCCCACCCTAACCCTAACCCCAACCCCTACCCACCCTAACCCCCCAACCCTAACCCAACCCTACCCCAACCCAACCCCCTAACCCCTAACCCCCCAACCCCTAACCCCTAACCCTAACCCCTAACCCCTAACCCCTAACCCCACCCACCCCCCAACCCCACCCACCCCTAACCCTAACCCACCCAACCCTAACCCCTAACCCCTAACCCTAACCCCCTAACCCTAACCCCTACCCACCCCTAACCCCTAACCCCTAACCCAACCCCAACCCCTAACCCCAACCCCTAACCCTAACCCTAACCCCTAACCCCACCCCTACCCAACCCCTAACCCTACCCCCTAACCCCTAACCCCTAACCCTAACCCCTACCCCTAACCCCTAACCCTAACCCCTAACCCTAACCCCAACCCCTAACCCCTAACCCCTAACCCCCTAACCCTAACCCCTACCCACCCCTACCCCTAACCCTAACCCCTAACCCTAACCCCTAACCCCTAACCCTAACCCCCTAACCCCTAACCCAACCCCTAACCCCTAACCCCACCCTAACCCCTAACCCCAACCCACCCCTAACCCTAACCCCTAACCCTACCCCTAACCCCTACCACCCACCCCCCCCACCCCCCACCCCCCCCCAACCCCCACCCCCACCCCACCCACCCTACCCACCCCCCCACCCCCCACCCCACCCTCCACCCCCACCCACCCCTACCCCACCCTACCCCCACCCCCCCCACCAACCCACCCCAACCTAACCCCCTAATAACCCCTAACCCTAACCCTAATAACCCTAACCCTAATAACCCTAACCCTAACCCTAACCCCTAATAACCCTAACCCTAATAACCCTAACCCTAATAACCCTAACCCTAACCATAACCCTAACCATAACCCTAACCCTAATAACCCTAACCCTAATAACCCTAACCCTAATAACCCTAACCCTAATAACCCTAACCCTAATAACCCTAACCCTAACCCTAACCCTAATAACCCTAACCCTAACCCCTAACCCTAACCCCTAACCCTAACCCCTAACCCCTAACCCTAACCCTAATCCCTAACCCTAACCCCTAACCCTAACCCCTAACCCTAACCCTAACCCTAATAACCCTAACCCTAATAACCCTAACCCTAACCCTAATAACCCTAATAACCGTAACCCTAACCCTAACCCTAATAACCCCTAACCCTAATAACCCTAACCCTAATAACCCTAACCCTAATAACCCTAACCCTAACCCTAATAACCCTAACCCTAATAACCCTAACCCTAATAACCCTAACCCTAACCCTAACCATAACCCAACCCTAACCCTAACCCTAATAACCCTAACCCTAATAACCCCTAACCCTAATAACCCCTAACCCTAATAACCCTAACCCTAAAACCCTAACCCTAATACCCCTAACCCCTAACCCCACCCCTAACCCCTACCCCCTAACCCCACCCTAACCCCTAACCCCAACCCCTAACCCCAACCCCTAACCCCAACCCCTAACCCCAACCCCTAACCCTAACCCCTAACCCTAACCCCTAACCCTAACCCCTAACCCTAACCCCTAACCCTAACCCCTAACCCTAACCCCTAACCCTAACCCCTAACCCCTAACCCCTAACCCCTAACCCTAACCCCTAACCCCTAACCCCCCTAACCCCTAACCCCAACCCCTAACCCCTAACCCTAACCCTAACCCTAATAACCCTAACCCTAATAACCCTAACCCTAATAACCCTAACCCCTAACCCTAACCCTAACCCCTAACCCTAACCCTCTAACCCTAACCCTCTAACCCTAACCCTCTAACCCTAACCCTCTAACCCTAACCCTAACCCCCTAACCCTAACCCTCTAACCCTAACCCTAACCCCCTAACCCTCTAACCCTAACCCCCTAACCCTAACCCCCTAACCCTAACCCCCTAACCCTAACCCCCTAACCCTAACCCCCTAACCCTAACCCCCTAACCCTAACCCTCTAACCCTAACCCTCTAACCCTAACCCTCTAACCCTAACCCTCTAACCCTAACCCTCTAACCCTAACCCTCTAACCCTAACCCCTAACCCCTACCCCTAACCCCTAACCCTAACCCCTAACCCCTAACCCTAACCCTAAACCCTAACCCTAACCCTAATAACCCTAACCCTAATAACCCTAACCCTAATAACCCTAACCCTAATAACCCTAACCCCTAACCCCAACCCCTAACCCTAACCCCTACCCCTAACCCTAACCCCTAACCCTAACCCCTAACCCTAACCCCAACCCCTAACCCTAACCCCTAACCCTAACCCCTAACCCTAACCCCTAACCCTAACCCCTAACCCCTAACCCTAACCCCTAACCCTAACCCTAATAACCCTAACCCCAACCCCTAACCCTAACCCCTAACCCTAACCCCAACCCTAACCCCTAACCCCAACCCCTAACCCTAACCCCTAACCCTAACCCCTAACCCTCTAACCCTCTAACCCCAACCCTAACCCCAAACCCCAAACCCTATAACCCCAAACCCTATAGCCCTATCCCTATAGCCCTAACCCTATCCCTATAACCCTAACCCTATACCCGAAACATAAACCATAACCCTAACCTAACCCTAAACTAATCCTCGCCTCATTACAATGAAACAAATCTAAGGATGTTGTGCATAAAATAGCTTAAAAGTTTTGCTTACAAGAGCAACGGTCTACGAGTCTAGCTATTACCAACTCTAAACACATGATAGGCCTCGTAACTTTGTTTGCAAAATCATTTCCACCGAATGAGCTGGTAACTCACCTTGAAAAGCTGGTAATCCACCTGGAGGAGCTGGTAATCCACATGAACCAGCTGGTAATCCACCTGGAGGAGCTGTTAATTCACATGAACGAGCATGTGGCCACCACGTGATACAACTGCAGTGCCCCCGTGTGGCCATCACGTGACACAACTCCAGCGCCCCCGTGTGGGCACCACGTGTTACAACTGCAGCGCCCCCGTGTGGCCACCACGTGATACAACTGCAGCGCCCCCGTGTGGCCATCACGTGACACAACTCCAGCGCCCCCGTGTGGCCATCACGTGACACAACTCCAGCGCCACCGTGTGGCCACCACGTGATACAACTGCAGCGCCCCCATGTGGCCACCACGTGATACAACTGCAGCGCCCCCGAGTGGCCACCACGTGATACAACTGCAGCGCCACCGTGTGGCCACTACGTGATACAACTGCAGCGCCCCCGTGTGGCCACCACGTGATACAACTGCAGCGCCACCGTGTGGCCACCACGTGATACAACTGCAGCGCCCCCGTGTGGCCACCACGTGATACAACTGCAGCGCCACCGTGTGGCCACCACGTGATACAACTGCAGCGCCACCGTGTGGCCACCACGTGATACAACTGCAGCGCCCCCGTGTGGCCACCACGTGATACAAATGCAGTGCCCCCGTGTGGCCATCACGTGACACAACTCCAGCGCCACCGTGTGGCCACTACGTGATACAACTGCAGCGCCACCGTGTGGCCATCACGTGACACAACTCCAGCGCCACCGTGTGGCCACCACGTGATACAACTCCAGCGCCCCCGTGTGGCCACCACGTGATACAACTGTAGCGCCACCGTGTGGCCACCACGTGATACAACTGCGTGCCACCACACGGGGGCAGTGCCACCGCGTGGTGGCCACCATGCGTGTGGCTGTGTTGGAGAGTACCCACAACATTGACAGCAACACACCGGTGTGCTGTACTTGTAACTAATTGCCATGTTTTGTTTAAGTGAGAAACCTTTATAATTGGCTGTGTCGGGTGGTGGCGGGTTCAACATTAATCTTTACGCGATATAACCCAAACATTTCTCTATTTACTGTAGTTGTGCATTTGTCCACAAGAGGGCAACACGTGACTTGTATAGCCCTGACCCTAATCTGTAATGCTCATATAACCACCTCAGCCCTATAGCTTTGATTTAATTGAATATCTGGCTTGCATGCCACAATTATTGTTAAAATTCAGTTGCTATACTTTATTGAAGGGATTTTGGAATATAAATAAATCTCCCCTCGTGCTATCCTATATTTACCTATGTTTTTAGTACAATTCTTGGATGTAGAAATTGAAAATGCTTTTAGCCACTAATTTCACGGTGGAAATATTTTTCATCAAACCCTCCGGACAATTTGTAGCCTACAAATGGTGCAGTCAGGAAATGTAAAAACTGATGCTGTCTCTTGGTTGCAGTGTTATTGACAAGCAAAATAAAGGTTTTTAATAATATTTTGCTTCAGGTTTGACTTTTCCTAAGGGAAATTGTATTGACAAATTGTCAACAATGAACCGTAACATTTATTCTGAAATACATTTCGGGAAAAAAAAATTTGGAGGGGGGGTTATAAGGTTAACAATCACTGTCAGATTACACAAAATGAACAAAACGATCGTAGGGAAGTATATTTTTTTAAACCCTCGCAAAAAATCTATATTCAACGGGCATGGTCTAAATTACGCATAGGCTGCCGATAATCACCACGCAGGCTGCAATCTAAACACGTGTTGATGCAGGATGTTAAACTTCATCCCTGTTGGGGATGTGTTACAGCCTCTTCCTTGCCTCACTACAATGAAAAACAATCTGAGGATTTTGCGCTTAAAATAGCTTAAATATTTCGCTTAAAAAAGCAAAGGTCTACGAGTCTAGCTATGACTAACTCTAAACACAAGACAGGCCTCGTCAATTTGTGTTGACAAAACATTCCACCGAATGAGCTGGTAACTCACCTTGAGGAGCTGGGAATCCACCTTGACGAGCTGGTAATCCACATGGTCGAGCTGGTGATCCACATGGTCGAGCTGGTAATCCACAACACGAGCTGGTAATCCACATGGTCGAGCTGGTAATCCACATAGTCGAGCTGGTAATCCACATGAACGAGCTGGTAATCCACATGGTCGAGCTGGTAATCCACATGGTCGAGCTGGTAATCCACATGGTCGAGCTGGTAATCCACATGAACGAGCTGGTAATCCACATGAACGAGCTGGTAATCCACATGGACGAGCTGGTAATCTACATGAACGAGCTGGTAATCCACAACACGAGCTGGGAATTCACATGAACGAGCTGGTAATCCACAACACGAGCTGGTAATTCACATGAACGAGCTGGTAATCCACAACACGAGCTGGTAATCCACATGGACGAGCTGGTAATCCACAACACGAGCTGGTAATTCACATGAACGAGCTGGTAATCCACATGAACGAGCTGGTAATCCACATGGACGAGCTGGTAATCCACATGAACGAGCTGGTAATTCACATGGTCAAGCTGGTAATCCACATGAACGAGCTGGTAATGCACATGAACGAGCTGGTAATCCACATGAGCGAGCTGGTAATGCACATGAACGAGCTTGGAATCCGATTGGAGGAGTTAAGGACACGTGGCCGGAAGCGGGGGTGCCGTCCTTGATACAGCAAGGGGCGGGGCCGGGGCAAAGGGATGAAGGGGGAGCGCGAGGGGGATTCGGGGCTCGTTCGGGGATCAAGAGAGGGAACAGACACGCAACATAGTGAGCAGCCTACAACAAGTTAGCCACACTTAGCAACAGAAGCCGGTGTACATTGAATTGTTTCATAAATGCAATGCCTCCTACAACGGTGTGTGTGCGTGCCTCAGTCGACACAACGCATGCTTAAGTATGTTTTTCGTACAATTCTGGGGCGCAGAAATTGCAAATACTTTGGAAATGTTTTTTGTCAAACCTCTGGACAATTTGTAGCCTACATATTCTGCAATCAGGAAATACAACTGGGTCTCTGTGTCTTTTGGTTGCAGTGCTATTGACAAGCAAAATAAGGGCTTTTTAGAAATGTTTTGCAACAATTAAGACTTTTTCCAATGGGAAATTGCATTGCACAATGGTCAACTTTGCACCTTCATAACCCCTAAAGCTAAACCTATCCCTAATTAAATTGTCGATTTTTTTCTCGAGAAAAAATATATTTGTATAATCACCAAATTTCATTTCATATATAGCATAGTATGACTAAAGGCATTGGAGGAATGAGCTTCTAATTTAAAAATTACAAGTCAAAAATGTGGCTATTTTTTTGCTAAAAACCACGTAGTACCTTTAATTTTACAGTTTTTGTTTCATCCATCACGTAGTGAGACTAACGTCAATGGAGGAATTCACAGTGGCAAGAATGTAACTACATTGCCTGGTATACAGGAAGTCGTAAGTTGAACCCCGTCTCTCACACCTGCTGTATGTTTGTAGTTTGAATGTTCTCCCCATGGTCGTGTGGCTTTTTCCCTCCACATGCGTTTAGTGTATTTGACTGCTATGTCGATTTTTTCACGCAAAAAATATACATGTTAAATTGCCCAGTTTTTATTGTATATACAGCATTGTAAGACAAAATTCAATGGAGGAATTCACTTCTCATTGACCCCTAACCGTTTACCATAACCCTAACTAGGCTAACAGGGTACTGTATATGGATTATTTTGGGAGTCCCTATTCCATTTCCGGGAGCCCCACAACCACTTCCTTGGTGTTCACATTCCCGCATGAAGAATCGGAACTCCGAGATTTGGAATTGAGACTCCTGCTTTGGATTTAGGACTTCTTAGGGTTGCAAGTGAGATGCCTCAAATATGCCTTTAAACGCGTCTCAGCGAGATGAGTTGAATCGTATATGGCGCGACTCTGTCGAGTAGAGTCAAAGGGCACACGCCACTTGCTTGTGTGACTTGTGGAACCGGGGCGGCATTTTGCATTGAAGTCGATGATGGGTGTGATTGTTGCCGATTTGAAGGGCACTGTTTGAGAATGCAGTGCGTTTCATTATTTCAGCACCGATGTTCACCAAATATTCAATGGTCTAAATGTATGGGACAGCTTGGGATGTCAATGCAGTAGTTTGTTATTTGAAAATCCGTAAAGAAATAAAGCATTGCAGTGCAAATCGGCCGGATAGTTTCGTTTTTACACGCTTTCTTTTAACTCACTCTATCTGTTGTTGTTATCGTCGTTGTATCCTCAAATCTTCTAACTCAATTTTAACCCACTACCCAATGTGGTATCGACTGCAAACTTGTTATACTTATGTCAAACTAATGACAAATACTATATTCTATATTTTTTTAAATATTTTTAAACAATATTTTTTATCTTCTTGGTTCTTTCGGTAAAGTCATGTAGAAGGGTAGTAAATGCGTATATATAAGCTTGGAGCTTATATATACGCATTTCCCATGAATATGCTAAATTCCTCTTGATATGCAAATTATGTTGTCACGGCGCTCTTCTTCCACCTCCAACCCAGCTTATATATAAGCTCCAAGTTTGGCAGTGTCTCATTCTTCACCTGAAGACGGCTGCTTGCGTTGTAGCCGAAACGTCGTGAGAATTATTTTATTATGTTTATTTTTATTATTTTATTACTTCCCTTCTACGTGACTTTACCGAAAGAACCAAGAAGATGAATCCCTGCAATCACGAAAGCTTTAAATCGAAATTTAATATTTTTTATATGTTATGTTTTGGCTTGGGTCTAATTGTCCACGGTCAACTGACATTGGCTGTAATTGTCCACGGTCCCTTACGTTTTGGAAAGCTTCAGGACCACTTCCTGGAGTCGTGGAGTTCTGCCATTACTCGTACATTTCATAAAAGCGTGTTTAAAAAAAAGTTTTTTTAAATATTATTTTTACCGCGCTTGACGTGTTACGTGTCCCCTCTGGTGGACAAGTGCAGTATCACAAGCAATCAATTCGTAGTTGTGAGTCGCTGGCGATGTGGCGTCCTGGCGTTTGTCCGAAGTACGGTTGGCTGCAATTAAGCCGTGAAGACACCACACAGTGCCACTGCTGCTGTTACCGTGCCGAGGCACTGCAGTTGTCATACTAACCCTTAACCCTAACCCCCTGAACCTGACCCTAACCCTAATGCCTAACCCTCAACTAACCCTAACCCTGAACTCTAACCATAATCCAACCATGACCCTAACCCCTGACCACGACCCTGGCCCTAACTACCTTAACCCTAACCCCCAAGCACTAACTCCTAGCCCTAACCCCTAATCACTAACCCTGACCTTCACCCTAATCCTAACCCCTAACCCAAACCCTAACCCTAATCCAAACCCTCACCCAAACCCTTACACAATTTTGTCCATACACGACATAGGCTAGTATGCCAATTTGCTTTTTGGCCAAAGAAGGTATGATGATTTTCTCGGCATACCTGAGGTGAAAATGTTATTGTGAAATTTAACATTTTGTACGTAATACGTAGCATACTACAGCAAACACAATGGAGGAATGCACTTTTTGTTAAAAAATAAAGCTATGGAAATTTGGCTCATTTTGGGAAAAAAACTGTATAAGTTAGTATGCTGATTTTCTTTTTGAGACGTGAAAATGTGATCATGAAATGTCTCACTTTTAATGTAATATATAGCATACTAATGCTAAACAAAAGGGAGGAATTAACTTTTTATTGGAAAATAAAAATGTGAAAATTTGGCTCATTTTGGCAAATAAACTGCATAGGTTAGTATGCTGACATCTTTTTGAGACGTGAAAATGTAATCGTAAAATTTCTCACTTTTAATCTTACCTATATAATTAATTTTTTGTCTGTCTGTCCGTCCGTCTGGCCGTCTGCGTACGCTCGCTTGCGGGGGATTTGGCTCTCGGACCGTGGGGTTCGCCGAGATAAAATTTTGCCGGTGGGCACGCCCCCGTCCCCGCGGTGGGAATAGGCATTTCCGATTTTTAGTCTCTAAACTTTAAATTGGTCCGATTATTGATTTAGTGCGATTTCTCTTTATTTATTTACTTTTGCTGACCGGCACGTGACAAAGCACGCCTATGCGCATGCGCGAAGGCGGTTGCCCCTGGCAACGGGCAGCAACGCCGTCGCTGCGGGGTGGACGCCATTTTTAATTCCCGTAAAAAATATGCACACGCATTAACACGCGACGCTGAGGTAAATTCATCAAAGTTTCACGTCCTCTTCACTCCCCCCCCACCCCAATGTGCACAATTACTATTATAGGGTCAGTAGCTAATAAAATTATAGCGCTTAGACAGTATTATTCCAGCGCGGGGGGGGGGGGGTAGCGGCCCCAGCACCCAGCCTCGGCCGGGTGGGAAATCTAGGCGAGGCCGGAGGCTCTGCACGGTACTAGGCCTCGACACCCCACACGTGTTAGGCGAAGACTTTGTGCTATAAACTCGATATACCCAGCGTTGCCCGGGGGAAAAATACATTCAAAATCTTCTGAAAACTTTAAAACATAACATACCAATAAAAATACAACTGTGTAATTAAAATTTTAAACCCGACCGAGCCAAGAATTGATTCTCTGAATCGCGCAAAGGAATCGAAGGTTGTAGAATCGGCTGATTCCCGTTTACTATAAGTTGGTTATAGAGTCGATATAAACTGCAACGAACGGGAAATATCCGGCGTTGCCAAGGGCAAAAATATATTTTAAAACTTCTGAAAACTTTTAAACATAACATACCAATCAAAATAAAACTCTGTAATTCAAATTGTAACCCAAGCGTGCCAAGAAGCGATTCTTTGGAATCGTTGCGAATGAATCGAGGGTTGTAGATTACTTTAGAATCGCCCTATTCCCTTTTTAACAAACTCCGTGTCGCCAAGTTTGCTTAACATTTCCAACAGACACACACATTCACACATTTAGCTTTCACATTTAACATACAAAACGTCAGCATGTACTGCTGTCATCATAGGCAAAAATATATACACCCTCACCACTCTCCCTCACCACTCTTCCTCACCACTCACCCCTCTCCCTCAACACTCACCCTCACCAATCATCCTCACCACCACCACTCACCCTCACCACTCACACTCAACACTCACCCTCACCACCACCACTCTCCCTCACCACCACTCACCCTCGCCACCACCACTCACCCTCACCACTCACCCTCACCACTCTCACTACTCACCCCCACCACCACCACTCACCCTCACCACTCACCCTCACCACTCACCCTCACCACTCTCACTACTCACCCTCACCACCACCACTCACTCTCACCCTCACCACTCACTCTCACCACTCACCCTCACCACTCACCCTCACCACTCACTCACCACTCACCCTCACCACTCACTCTCACTACTCACCCTCACCACCACTACTCACTCTCACCACTCACCCTCACCACTCACCCCTCTCCCTCAGCACGCACCCTCACCATCACTCACTCACCCTCACCACTCACCCTCACTACTCTCCCTCACCACTCTCTCAACACTCGCGCTCACCACTCACCCTCGCCAATCATCCTCACTACTCACCACTCACCCTCACCACTCACCCTCACCACTCACCCTCACCACTCACCCACACCACTCACCCCTCTCCCTCACCACTCACGCTCACCACTCACGCTCACCACTCACCCTCACCACTCACCCTCACCACTCACCAATCACCCTCCCCAATCATCCTCACTACTCACCACTCTTCCTCACCACTCACCCTCACCCCTCTCCCTCACCACTCACCCTCACCACTCACACTCACCACTCACCCTCACTCTCATCACTCACCCTCACCACTCACCCTCACCACTCACCACTCACCCTCACCATCACTGTGATGGTGGTGGTATCTGCTATGATGACAGTAGTACAAGCTGACGTTTTGTATGTTAAATGTGAAAAGCTAAATTAGTGAATGTGTGTGTCTGTTCGAAATGTTAAGCATACAGTACTTGGCGACACGTAAGCAAGTTTTTAAAACGGGAATAGGGTTAGTGGTGGTGGTGAGGGTGAGTGTTGAGGGTGAGTGGTGAGCGTGAGTGGTGAGTGGTGAGCGTGACTGGTGAGTGGTGAGGGTGAGTGGTGAGGGTGAGTAGTGAGTGGTGAGCGTGAGTGGTGAGGGTGAGTGGTGAGGGTGAGTAGTGAGTGGTGAGCGTGAGTGGTGAGAGTGAGTGGTGAGGGTGAGTGGTGATTGGTGAGGGTGTGATTGGTGAGGATGAGTGGTGAGTAGTGAGTGGGGAGGGTGAGTGGTGAGGGTGAGTGGTGAGGGTGAGTGGTGCGGGCGAGTGGCGGTTGTGAGTGGTGATTAGTGAGGGGTGAGTGGTGAGCGTGAGTGGTGTGGGTGTGGTGAGGGGTGAGTGGTGAGCGGTGAGGGTGAGCAGTGAGGGTGAGTGGTGATTGGTGAAGGTGAGTGGTGAGGGCGAGTGGTGAGGGTGAGTGGTGAGGGTGAGTGGTTAGCGGTGAGGGTGAGTGGTTGTTGTGAGGGTGAGTGGTGAGAGTGAGTGGTGAGGGTGAGTGGCGGTTGTGAGTGGTGATTAGTGAGTGGTGTGTAGGTATATATACCTACGAGGGGTACATTTTTTTTTTGAGCGGGATGGGGGGGTCCACAATTTTCAGAAACCTTTTACATAAACTATTTACCCCACACTTTCTACAAATTTTTGGCCTTGTGCAAGCCTCATATATTTGTTGGTGGAGAAATGTACAAACGGCCAACCGGGCTTTGACAATACCTTCGTATCTGTGTATATAAATATAAGGTTGTAAAGGAATATTTTTTCACCCGGGCAATGCCGGGTACTTCCGCTAGTGTAATATATAGCATACTACGGCTAAATACAAAAGATGAATGAACGTTTTGTTGAAAAATAAAGATGTAAAAATTTAGCTAATTTTGGCTAAAACGACATAGTTTAGCATGCTTATTTTTTATGGACGTGAAAATTGCATAGTGAAATTTCTGACTTTTAATTAAACATATGGCATACTAAGGCTGACCCAACTGAATTTGTTGAAAAATAAAGCTGTGGAAATTTGGCTTATTTTGGCTAAAAACGGCATAGGTTAGTATGCCAATTTGAATATTTACTTGAACATTTCATCGTGAAATGTCCCACTTTTAATCTACATATATCATACTAACCCTATCCCTAAACCCTAACCCCCCTGACCCTAACCCTTAACCGCTAACCCTAAACAAACCCAAACCCAACCCTCTTTTGTATTGACAAATTGTCAACTTTGCACCTTAACGTTTGTTCTGAAATATATTTCGGGAAATGATTGCGGGGGGGGGGGGGGAGTTGACAATCACTGTCAGATTACACAAAATAAACGAAATCGATCGTAGGAAAGTATATTTGAAAAAACCTCGCAAAAACTCAATATTCAGAGCACGGACTCGCCTGAATTACATACAGGCTGCCGATAGTCACCACGCAGGCCGCAATCTAAACACGTGTTGACGCACGATTTAAAACTTCATCCCTCTTGGGAACGTGTTACAGTCTCCTCCTCGCCTCATTACAATGAAAAACAATGAGAGGATTTTGCACTTAAATAGCTTAAATGTTACAATTAAAAAAGCGACGGTCTACGAATCTAGGCTATTACTAACTCTAAACACAAGACAGGCCTCGTAACTGTGTTTGACAAAAAAATTCCACTGAATGAGCTGGCAACTCACCTTGAGGAGCTGGGAATCCACCTTGACGAGCTGGTAAGCCATATGGTCGAGCTGGTGATCCACCTTGAGGAGCTGCTAAGCCACATGGAGCAGCTGTGATCGGTAGTTGAAGACGAATTCAACGACGCCACAAAAACCACGCGTCCTCCACGCGGTGCCCAGCCGAGATGGCGCCCTGCGTGGCGAATCCCCGCCCCGCCCTTTAACCTCCCCCCACGTGACGCCTCGCTCCGCACGCGCCTTCCCATCAATCATCCTCTAGGCGCCTGTCACGACTCTCGTTCACCACCTGGCCTCTACTGCTCGCTGCGCCCTCGTTCATTACATCGACAGTGCCACTTCCTTAATTATCTCTTCCCCTTTCTAATTTCTCTCAGCACCTGTGTTCTTCATATTAAAAAAATAGTAACTCCATGTAACGTGTATTTTTGTTATTCAATCTCCGACACTTCCATGTATGAAAATGAAAGTATGTTACAAATACAAATCCACACCGTGAAAGCAATCGCCACCAAACTTGGCTGGTATTTAATTCGTGGTTACGTCTGCCATCTTGGTGGACATGTGCAGTACAGGCCAACACAGTTCGCCAGCAGTTGCCGCTGTCAGGCGTCACCCCGCGCGTTCCCGCAGTTGTGAGTCGCTGCTGCTGCTGCTGCGTCCTGGCGTTAGTCCCAAGCGGGTTGGCTGCAATGAAGCCGTGAAGACGCCGCACAGTGCCACTGCTGCTGTCACCGCGCCAGGCGCTGCAGTGGTACCACGTGACCACACGGTGGCGCTACAGCACCATGTTGGTTACGTTGTTTAGCGAGTGTCCATGTTGGTTAGGTTATGTAGCGAGTGTCCATGTTGGTTAGGTCATTTAGCGAGTGTCCATGATGGTTAGGTTATTTAGCGAGTGTCCATGTTGGTTAGTATATTTAGCGAGTGTCCATGTTGGTTAAGTTATTTAGCGAGTGTCCATGATGGTTAGGTTATTTAGCGAGTGTCCATGTTGGTTAGGTTATTTTGCGAGTGTCCTTGATGGTTAGGTTATTTAGCGAGTGTCCATGTTGGTTAGGTTATTTAGCGAGTGTCCATGTTGGTTAGGTTATTTAGCGAGTGTCCATGATGGTTAGGTTATTTAGCGAGTGTCCATGATGGTTAGCTTATTTAGCGAGTGTCCATGTTGGTTAAGTTATTTTAGTGAGTGTCCATGTTGGTTAGTATATTTAGCGAGTGTCCATGTTGGTGTGTATGTTGAACTTCTTTCACACCGTACATAGCCAACCATGGTCATCGGAGGTGCCGGGGAGGGACACCAAACTAAGCACAAAAAGCAGTTCTAAAGAAAATATATTTTCAACCTAGATTTTAATAATGCGTAGCTCCAGTGACTTCTTAATCTCGGAGGGAAGAACATTCCAGACGGCTGCAGAAGTGCATCTGAAAGCGTGCAATGCAGCGACCGTCTTTGTTCGATTACTAGCCAAAAGCTGCTACGAGGATGACCGGAGTTTGCGTGATGGTTGATGCTCTTTGATGATACCAGCAAGGTATTGGGGTTCACTTGTGGCCAGCGCTTTGTATGTAATGAGTGCAATCTTATACTGTATGAGTTCGGCCACAGGAAGCCAATGCAGTTCGGTGAGCACTGGACAGACATGGTCGGATTTTGCAGTACCCGTCATGACGCCAGTAAAATAATTTTGTACACGCATCAGCTTGGTAATGTTTTTGCCAGATGTCCCGGAGAGTAGTGAGTTGGAATAATCGATCCTTAACCCTATCCCTAACCCTACCCCTAACGCCTAACCTTAAACCCTAACCCTAATTGCTAAGCCTAACTCTAACCCAATTATGTCCAAAAACTGCATAGGTTAGTATGCCTATTTGTTTTTTTGCCAAAAAATGTTATGCCAATTTAATTTTTAGGACGTGAAAATGTCATCATGAAATATCAAACCTTTATAGTAATAATACAGCATACTAATGCTAATCAAAAAAGAGGAATTAACTTTTTCTTTGAAAAGTTTAGCTATGAAAATTCGCCCAATTTTGGCCAAAATGGCATACGTGAGTGTGCCGATTTCTTTATGGGACCTGAAAATTTCATTGTGAAATTTCCCTCTTAATGTAATATATAGGCTACTCAGGCTAAACACAACCGAGGAATGTACGTTTGGTTTAAAAAATAGCCAAAAACGGCATAGTATGCCGATTTTCTTTTTTCACTTAAACATTTCATGGTGAAATTTCGCACTTTTTAACGCTATATATAGGATACTAAGGCTAAACACACGAGGATTGCACTTTTGTTGAAAAATAAAGCTGGAAAAATTTGGCCAATATTGGCCAAAAACGGGACGTGAACATTTCATCGTGAAATTTCCCACTTTTAATCTAATACATAGCATACTAAAGCTAAATACAATAGAGGAATGAACTATTGTCCAAAAATAAAGCTGTGAAAGTTGGGCTTATTTCGGCTAAAATCGGCACAGTATGCCGATTCATTTTTTTATATTCGAAAATTTAATGTATCAAATTCCCCACTTTTTTACGTAATATATAGGCTACTCAGGCTAAACACAACCAAGAAATGCACTTTTTAATCTTAATTTAGGAGCTTTCGTGACTGCAGGAATTATTCTTTGGTTCTTTTCGGTTAAGTCACGTCTAAAAATAAAATAATAAATTAAAATAAAATAACATATTACGACGTTTCGATTGCAACACAAGCATGAACTTTTAGTTGAAAAATAAAGCCGTGAAAATTTGGCCAATTATGGCCAAAGACGGCATAGGTTAGTATGACGATTTTCAGTTTTTTTCCATCGTGAAGTTTTCCACTTTTAATCTAATACATAGCATAATAAGGGTAAATACAATGGAATAATCAACTTTTGTTGAAAAATAAAGCTGTGAAAATTTGGCTTATTTTGGCTAAAACCGACACAGTATGCCAATTAACTTTTTTATCCTCGAAAATTTCGTGGATGTAATTCCCCACTTTTTATTTACGCAATATATAGGATACTAAGGCTAAACACAACCGATGAATGCACTTTTGTTGAAAAATAAAGCTATAAAATTTGGCCAATTTTAGCCAAAAACGTAATAGGTTAGTATGCCGATTTTCTGTTTTTTTCATCATGCAATTGCCCACTTTTAATCTAATACATAGCATACTAAGGCTACATACAATGGTGGAATGAACTTTTGTCGAAAAATAAAGCTGTGAAAGTTGGACAATTTTGGCCAAATATGGCATAGGTTAGTTAGTATTCCGATTTTTTTTGGGACGTGAACATTTCATCTTAAAATTTTTCACTTTTAATCTAATACATAGCATACTAAGGGTAAATACAATGGAGGGATGCACTTTTAGATGAAAATAAAGCCGTGAAAATTTGGCCAATTATGGCCAAAGACGGCATAGGTTAGTTAGTATGCCGATTTTCAGTTTTTTTCCATCGTGAAGTTTTCCACTTTTAATCTAATACATAGCATAATAAGGGTAAATAAAGCTGTGAAAATTTGGCTTATTTTGGCTAAAACCCACACTGTATGCCAATTAACTTTTTTATCCTCGAAAATTTCGTGGATGTAATTCCCCACTCTTTTTTTTACGTAATATATAGGATACTAAGGCTAAACACAACCGAGGAATGCACTTTTGTTGAAAAATAAAGCTATAAAATTCGGCCAATTTTAGCCAAAAACGTAATAGGTTAGTATGCCGATTTTATCTTTTTTACTTGAAAATTTCATGGTGAAATTTACCACTTTAAATGTAATATATCGGATACTAAGGCAAAACACAACCGAGGAATGCACTTTTGTTTAAAAATGAAGCTATAAAATTTGGGCAATTTTAGCCAAAAACGTAATAGGTTAGTATGCCGATTTTCTGTTTTTTTCATCATGCAATTGCCCACTTTTAATCTGTGAAAGTTGGAAAATTTTGGCCAAAACGGCATAGATTAGTTAGTATTCCGATTTTTTTTGGGACGTGAACATTTAATCTTAAAATTTTCCACTTTTAATCTAATACATAGCATACTAAGGGTAAATACAAAGGAGGGATAAACTTTGAGTTGAAAAATAAAGCTGTGAAAATTTGGCCAATTTTAGCCAACAACGGCATAGGTGAGTATGCCGATTTTCAGTTTTTTTCCATCGTGAAGTTTTCCACTTTTAATCTAATACATAGCATAATAAGGGTAAATACAATGGAATAATCAACTTTTGTTGAAAAATAAAGCTGGGAAAATTTGGCTTATTTTGGCTAAAACCGACACAGTATGCCAATTAACTTTTTTATCCTCGAAAATTTCGTGGATGTAATTCCCCACTTTTTATTTACGTAATATATAGGATACTAAGGCTAAACACAACCGATGAATGCACTTTTGTTGAAAAATAAAGCTATAAAATTTGGCCAATTTTAGCCAAAAACGTAATAGGTTAGTATGCCGATTTTCTGTTTTTTTCATCATGCAATTGCCCACTTTTAATCTAATACATAGCATACTAAGGCTACATACAATGGTGGAATGAACTTTTGTCGAAAAATAAAGCTGTGAAAGTTGGACAATTTTGGCCAAATATGGCATAGGTTAGTTAGTATTCCGATTTTTTTTGGGACGTGAACATTTCATCTTAAAATTTTCCACTTTTAATCTAATACATAGCATACTAAGGGTAAATACAATGGAGGGATGCACTTTTAGTTGAAAAATAAAGCCGTGAAAATTTGGCCAATTATGGCCAAAAACGGCATAGGTTAGTTAGTATGCCGATTTTCAGTTTTTTTCCATCGTGAAGTTTTCCACTTTTAATCTAATACATAGCATAATAAGGGTAAATAAAGCTGTGAAAATTTGGCTTATTTTGGCTAAAACCCACACTGTATGCCAATTAACTGTTTTATCCTCGAAAATTTCGTGGATGTAATTCCCCACTCTTTTTTTTACATAATATATAGGATACTAAGGCTAAACACAACCGAGGAATGCACTTTTGTTGAAAAATAAAGCTATAAAATTCGGCCAATTTTAGCCAAAAACGTAATAGGTTAGTATGCCGATTTTATCTTTTTTACTTGAAAATTTCATGGTGAAATTTACCACTTTAAATGTAATATATCGGATACTAAGGCAAAACACAACCGAGGAATGCACTTTTTGTTTAAAAATGAAGCTATAAAATTTGGGCAATTTTAGCCAAAAACGTAATAGGTTAGTATGCCGATTTTCTGTTTTTTTCATCATGCAATTGCCCACTTTTAATCTGTGAAAGTTGGAAAATTTTGGCCAAAACGGCATAGATTAGTTAGTATTCCGATTTTTTTTGGGACGTGAACATTTAATCTTAAAATTTTCCACTTTTAATCTAATACATAGCATACTAAGGGTAAATACAAAGGAGGGATAAACTTTGAGTTGAAAAATAAAGCTGTGAAAATTTGGCCAATTTTAGCCAACAACGGCATAGGTGAGTATGCCGATTTTCAGTTTTTTTCCATCGTGAAGTTTCCACTTTTAATCTAATACAAACCATAATAAGGGTAAATACAATGGAGGAATCAACTTTTTATTGAAAAATAAAGCTGTGAAAATTTGGCTTATTTTGGCTAAAACCGACACAGTATGGCGATTAACTTTTTTATCCTCGAAAATTTCGTGGATGTAATTCCTCACTCTTTTTTTTACGTAATATATAGGATACTAAGGCTAAACACAACCGAGGAATGCACTCTTGTTGAAAAATAAAGCAATAAAATTTGGCCAATTTTAGCCAAAAACGTAATAGGTTAGTATGCCGATTTTATCTTTTTTACTTGAACATTTCATGGTGAAATTTACCACTTTAAATGTAATATATCGGATACTAAGTCTAAACACAACCGATGAATGCACTTTTTGTTTAAAAATAAAGCTATAAAGTTTGGCCAATTTTAGCCGAAAACGTAATAGGTAAGTATGCCGAATTTCTGTTTTTTTCATCGTGCAATCGCCCAATTTTAATATAATACATAGCATACTAAGGCTACATATAATGGTGGAATGAACTTTTGTCGAAAAATAAAGCTGTGAAAGTTGGACAATTTTGGCCAAATACGGCATAGGTTAGTTAGTATTCCGATTTTTTTTGGGACGTGAACATTTAATCTTAAAATTTTCCACTTTTAATCTAATACATAGCATACTAAGTGTAAATGTCGGGATGAACTTTTAGTTGAAAAATAAAGCTGTGAAAATTTGGCCAATTATGGCCAAAGACGGCATAGGTTAGTGCACCCATTTGCTTTTTTTACTTGAAAGTTTAATGCTGAAATTTCCCACTTTTAATGTAATATAGAGGATACTAAAGCTACATACAATGGTGGAATGAACTTTTGTCGAATAATAAAGCTGTGAAAGTTGGACAATTTTGGCCAAAAACGGCATAGGTTAGTTAGTATACCGATTTTTTTTGGGAAGGGAATATTTAATCATAAAATTTTACACTTGAACTTTTTGTTGAAAAATTAAGCTGTAAAAATTTGGCCAATTTTGGCCAAAAATGGCATAGGTAAGTTTGCCGATTTTTCTTTTTTTTGGACGTGAATATTTAATCGTAAAATGTTCTACTTTTAATATAATACATAGCATAATAAGGGTAAATACAATGGAGTAATCAACTTTTTGTTGAAAAATAAAGCTGTGAAAATGTAGCTTATTTTGGCTAAAACCGACACAGTATGCCAATTAACTTTTTTATCCTCGAAAATTTCGTGGATGTAATTCCCCACTTTTTATTTACGCAATATATAGGATACTAAGGCTAAACACAACCGATGAATGCACTTTTGTTGAAAAATAAAGCTATAAAATTTGGCCAATTTTAGCCAAAAACGTAATAGGTTAGTATGCCGATTTTCTGTTTTTTTCATCATGCAATTGCCCACTTTTAATCTAATACATAGCATACTAAGGCTACATACAATGGTGGAATGAACTTTTGTCGGAAAATAAAGCTGTGAAAGTTGGACAATTTTGGCCAAATATGGCATAGGTTAGTTAGTATTCCGATTTTTTTTGGCACGTGAACATTTCATCTTAAAATTTTCCACTTTTAATCTAATACATAGCATACTAAGGGTAAATACAAAGGAGGGATAAACTTTGAGTTGAAAAATAAAGCTGTGAAAATTTGGCCAATTTTAGCCAACAACGGCATAGGTGAGTATGCCGATTTTCAGTTTTTTCCATCGTGAAGTTTCCACTTTTAATCTAATACAAACCATAATAAGGGTAAATACAATGGAGGAATCAACTTTTTATTGAAAAATAAAGCTGTGAAAATTTGGCTTATTTTGGCTAAAACCGACACAGTATGGCGATTAACTTTTTTATCCTCGAAAATTTCGTGGATGTAATTCCTCACTCTTTTTTTTACGTAATATATAGGATACTAAGGCTAAACACAACCGAGGAATGCACTCTTGTTGAAAAATAAAGCAATAAAATTTGGCCAATTTTAGCCAAAAACGTAATAGGTTAGTATGCCGATTTTATCTTTTTTACTTGAACATTTCATAGTGAAATTTACCACTTTAAATGTAATATATCGGATACTAAGTCTAAACACAACCGATGAATGCACTTTTTGTTTAAAAATAAAGCTATAAAGTTTGGCCAATTTTAGCCGAAAACGTAATAGGTAAGTATGCCGAATTTCTGTTTTTTTCATCGTGCAATCGCCCAATTTTAATATAATACATAGCATACTAAGGCTACATATAATGGTGGAATGAACTTTTGTCGAAAAATAAAGCTGTGAAAGTTGGACAATTTTGGCCAAATACGGCATAGGTTAGTTAGTATTCCGATTTTTTTTGGGACGTGAACATTTAATCTTAAAATTTTCCACTTTTAATCTAATACATAGCATACTAAGTGTAAATGTCGGGATCAGGGCCGGCCCGAGGCATAAGCGAACTAAGCGGCTGCTTGGGGCCCCCTGGCCACCAGGGGGCCCCCGAATCGTTTTTTTTTTTTTTACAATTAAATAACTTAAACAAGTGATATAAATGAATTAATGAATGAATGAGTCTGCGTGGTGGGAGGGGGGCCCCCAAATCAAATTCTGCTTAGGGCCCCCAAGAGGCTCGGGCCGGCACTGGTCGGGATGAACTTTTAGTTGAAAAATAAAGCTGTGAAAATTTGGCCAATTATGGCCAAAGACGGCATAGGTTAGTGCACCCATTTGCTTTTTTTACTTGAAAGTTTAATGCTGAAATTTCCCACTTTTAATGTAATATAGAGGATACTAAAGCTACATACAATGGTGGAATGAACTTTTGTCGAATAATAAAGCTGTGAAAGTTGGACAATTTTGGCCAAAAACGGCATAGGTTAGTTAGTATACCGATTTTTTTTGGGAAGTGAATATTTAATCATAAAATTTTACACTTGAACTTTTTGTTGAAAAATTAAGCTGTAAAAATTTGGCCAATTTTGGCCAAAAATGGCATAGGTAAGTTTGCCGATTTTTCTTTTTTTTGGACGGGAATATTTAATCGTAAAATGTTCTACTTTTAATATAATACATAGCATAGTAAGGGTAAATACAATGGAGTAATCAACTTTTTGTTGAAAAATAAAGCTGTGAAAATGTAGCTTATTTTGGCTAAAACCGACACAGTATGCCAATTAACTTTTTTATCCTCGAAAATTTCGTGGATGTAATTCCCCACTTTTTATTTACGCAATATATAGGATACTAAGGCTAAACACAACCGATGAATGCACTTTTGTTGAAAAATAAAGCTATAAAATTTGGCCAATTTTAGCCAAAAACGTAATAGGTTAGTATGCCGATTTTCTGTTTTTTTCATCATGCAATTGCCCACTTTTAATCTAATACATAGCATACTAAGGCTACATACAATCGTGGAATGAACTTTTGTCGAAAAATAAAGCTGTGAAAGTTGGACAATTTTGGCCAAATATGGCATAGGTTAGTTAGTATTCCGATTTTTTTTGGGACGTGAACATTTCATCTTAAAATTTTCCACTTTTAATCTAATACATAGCATACTAAGGGTAAATACAATGGAGGGATGCACTTTTAGTTGAAAAATAAAGCCGTGAAAATTTGGCCAATTATGGCCAAAGACGGCATAGGTTAGTTAGTATGCCGATTTTCAGTTTTTTTTCCATCGTGAAGTTTTCCACTTTTAATCTAATACATAGCATAATAAGGGTAAATAAAGCTGTGGAAATTTGGCTTATTTTGGCTAAAACCCACACTGTATGCCAATTAACTTTTTTATCCTCGAAAATTTCGTGGATGTAATTCCCCACTCTTTTTTTTACGTAATATATAGGATACTAAGGCTAAACACAACCGAGGAATGCACTTTTGTTGAAAAATAAAGCTATAAAATTCGGCCAATTTTAGCCAAAAACGTAATAGGTTAGTATGCCGATTTTATCTTTTTTACTTGAAAATTTCATGGTGAAATTTACCACTTTAAATGTAATATATCGGATACTAAGGCAAAACACAACCGAGGAATGCACTTTTTGTTTAAAAATGAAGCTATAAAATTTGGGCAATTTTAGCCAAAAACGTAATAGGTTAGTATGCCGATTTTCTGTTTTTTTCATCATGCAATTGCCCACTTTTAATCTGTGAAAGTTGGAAAATTTTGGCCAAAACGGCATAGATTAGTTAGTATTCCGATTTTTTTTGGGACGTGAACATTTAATCTTAAAATTTTCCACTTTTAATCTAATACATAGCATACTAAGGGTAAATACAAAGGAGGGATAAACTTTGAGTTGAAAAATAAAGCTGTGAAAATTTGGCCAATTTTAGCCAACAACGGCATAGGTGAGTATGCCGATTTTCAGTTTTTTTCCATCGTGAAGTTTCCACTTTTAATCTAATACAAACCATAATAAGGGTAAATACAATGGAGGAATCAACTTTTTATTGAAAAATAAAGCTGTGAAAATTTGGCTTATTTTGGCTAAAACCGACACAGTATGGCGATTAACTTTTTTATCCTCGAAAATTTCGTGGATGTAATTCCTCACTCTTTTTTTTACGTAATATATAGGATACTAAGGCTAAACACAACCGAGGAATGCACTCTTGTTGAAAAATAAAGCAATAAAATTTGGCCAATTTTAGCCAAAAACGTAATAGGTTAGTATGCCGATTTTATCTTTTTTACTTGAACATTTCATGGTGAAATTTACCACTTTAAATGTAATATATCGGATACTAAGTCTAAACACAACCGATGAATGCACTTTTTGTTTAAAAATAAAGCTATAAAGTTTGGCCAATTTTAGCCGAAAACGTAATAGGTAAGTATGCCGAATTTCTGTTTTTTTCATCGTGCAATCGCCCAATTTTAATATAATACATAGCATACTAAGGCTACATATAATGGTGGAATGAACTTTTGTCGAAAAATAAAGCTGTGAAAGTTGGACAATTTTGGCCAAATACGGCATAGGTTAGTTAGTATTCCGATTTTTTTTGGGACGTGAACATTTAATCTTAAAATTTTCCACTTTTAATCTAATACATAGCATACTAAGTGTAAATGTCGGGATGAACTTTTAGTTGAAAAATAAAGCTGTGAAAATTTGGCCAATTATGGCCAAAGACGGCATAGGTTAGTGCACCCATTTGCTTTTTTTACTTGAAAGTTTAATGCTGAAATTTCCCACTTTTAATGTAATATAGAGGATACTAAAGCTACATACAATGGTGGAATGAACTTTTGTCGAATAATAAAGCTGTGAAAGTTGGACAATTTTGGCCAAAAACGGCATAGGTTAGTTAGTATACCGATTTTTTTTGGGAAGGGAATATTTAATCATAAAATTTTACACTTGAACTTTTTGTTGAAAAATTAAGCTGTAAAAATTTGGCCAATTTTGGCCAAAAATGGCATAGGTAAGTTTGCCGATTTTTCTTTTTTTTGGACGTGAATATTTAATCGTAAAATGTTCTACTTTTAATATAATACATAGCATAATAAGGGTAAATACAATGGAGTAATCAACTTTTTGTTGAAAAATAAAGCTGTGAAAATGTAGCTTATTTTGGCTAAAACCGACACAGTATGCCAATTAACTTTTTTATCCTCGAAAATTTCGTGGATGTAATTCCCCACTTTTTATTTACGCAATATATAGGATACTAAGGCTAAACACAACCGATGAATGCACTTTTGTTGAAAAATAAAGCTATAAAATTTGGCCAATTTTAGCCAAAAACGTAATAGGTTAGTATGCCGATTTTCTGTTTTTTTCATCATGCAATTGCCCACTTTTAATCTAATACATAGCATACTAAGGCTACATACAATGGTGGAATGAACTTTTGTCGGAAAATAAAGCTGTGAAAGTTGGACAATTTTGGCCAAATATGGCATAGGTTAGTTAGTATTCCGATTTTTTTTGGCACGTGAACATTTCATCTTAAAATTTTCCACTTTTAATCTAATACATAGCATACTAAGGGTAAATACAAAGGAGGGATAAACTTTGAGTTGAAAAATAAAGCTGTGAAAATTTGGCCAATTTTAGCCAACAACGGCATAGGTGAGTATGCCGATTTTCAGTTTTTTCCATCGTGAAGTTTCCACTTTTAATCTAATACAAACCATAATAAGGGTAAATACAATGGAGGAATCAACTTTTTATTGAAAAATAAAGCTGTGAAAATTTGGCTTATTTTGGCTAAAACCGACACAGTATGGCGATTAACTTTTTTATCCTCGAAAATTTCGTGGATGTAATTCCTCACTCTTTTTTTTACGTAATATATAGGATACTAAGGCTAAACACAACCGAGGAATGCACTCTTGTTGAAAAATAAAGCAATAAAATTTGGCCAATTTTAGCCAAAAACGTAATAGGTTAGTATGCCGATTTTATCTTTTTTACTTGAAAATTTCATGGTGAAATTTACCACTTTAAATGTAATATATCGGATACTAAGGCAAAACACAACCGAGGAATGCACTTTTTGTTTAAAAATGAAGCTATAAAATTTGGGCAATTTTAGCCAAAAACGTAATAGGTTAGTATGCCGATTTTCTGTTTTTTTCATCATGCAATTGCCCACTTTTAATCTGTGAAAGTTGGAAAATTTTGGCCAAAACGGCATAGATTAGTTAGTATTCCGATTTTTTTTGGGACGTGAACATTTAATCTTAAAATTTTCCACTTTTAATCTAATACATAGCATACTAAGGGTAAATACAAAGGAGGGATAAACTTTGAGTTGAAAAATAAAGCTGTGAAAATTTGGCCAATTTTAGCCAACAACGGCATAGGTGAGTATGCCGATTTTCAGTTTTTTTCCATCGTGAAGTTTCCACTTTTAATCTAATACAAACCATAATAAGGGTAAATACAATGGAGGAATCAACTTTTTATTGAAAAATAAAGCTGTGAAAATTTGGCTTATTTTGGCTAAAACCGACACAGTATGGCGATTAACTTTTTTATCCTCGAAAATTTCGTGGATGTAATTCCTCACTCTTTTTTTTACGTAATATATAGGATACTAAGGCTAAACACAACCGAGGAATGCACTCTTGTTGAAAAATAAAGCAATAAAATTTGGCCAATTTTAGCCAAAAACGTAATAGGTTAGTATGCCGATTTTATCTTTTTTACTTGAACATTTCATGGTGAAATTTACCACTTTAAATGTAATATATCGGATACTAAGTCTAAACACAACCGATGAATGCACTTTTTGTTTAAAAATAAAGCTATAAAGTTTGGCCAATTTTAGCCGAAAACGTAATAGGTAAGTATGCCGAATTTCTGTTTTTTTCATCGTGCAATCGCCCAATTTTAATATAATACATAGCATACTAAGGCTACATATAATGGTGGAATGAACTTTTGTCGAAAAATAAAGCTGTGAAAGTTGGACAATTTTGGCCAAATACGGCATAGGTTAGTTAGTATTCCGATTTTTTTTGGGACGTGAACATTTAATCTTAAAATTTTCCACTTTTAATCTAATACATAGCATACTAAGTGTAAATGTCGGGATGAACTTTTAGTTGAAAAATAAAGCTGTGAAAATTTGGCCAATTATGGCCAAAGACGGCATAGGTTAGTGCACCCATTTGCTTTTTTTACTTGAAAGTTTAATGCTGAAATTTCCCACTTTTAATGTAATATAGAGGATACTAAAGCTACATACAATGGTGGAATGAACTTTTGTCGAATAATAAAGCTGTGAAAGTTGGACAATTTTGGCCAAAAACGGCATAGGTTAGTTAGTATACCAATTTTTTTTGGGAAGTGAATATTTAATCATAAAATTTTACACTTGAACTTTTTGTTGAAAAATTAAGCTGTAAAAATTTGGCCAATTTTGGCCAAAAATGGCATAGGTAAGTTTGCCGATTTTTCTTTTTTTTGGACGTGAATATTTAATCGTAAAATGTTCTACTTTTAATATAATACATAGCATAGTAAGGGTAAATACAATGGAGTAATCAACTTTTTGTTGAAAAATAAAGCTGTGAAAATGTAGCTTATTTTGGCTAAAGCCGACACAGTATGCCCATTTACTTTTTTATAATCGTAAATTTAATGGGGGAAATTCCCCACGTTTTTTATGTAATATATAGGATACTAAGGCTAAACACAACCGATGAATGCACTTTTGTTGAAAAATAAAGTTATAAAATTTTTGCCAATTTTGGCCAAAAACGGCATAGTATGCAGATATATATTTTTGGGACATGAACATTTAATGTTCCACTTTTAATCTAATACATAGCATACTAAGGGTAAATACAATGGAGGGATGAACTTTTTCTTGAAAAATAAAGCTGTATATTTTATCTAAAAAGGGCATAATATGCCGATATCCTTTTTTTAATGCAATATATAGCATACTGAGGCAGAACAACCGAGGAATACAATTTTTGTCGAAAAATAAAGCTGTGAAATTTTGGCTCATTTTGGCTAAACATGGCATAGGTTAGTGTGCAGATTTGATATTTTTTACTTGAAAATGTCATCATGAAATGTCCCACTTTTAATCTAAATTAGAATACTAACCCTAACTCTTACCCCAACCCAAACCCTAACTCTAACCCCTAACTCTAACCCCTAACCTAAGTTGGTGTGGTGTCTGCGATTTCTGTGTGGAGCGACTGCGTGTGCAAGCTGAGTCCCGGGGGAGCGGTGGGGGAACGCGCAGGAGAGTGAACGCGGGGTGGTGATCGCGGCATCCGCTACCACGTTTGCGCAAGGCGTGGGCGTGCGCGTTAACAGTTAATCGCATGCAGGTGGAAGCGTGCGGTCCCTGCAGCTGATGGTTAATCGCTCGCGGCCTCTTTGTTAGCGACGAACATGTCTCTCAGAGAGGGTGTTAGCGCGGGGGGCCCCGTCACTGTCGGCGGGGGCCCAACAGGAGCCGACTGATGCGGTGGAGGAGGGATCGGAACGGGCGGACGTCGTGCCCCACCTGCCCAGCGAGGGCGGCGGGATGGACGTCAGTTAGGTTATTTAGCGAGCGTCCATGTTGGTTAGATTATTTCGCGGGCGTCCATTTTATTTAGGTTATTGAGGCGGGCGTCCATGTTCGTTAAGTAATTTAGCAGGGATCCATATTGATTAAGTCATTTATCGGGCGTCCATATTGGTTTTTTCGCTAGCGTCCATGTTGGTGAAGGAATTTAGCGGACGTCTATATTGGTTAAGTATTTTATCGAGCGTCCATGTTGGTTAAGTTATTTAGCGATCGCCCATGTTGGACGTTCATATTGGTTAAGTTATTTTCACGGGCATCCATTTTGGTTAGGTTATTTAAAGGGCATGCATAGATGTTCAGGTCAATTCCTACCTCTATGACCACCAGAGGTTACGGGACGAGGCCAAGAACCGACTGGCCTCTCGGGATGGAAGGTCGTCCCCGCTGGTGAAGTGATAGGCCGCTGGTTTAGACAGAAGGCCTATTGCCCAAAACGTTGCCTGAATGTGTTGTTCTTTGTTAACGGTTCAGGTTTTTTACGAATGTGTTAGGTTTGTTGATGTTAATTGCGTTCGTGCACCGCTGCCAAGGCAAGCTTCACCCCATGACGCCAAAAGGCGCACAGTTCAAAGACAACGTGCTATCAAAGTAATAAGAGCTCGGGGTAAGCATCTACATCATGCGCCTTTTGGCGTCATCTGGTCGAACACCGTATGAGACGAGGCTCTAAGGAAAGCTGTCTTTGGTGTGGACCAATTAGTTTCAAGGACACTGCATAAATTATAAGAGTATTGTTTTTTGTTTGCATTTTGACTGCAAGTATTGTGGTTAATGTAAACATGATTCCTTGCCAAATGTGTCAGTTTTGTTGCCAGAAAAAGGGGAAAACCTCTATTAGTATAAGAACCCATTCTTGCGTAAAACTGCGCCCTCATGTGTTCCTGCTTCTAAGGACAGACTCAACAAAATATGTCACCGAATCTGTTTATTAAAACATCATTGTACCACTTTTAACTTCATCAATACACATACTGTAATTCAGTGTGGGAAACGAGAGGGATGCAAAATGGTATTTCTTAAGGCAAACATCACACTCATGGCAAGGACTTGTTAAAGCATTAAAGAGCAGTTATTTTGCATTACATTAGAGACTAATTTAAAATATGCATACAATATGACAGAAACTTGGCCAACCACACAAACACATCTGTGTACAGTTACACTTTTGTATAGTGTCAGGGCTGGAAATGGGGAGGAAATTATTCGAACTCATCAAAGGTGAGCAGAGCAATGCAAAAATGTTATACCCGCGTTTGAGAGGACCCTCCAGATACAGTTCTATATTACAGGGCTTATACAGACTTTCAATGAGGCCATTACCCATAAAGAACCTTCATCCAATACAGAACCCTCATTAATCTGATAAAGAACCCTCGTATCTACAATTCTTACTTTTAGCATGTTTTGTGTTACGTTGTTTAATGGCCATTGCTAATGCACTCTGTAATTTACAATTGGTCATCTGTTGACAGACATTTTTATCGCAACTCTCCATGTGTTTGGCCTCAATTCTAAACTGTAACATTGCTGCACAACTTTGTTCAATTGTATTAGCGATTTTTCACTAAATCTTTACACCTCTTAATACTATGTTATGCATCAACCTGGTTATTCTATCTCATAACTTACACATTACATTATACATAACTAATTTAAGATTACTTATGGCATTGCACAGTTTCTAAAACTTACAATATGTACACAAAAACTTTATACAAATTACGATATTTATACTATCCTATGTATTGTTGTATAGCTGTTTATCTTTCTTGACGGGGCTGCAGCTTAGAAGCGCCGCCTACTCCACATGGCCAAGTGGCCTTTAGTCCCGGGCACTGATTGGCTTGGAGCCATTCTAGATTTGAAGTTTTCGTGACTGCAAGGATCCATACTCTTTGGTTATTTCGGTAAAGTCACATAGGTAAAATATATATTCGAAATAACATTTATTTTTTACCTACGTGACTTTAACCGAAAGAACCAAAGAGTATGGCTTGGAGCCATGGGTAGTAAACTCACATGGCTGGTGCTATGTATGACATCACAGTCAGAAGTGAGTGACGTCGGCACGCCGTGCCCCACATCACGTGCTACAGGTAATAAAGATTCCTCGCGGAATGCAGTGGGGTTCAAAATTTCACTCACACCTTGGCGTTCCAGCCCATTTCAACCTCTGTATAGTATACCTACTTTATGTAAATATGTGGTAGCAAATTCATATTTAATTTTCTTGGCAATCTATCATGAGCTTGTAATCAATTACAAATATGAATTTAGCATCTACATTGAGAAAAATCACATCTTGTGACCATGGTAGTGGATCACAAAGCTGGACTCCTTTCGGGGGGGGGGTCATATTTCCCGATTATAGGAGATGTCTGGCAACCTGCAAATAATACATCATTGTTAAAGTTTCATTATGTTTACACATAACTGACGTGCAAAATGGTATATACAAAATCACTACATTTACTGTCCAGTTTAATCAGTCACCATGAAGCAGAGGTGGAAGGCCGATTCTTAAAGCCATGAAACAGGCCGATTTTCACAGACTTGAAACATTTTTTGGCCAAATAAATGCAAACTAAAAATAAAAACGAAAATTAGCGCAAGGGAGCCCTAGCTAAGCATGTGGATGCACCGCGTTGATCAATGGTACACTGAACTGTTAGGACTAATTTTTGTGGTTAGTTTGTTGTCCTTCCCTCGCACATCCGTTTAGCACGGTTGTCTATGTACGGCGTGAAAGTAGTTCAACATACATACTGATGCGCTACGGTTGTATTGACTGCATCACATTGGTCGGGGTGAGCATCGTACACTTCCTCCTCTGAATCAGCACAATTAGTGCACAAATGCCATTTCATCTTTTAATTATATTGCCTTCAAATTCTGGCTATCCCGAGTCCAGATTTGTGAGGTTTTACTCTCAAATTTAAATTTTACAAGGTAATGCGTGAATGACGACAGTTATATCGTGCAACAGGATCCTTCATACATCGTCAAAATGACCTAATATGCTGCTTCTATAAAACTTTATTTTGACAAATTACACAGAAATTATAAATAACAATGGATTACATGCCAATTTTCACTTTAAATATATACAGTTGTATTCACGTATGCAAACAAAAAGCATGGCACGTAAAAATGTACAGAGAAAAATATTTGTGGTCATTCACGACTTTCATGCACATAGGGCCACGTGTCATTGCTTGCGACGATGCGGCAGTTGCCACTGTGTCAGCCTCTGTCTTCGTGGCCCAGTATCTACGGTGTCTGATTTGGAGATGGAAATTCGCTCTTTCAGTTGCACAGGTTAACAGTTTGGATTCCCTAGATGCCAAAATATGACAGTCTGTCAAGACATTGTCTTTTTTAATTGCATATGGCAGAAGCATAATCACACTTGACAAGATGACTAGATTCGGTCAACAAGCATCGAGTTGGCCTTTGCTACATAACAGTAAAACTTCGTACTTTGCAAGTTTCTTGCCAAATCTTCTTTAATAATATGAATCAGGTTTGGCTTTAGATTCGAGTTCCAATTGAAAATGTAAAGAGAGGACCTCTGAAGCTGATGTATCGAATGCATCACGCCTCAGAAGACATCTTGTGCTGTCCGTTAGACTTGTCTTCAAACCTGGCTCCATTACACAGCTCAAAGGCATATGCATCGAGGGTGGCGGCGGGCGCCGCTCTGTAGCCCCTCGCCCCGACCGCGCCGATGGAGGCCGCCCTGCGTGCCGGGGCGCAGCACAGCAGCAGGCCGATGCACACGGCGCCCAGGAGCACGCCCATCGTGCTGACGACGATCACCGAGATCAGGATGGGATCCAAGGCTCGGTTCAGGCTGAGTTCAGGGAGTACCGTTCCCTCAGTTTGCATCTGGTCACCTGAAAACGACCGCAGCAATGGCTTAGCCCCTCGCAGGGCACAAATAATGATCAAACCTGTTCAGGTGGCAGTGGTGGATTGCAGTCCCCTGCCTCGTGATCCATGGTTAACGTGTATTAAAGGACTCCACAACAATTCCCACTTTTGTTAGCTCAGTGGTAGAGCGAGCAGTTCGCAATCGGAAGTTTGCAAGTTCAAATCCAAGGGGTTGACTTGGCCTGTCATCCCTCTGGGTTTATAAAATAAGTATCACTTTGTGGGCAAGTGAACAGTGATTGTCCTATGGAGACTCGCCCCCACCATAGAAATAGGAACTTCGACCACTGTTTGTATGAGCAGGGACAGTCTTTTTACTCAATTCGTTAATTCATAAAACAATTATATTTTCAAACATCTTAGGCCAACTAGATATGCAGGTCTTATGTTATTGTGATTGTCTTCATAAATGGTCATGGGCAGAAGACACATCCATTATAATGTATTATTCCAGGATCTCAGCTCTCTACACGTGCGCAGACAAAGCTGCATGAAGTAGCGTTGCATTCTCGTAAGGGTCCTCACATCCATGCCGCTCGTATCCCAACACGTCTATCTGGAGAAAACTTTCTTTACCTGGTGTGGTTTTGAGGTGATATGCATTCATGTTACTGTTTATTAGGACTAAGGAGCCATTGAAAATATAAAATATATCAAAATGTGCACGTGTAATATACTTTCATCTGAAAAACTCCATTGTAAAATAATCGGCTGCAGCAAGTTAACCTTGCAAATGAATTTCGTTCGAACAGTTTTTTTTGTGTTTAGTTTGTTGTCCTTCCCCCACACCTCTGATTAGCAAGGCTGGCTGCGTCAAGTGCGAAAGAAGTTCAACATGCATACATACAACATTACTATGTCACATGCTGAACATTGGGGACTGGAGCTGTCTGGTTTGTCAAAAGAGGCAGGCATTGGTCTTGTTCCTGTGGAACAAACCTTCGGATCTGGCAGCGGGTAGACAGTGCCGAAGAGGTATTGTGATATCAACAGCTTTAGCAATTATGACATTTCAATCTTTTTAATGGTCATGTACAGCTCCAAAAGCCCGTGGTGTATGGAGGAGTGGCTGAACACACGTTACATACACAATTAAGTCTCCTGAGCTCTTAACCTATGCTTTCCTATGTTTTTCACCAATGGCTGTAATGTGAATGTCCCTCCATGTGGTTCTGTATGTAATCACTTTTCTTGGGAATGTCTTCTCCAAAATTACCACGAAGATCAATTCAAATCAATATCTAACCCCGAATGTTACCTGAAGTAGTGTCAGTCTCCACGATGGATATGTGTGGCTCTGCAACACAGACAAGAATGACAGTGACACATGTCGTACACATTTGACACATTGTCGTTGAGAATGGAAAATGTAGCAATGCTGGATTTAACCAAATTCCAAATAGATTAAAAAAATTCCCATAATTATATTTACGAACCTAACCACTTTGTCCAGATATTTCTGTTAATTAAAATAGGACAGACCATATATCATTATTTTATTCAACTAATTTAGAACAAATGCCTAATTTTTGCAATGTGTGCAAGTATAGTAGCTGAATGAATGTGGTCATGGATGCTTGTGGTGTAACAAAGGAGTTTTACTTTGGCAGTCCTCAATCGGTATCTCGAACGCGATTCGGATGTCGTCCACCGCCACGCTGCCCGACGGATGCTCCCCCACCTCCCCCTCCAGAATCACCTGGCACACGCAACGTGACATTCACTGCATGTCATCAACTAACGATCAGTGTCGTGGAGATTATAAAAGAAACAAATACATAAATAGATAAATAAACAGACAAAAACGCCTACTTCCCATTTCCATCCCTACGCATACAGTGATGTGTTGGGATGTGTGTGATGTATTTGTGATATGTGGTAATGCACACCGATGTGCAGGTGATGTGAGGTGAGGTGTAATATGCGGTTATGTAGGGATGTGTGCCGTTGGGATCTGGGTAATATTACCAATATTATTCGTCTTATTAATATTAATGTAGTGCATTTTGTTATTCATCATCGGTTGACTTTTAAACTCTTGATGTAGACAATATAAGTTACGAGTGGTCCAAACCACCCCCAAGGTCTCTCGTAATTTTACAATGCTTCATCATAACAATGCCAAGTCTTAATGGTTGGAGTGATGGCTTTGCGGATCGGTTACTCCGACTACACAATCCGCAAAGCCATCACTCCAACCATTAAGAAGGATCCTGTTGAGGAGCCTTTCAAGACCATCACCTTACCCTACATTGCTGGGGTCACAAAAAAGATCTCCAAAATCCTGATTAAACACAAGATCCAGGTCCGATTCAACACAGTACATAAAATCCGTGATCTGGTACCGTCTGTAAAAGATGTGATTCCAGACATACAGTACCCTGGCGTCTACAAACTAAGTTGCCTCTGTGGTAGCAGTTACATTGGGGAAACCAAACGACACGTCTCAGACCGCATTCGTGAACATAAAGCTGATCTAAAACACGGTAGGACAAACACCTCAGCCGTGGCAGACCACTGTTACAACTCAGTGGGCTCACATGACATTCACTTCTCCAAGACGGAGGTTCTCTGCAAGCCATCTGGCTATCATGAGAGATTCGTTCATGAGGCCATCCACATATACAAACACAGAGACAATTTTAACCGAGAAGATGGATTCAGGCTTAGCAATCATTGGAAGGACGTAATAAACCATTTCGATACACATTAGGGTGAGTTGAATAATACATAGTGTTATATTAAAATGTATAAAGTATAGGGTTGTTTACAGCAATACAGTATATAATTTAATGTTGGGTTTATCTATGGCAGTATATAGTACTGTATATGCTAAGAGAATAAAGTTTAGATGGAAGTATATTATATACTTCTTACGACGTAGAATTGTAATTTATTATTTGTTGTTAGTAACTCAGCTTATTGTAGAGTATAGTAAGTATCAGTTTATATTTTAGTTTTTTATGTAGTTTTTACTTTGGTTTTCTACGTGGTTGTTTGGTAAATGCAGCTACATATCATTAACATTCCTTTCCTTTATTAACGTTGTTCCTTGTGCCCCCCCCGTGGTGCTGTTGATCCTGCATAATGCATGGGCATAATGGGACTTTGAAACCCCTCCGCCCCCCCTCCTACGCATTGCCCATTGGTATGCTAAAATTCCTCTTCATATGCACATTCTTTTGTTAAGGCGCTCCTCCTCGCTACACCTATATAAGCTCCTAGCTTGATAATGTCTCATTCTTCGCCTGAGGACGGCTGCTTGCGTTGTGGCCGAAACGTCGTGAGAATTGTTTTATTATGTTTTATTTTTATTATTTTATTACTTCCCTTCTACGTGACTTTACCGAAAGAACCAAGAAGATGAATCCCTGCAGACACGAAAGCTTTAAATCGAAATGGCTGAAATAAATTTCCACATGATAAGCCACTTCGTTGAGCTAGCATTTGTGGCCATATTGCTTCTGATAAGGAGCTACATAGCTCAGTGAGCCTTACCTGGTAAAATAAAACGTTTAGTTTTTAGGTGCACTTTGAGGGCATGTGAAGCATCAAAGATTCACTGGCAGCAGGTCATGGGCCAAACTCAAGTGCTAAAAGTTGACTGAGATGACTGGCAGATGCACAAACTGTGCTCCCCACTGTGCCAGCTTGCTGAATTTAAGCCGCCTGGCACTCAGCTCATTGTTGTGAGCATCGCCCCTCCGCCCTCCATTGTTGTTGAAGGGTGAGTGCCTCCAACTGCCTAGTAGCTACTTTCACAAGCCTTCTCTACCGAGGCTGATTTTGACACTGCTGGTACCTTTGGCAAGTTCACTCAACTCCATATCCTCCTGTACCATATCAGTCCATTTCTTATTTAGACAGCGTCATGTACGTTAGCCCCCTATATCCGGCCAAACAAAAGCTACTTGGGCACACAGTGGATGAGCATGCGGGCTACATAACCCAGCCAACGCAGTCTCGTCTACTGGAACTCACTGATGGGAATGTGTCCAGATATTCCAGAAAGATCTGGAATTACATGCACAGAGATATACAAAAACAGACTTGCGGCAAGTGCTGTGAGCAAGCGCCTATGAAGACCGGCATGGCACACGAGGGGGTGGGTCACCAGCACCACGCCCAGCCACCTTTGTCTCCCTAGTGGCAATGTTTACACACTAGGTACCCACACATACACTGACATATATACAGACACATACAGCTACACACATAGATACATAAACTAAGACACACAGGATCCAAAGGCCCAGTACATCAAGCAGCCAAATAACACAATCAAAGTTGTAATACATAAATAGTCAACACGTTTCTTGAATGAAGCAAGAGGTTATAAGAGCTTAGGAAGAGAGACAGTAGGAGGGGTGGTTGATGGTGTACCGAGTCCTACAGCATGCAGCCATGCTGTCTGCTCCCTTAGCCAGATTAGTAACGACCGTTCCATGGCAGGTCAGATGACACTGCTTTTGTTGTGAAGAGATTGTTGAGAACCTGGTAAGGGCCGTAGTTGACTGGCAAGACGGCATGTGCCAATCTCCATTCCCGCCCCTGGACACCGGTCAGGCTCCACACCAGCTGCTCCCGCATGCCCATGGGAGTCTGCGTGCGCGTCAGCACTCGCAGCGAGTCCACTCCGGCGCTGGCGGCCAGCGTGTCTCCGTGCAGGCGGTAGCGAAAGGCGAGGCAGCGAGGCTGCGCGTGAGAGGGCAGCGGCACACTGAGCAGGCGTGCTCGCTCACCCGCAGCCCTTCCCAGGGTGTTTATCCACACGCATCCATCTCTATCTGCAGGAGACATGAGGCATGCATTATAAAAACAATGCTGTTTAGAAGGTTTAATCGTATTTTTATGCTCACTCAAAAAACCTTGACACAAATGAATAGTTTGTGTTGTGTATTATATAGTTTTGCATCAAACAGATAGGGTCCTTGCCTATGAACATTTGGTCGTTCACTAGTATGAAGTACGACTGCTTGCTGATGATACAATGAATATTGAATCCAGTCCAGAGTTTACTTGTATTCAACCAATGCTGCTGGGAAAAAAATCACTCCTAAAAGGCCATGTGGTTGATGGGATTTGTACTTTGATCTTTTATAGATATGACAAGAAGACATAGTGTCTACTAACTACGTGACTTTACCGAAAGAACCAAAGCTTAGGATTATTTTGTGTCATTGTTGGTGGCTCTGTGCTCTGCTCCTGGCACTAGCCAACCACCCCAAGTGTGAGTGTGTATACATCTCTCTCCTACATCTGTTTTAAAGCAGAATAACATTTACTGTCATGGTGGATGTCCTCCTCCTCCTCCTCCCCCTCGACTTCTGCATCTCCAAGCAGCCAGTGAAGGTCAGCCTGGTCATCTTGAATCCAGCTGCACATCCCTCCATCCGCGCCCAGATGAAACTCGCAGTTGAATCCGGGGACCCCTGAGCCAGGTCCCCACCCTTCCAGGATGACCCCATCACCATCCTCCCTGTCGTCTTGACTCCTTGCTGGGATGTGGAACTCTGCAATATCCAACGCCAAGTAGATACACCGAAGAGTTACACCGAGTAGATTTTACATGTAGATACACCGCAATGATACATCGAACAGATACACTGAGCAGATACACATAACAGATCCATGGAAAAGATACACCGAATTCACTCACCAAGTAGCTCCACCGATTATATAAACCGGCCAGGTGATTCGGCAGTAGGGAGCAGCATGCAATCAGAAGGTTGCGTGTTCAACTCCTGGTTGGAGGATGATTCAGCCCATTATCCCTCTGGGGTTGATAAGATAAATACCACTTTTTGGGGAGTCAATAGTGGAATGTAGAATTGCCACCACCGGCTCAGGGCAGTAAACAGGAGATGAGAACCGCCTCAATGCTCATTTAGCGGAAATCACTTTGACCTTTGACTTTAGTTGTCACACTTGGTCAGTTAGAAATAAATAATGCTGCTCATTAATGACAAGTAAAACAGCATTACTCACAGGGGCCATCTCACCTGTATAATTTGAAATTGTCTCCACAGCATCATACGTACCTAAAGAAACACATTTGTTCATTACGCATGCACTGTGTGTCACAGGAGCTGCAATGCTACACACAGCACAAAGAAAAGTGTAGGGATGACATTGCCCAATGAGTTCGCCGCTTGTTGCCGAGTTTCTCGGCTTGATTCCAGCAGGCTACCCTGGTTGTGATGGTGGGCTTTTATAATTATAGAATACTCTGCACCGTTCACTTCACAGTGGACGTCAAAAATCACACGACATAATTCGAAGAACAGTCGGTATCACAGTGTGGCAGCATCATGATTGAGATTTTTCCAAGTTTGAAAAGTTACTCGCAAATTACTGAATGGGATAACCACAAAGCTACTGTTTTCCCCAACTGCGAAAATTTGGCAGGGCCCTTCTGAAAAAAGATCCTGGAGATTCAGTGAGGCATTCCTGGAAAAACAAGTGAAATAAACAATAAATTTGCCAACCTCACTTTCTAAGAGTGGTGTCGATGCCGTGTTGTGCGGTCCAGTGAAACTCGGCACTAACCGGTGCCGCCCTCCTCTCCCTACCTGGGTCGTTGTCAAGGCTGTAGGGAGGCTCCAGTCCAGGAGGGCCATCTATCTTTGGCTGACCTGGGTCCACCTCATCCTCACCATTGTCTGACAGGGTTAGTCACAACACAGATGAATACATATTCCAGGACACGCAACCACACGTGAAAGTGACTCTCATTGTATGCGCCAAACCAATACCAAAACCCCATTCAATCTCTAATTAAATTTTTTTTCTCATGGCCACAACCTGCTTGACGTTTCTCTCCCCAAACATGTTTGAAACTGCGTTACATCTCTGTTGCTGGTCAAGGAATGTCAGTTTGTTTTTTTGTGCAAAATGTCTGTTTATCAGCAGCATATCCTAAAATACCCTGAAAAAAATAAGTGTTTACCCACCTACACGGCTGTCGTCACCATTCCAAGTACTCACCAAAAATATCTGCCACTTAAAGAAGTGGCAAAGACAAAGATCCCCGCCACAAGCTTATCAGGCTGTTGAGGCAAGTGCTGTTAGCGAGCTTCTATGAAGACCAACACATCCCACAAGAGGGTGGTGTGGCCAACACCATGCCCAGATGCCTTTGTCTCCAAAGCAGTGATGTTTATACACCACTCCAGGTACTCATTTAATGCTGAGTCGACCTAGGATCAGTTCTGATATTTGTCCCTGATGTTGGCTGTGAGCCGGAATCGCACCTGGGTCACCGGAAGTTTGCAGTGCGGCACACTTAACCACCGTGCAAAGTCACTCCCCACACACTCACACGTGCGCACAAACACGTAGGAATGTGCGGCCCAACGTCTCACCAAGAGACCGGCAGCCCAGCAGCTCCAGACGCAAGCCGATGCCGTGCGGGGACCACCGCTCCGGGTACACACGCACCAGCCGCGCCTCCACGGGCTCGAACTTGCGCATCTCCGGCAGATCGACATTGCTGCTACCATTAAAAATCTGCAAACGCACACACACACAGGACATGCACACACAATACTCGAGCATAAATATACAAGCCAGCATTCTTACGAGTACAAGATAAGAATTTGTGTCATCGTACAGAATATAAGAAACTAAACATATAAGCAGACATACTCTTTGGTTCTTTCGGTAAAGTCACGTAGTTAGAAATAAAATAAAACAAATTACGATGTTTCGATCGCAACACAAGCGGTCGTTGCTTGTGTTGCGATCGAAACGTCGATATTTGTTTTATTTTCTACCTACGTGACTTTACCGAAAGAACCAGAGTATAGATTCCTGCAGTCATGAAAGCTTCAAATCAAGATATAAGCAGACAAATAAGCCTCTTTGCAATGTCCATTCCTCCACGTCTAATAAATAAATAAATAATACTCTGCCCATCAGCCACCAGGCCTTCTGGGAGTGATGTTTTTCAGTCAAGTTGATTTTATACAAGCAACTTTTATTTGTTCATGTGGGGACAGATATGTACAGGATATGTAGACTGCTGATATATGTTGTGACTAATATGCTCTACAATGAACACTGATTATTATAAATTGCGTTGTAACAAGACCTATATCTAACAGAGAGAGTCATTGTCTATAAACATCTGGCAGTTCACCAGCATTGGTTTAAGTAAGCCTGACTCAACTCATGAGTTACTGTCAAAACTTGTCCAGAGTGTGCCTATATCAAACCAATGCTGCTGAAACATTTACTCCCAGAAGGCTGTGTAGCAGATGGGATGTCGAAAATAAAAACACTAATTTGTTTATATGGAGGAACAGATCTGGAAAGGAGGCACAGTTTGGCAAATTGTTATTCAAATTAGCAGCTTAGGGTTCTCACTTTGGGCTGCGAAGACTCGTCATCTGTGACCATGTGCCAGGTGTCTCCGTCTTCGCTGAATCCCATGCGGAATTTTTTCACAAACAGGGGGCCCTCCGGCTTGTCCTGAGCGCCCTGACTGGCATCATCATTCCCACTCCGATTCACCAGATCCCCACGCACTCCCTGAAGAATCACCCCTCGCACTGTAAACAGGCTGCCCAAGTCCACCTGAAAAACACAGCAATATCACAGCAAAACAGATTTTCCAGATAATAATGGAATAAAGTATCATTCATTCAAGTTCCATTTGAACACGCTTCAGGATTTGTAACGTGTCACAAGTTTTTTGCACAGAGCCCTACGTGGGAAAACAGGGAAGTGGGAAGATAGCCAGAATCAGCGACAACAATTGCCTAAGCTCTGTGATCCTACTTTGTGACGTTTAGCCAACTCCTTTAACAATTGTTAATAGATGTGGGAGGAAACGGAGTACCCGGAGAAAGCCCATGTGTGCGGGGGGGTAACACTCAAAACCCGTACAGAAGGAATATAAATATTCTTAGGGTTTTTCGGTAAAGTCACGTAGGTAAAAAATACAAATTAATAAAAGTAAAATAAAATAAAAATCACGACGTTTCGGAGGCAACACAAGCTTCCGTCTTCAGGTGGAACCGTCACAACCCGACAGCTGTATCAAGTAAATGAGAGATTACAAGAGATACCACTCCGTATATATAATGGTTGGGGGGGGGGGGGAAGGGCCAAGAATGGCCCACTTTTTATTATTATGGTAAGGTGCGGCTTGAGACTATGAATAGACTGCATAACAAAAGACTGAGCCTTTATTATGGAGAAGTTCGGTTTGTGACTACATAACAAAAGTGTGAAAAAAGAAAGCTAAACCTGGTAGAAAGCTAAACCTGGTAAAACAAAACTGGCTGTCTATCAGTAACTTGTAATAGTTTTCTGTCAAATAAGATGGTCCAAATAAGTGTAGTTAAATATTTTTTTGCATGGTTAATCACATCTTTCCAATGATTAAAGGTGCGGCTTGAGACTATGAATAGACTGCATAACAAAAGACTGAGCCTTTATTATGGAGAGGTTCGGTTTGTGACTACGCCTAGCCTACATAACAAAAGTGTGAAAAAAGAAAGCTAAACCTGGTAGAAAGCTAAACCTGGTAAAACAAAACTGGCTGTCTATCAGTAACCTGTAAGAGTTTTGTCAAATAAGATAGTCCAAATAAGTGTAGTTAAATCTTTTTTGCATGGTTAATCACATCTTTCCAATGATTACTCAGTTTGTAACCATCATCACGGTTGAAATTATGTCTGTGTTTGTATATTTGTATGGCTTCGTGTACAAACCTTTGATGGTAGCCAGGAGGTTTGCAGAGCACCTTGGTCTCGAAAAAGACAATTTCATGAGAGCCCACAGAGTTGTAGCAATGACCACAACTGCAACTCAGTTTGTATCCTGGAGTCTACAAACTGAGTTACAGTTGTGGTGATTGCTACATTGGAGAAACGAAACGTCATGTTTCTGATCGTGTCCGCGAGCACAAGTCAGATCTGAAACACGGCAGAACTGATTCTTCGGCCGTTGCCGATCATTGCTACAACTTTGTGGGCTCTCATGAAATTGTCTTTTCCGAGACCAAGGTGCTCTGCAAACCTCCTGGCTACCATCAAAGGTTTGTACACGAAGCCATACAAATATACAAACACAGACATAACTTCAACCGTGATGATGGTTACCAACTGAGTAATCATTGGAAAGATGTGATTAACCATGCAAAAAAGATTTAACTACACTTATTTGGACTATCTTATTTGACAGAAAATGATTACAGGTTACTGATAGACAGCCAGTTTTGTTTCACCAGGTTTAGCTTTCTACTAGGTTTAGCTTTCTTTTTTCACACTTTTGTTATGTAGGCTAGGCGTAGTCACAAACCGAACCTCTCCATAATAAAGGCTCAGTCTTTTGTTATGCAGTCTATTCATAGTCTCAAGCCGCACCTTTAATCATTGGAAAGATGTGATTAACCATGCAAAAAAAGATTTAACTACACTTATTTGGACCATCTTATTTGACAGAAAACTATTACAAGTTACCAGAGGTGTGGACTCGAGTCATGCGACTTGGACTCGAGTCAGACTCGAGTCATGATTTTGATGACTTCAGACTCGACTTGGACTTGCCTCATCTTTGACTCGACTTGACTCGGGACTCGAGAGCAAAGACTTGAGACTTACTTGTGACTTGCACAACAATGACTTTGTCCCACCTCAGAGGTGTGGACTCGAGTCATGCGACTTGGACTCGAGTCAGACTCGAGTCATGATTTTGATGACTTCAGACTCGACTTGGACTTGCCTCATCTTTGACTCGACTTGACTCGGGACTCGAGAGCAAAGACTTGAGACTTACTTGTGACTTGCACAACAATGACTTTGTCCCACCTCAGAGGTGTGGACTCGAGTCATGCGACTTGGACTCGAGTCAGACTCGAGTCATGATTTTGATGACTTCAGACTCGACTTGGACTTGCCTCATCTTTGACTCGACTTGACTCGGGACTCGAGAGCAAAGACTTGAGACTTACTTGTGACTTGCACAACAATGACTTTGTCCCACCTCAGAGGTGTGGACTCGAGTCATGCGACTTGGACTCGAGTCAGACTCGAGTCATGATTTTGATGACTTCAGACTCGACTTGGACTTGCCTCATCTTTGACTCGACTTGACTCGGGACTCGAGAGCAAAGACTTGAGACTTACTTGTGACTTGCATAACAATGACTTTGTCCCACCTCTGCAAGTTACTGATAGACAGCCAGTTTTGTTTTACCAGGTTTAGCTTTCTACCAGGTTTAGCTTTCTTTTTTCACACTTTTGTTATGTAGGCTAAGCGTAGTCACAAACCGAACCTCTCCATAATAAAGGCTCAGTCTTTTGTTATGCAGTCTATTCATAGTCTCAAGCCGCACCTTACCATAATAATAAAAAGTGGGCCATTCCTGGCCCTTCCCCCCCTCAACCATTATATATATACGGAGTGGTATCTCTTGTAATCTCTCATTTACTTGATACAGCTGTTGGGCTGTGACGGTTCCACCTGAAGACGGAAGCTTGTGTTGCCTCCGAAACGTCGTGATTTTTATTTGATTTTTATTTGATTTTACTTTTATTAATTTTTATTTTTTACCTATGTGACTTTACCGAAAAAACCTAAGAATATGAATCCTTGCAGTCACGAAAGCTTCAAATCTAGAACAGAAGGAATACATATATAAATTAATAAACTTGATCCCCCAACTCTCGCCTCCACATTATTGGATTACAGGCATGCAACATAGCCACCAAAGCTCTTTCTATCACTATATATTACTGTGAGATTCAGAACATTATTCAAGAGCAGTCACAACAACATAAGTGTAGTAGTATTGTTATGACTATTCTTTTTTACCCAGGAAAGCCTCACCAAGCCTCAAGTGTTTGCAATAGGGGGTGGCGATGAACTGTTTCCCTATATGGTGAATATGGTGAATTCCATTATTAATACACTTGCAGTATTAATCAAGGCAGCCTGCCAGATTCGAATAGCTGCAAAAGACAGCGAACATGCCACCCCTGGCTGTCACATTCAGTGGCGTCTCCCTGTGTCACGCGTGTGGTGTGTGTTCAAGTGCTCAAAGCGTTACCTGCAGCCACTCGTCAAATGAGAATAACCCAGCCATGTGCGGAGCCCAGCCTCGTTGGGGGGCCAACAGGCGAGCGGCGTGGGCTCCCCACGGGGGGCTCCACTGTGACGAGGCCGAGAGAGCGTTGTCCGGCACGTGGCCCTGCCCCACGCCCAGCGTCTCTAAGCAGGGGAAGTCTGCTCCGTTGTGGCGTTGTAGAGACACAAACAGCAGAGGGCGACATCAATTAACTTTTGCATCACAGCCGATCTCCATTTACACGTGTAATAAGAGTCGTGGTGCTGGACAATGGGCACAGCTGCCAAAGTTATGTACGTAGAACTTCTTTCAAATCTCAACGGCTACAGCTTAGGCAAGAAGAAAAGGCTGTCCTCCACAAGAAATTAATTGAAATCTCACTACGTGACGATACACCTCTCGAAAATGTCAGTTAATTTAGTTAGCCAGAAATATATATTGATTTTAAAATGTATTTTAATATCCACATTGACAGACTAATGCACAACACCAACTCTGGACTTGGGGCATGAAACAGAAATGGGATCTGCACGTCGATGATGGCCCGCAGCACTGGCGGAGCCAGTGGGGGGGGGCGGTAGGGGTGGGGTGGCACGTGCCCCCCCCCCCCCCAATGATCTGATCGAAATCCCTCATTTCGATCGGATCATTGGGATTTATTAGTAATAAATTGGCATTTTGCGACCCCCACTGCCACTGTGTAGCATATTATTACGTGCCAGGGACTCTATGAGATGATAGGACAATAATCTGAGTCCATAATTGGCAATAAGTAACGGCAAAGCAGTTTTAAGCGACTCACAAAATTGTGCCCAGTTGCGTATACAGCACACGACTTCCCTGAAGGCATTCACCTTCAGCGAGCGCGATACCGATCACACACGGTTCGAATTCGACCCTCGATCGATGCGCCATTGCCGCACACGCGTCGAATAAAAAGCGAGAGACAAGTCCTTACTTACTAACAACTCCTTACTTACTAACAACTCCTTACTTACTAACAACTCCTTACTTACTAACAACTCCTCTATAATTTTTCATTGCTGGGGGGGTTTCCCCCCCTACCTGAAAATCCTGGCTCCGCCATTGATCTTCAGAAAAGTTGGTTGTCTAGATGTTGTTCCCTGCCCTCAACTATGCCGACGCTGTCTATTTCACTGCCTCTCAGACTCACTTTAAATGGAAACTGTCTCAAACTCTCCTTGCAGATCTATGTGACAATGCAACTAGAGTGCACCAGTGCCTCATGCAGGAGAACTCGACGCGGCTCTCCCCCCCCCCCCCCCACAGTAGAAGACGATTGGCTCACTGGATTCCCTGTCCAGGTGCGTACACTATTAGATGCCTCCTCTTAATTCACTCCACAGCTGTCGATTTACTGCAACAATATCCATTCCAAAATCATAACAATTCAACTGTCCCTGGAGTAAACACTCAAACAGCTTCTTCTAATGCTAAACACATTCCCATATCTGTATTTTCCATAAATATGCAAAATTCCTCTTGATATGCAAATTATTTTGTCAAGGCGCTCTTCCCACTCCAACCTAACTTAAATATACGCTCCAAGCCTGGGGTGTTTCATTCAGACGCTGTCTTCCCGACAGACCTGTTCTTCACCTGAGGATGGCTGCTTGCGTTGTGGCCGAAACGTCGTGAGAATAATTTTATTATGTTTTTATTTTTATTATTTTATTATTTCCCTTCTACGTGACTTTACCGAAAGAACCAAGAAGAGGAGCTTCATTGGTACAAGCAACTGCTGGACCGGTTTCAACATGAAGTACTTCATCAGCAGTGAGGCTTTCTTAAATGAATGCTGCTGAATTGCCAGATGTTTATAGGCACTCCCAGAAGGCAGAGTGGCTGATGGGATGTCAAAAAATACCTCTTTTTTAATACATGGAGACAAACACAAGGATGTGTATTGTCCACTTTTGCAGTTACTTCACACGAAGCCACGTAACATCACATTTGGCACAAGTGATTTAACACAGTCGCCGAGCTACTGAATCCCAGAACCAATGCTGGGTACAGTTCATAGAGGCCATAGCTTCAATCTGAAGAGCAGTATCTTGGGGCCCGTATCAGTGGGTTCTGGCCACGTTTGGCCGTGTTGACGGTGGCTCACCTGCCAGGCTGCAGCCGTACAGTTCGAACCTCAGGGCGATGCCTCCCTCCCAGGTTTGTGGACGAATTCTAACGAAGCGGGTCAGCACAGGCTCTGCCAGTCGGTTCTCCACCACAGACGTAGCGTCCACATTCCCAGCAAACGCCTGTGCCACCACCAGCACCACACGTCCGCATGTCACTCACTCATACATAAAGATAGTCTGTGGAGCAATTTGTAAACACACTCTCTGGTTCTTTCGGTAAAGTCACGTAGATAGAAAAGAGAATAAAAGAAACACGACGTTTCGGTCGCAACACAAGCATCCGTCATCAGGTGAGAAAATTATCTGCTGTTGTGGCTTTATATAGGTACGGGAGGGGGGAGAGTTTTGTCGAGTCGTGGCTGCAGGAGTTCACCGGCAGAGGGGGGAGGGTTTGTGGCGTGCAGGGACGGGTGGGGCTGGAGAAATTAGCATGTCAATGAGCTTGAATTAGTAACCGAAAACCAAGACGACACAACAGCAGATCATTTTCTCACCTGATGACGGACACTTGTGTTGCGACCGAAACGTCGTGTTTCTTTTATATATGTTTCTATCTACGTGACTTTATCGAAATAACCAGAGTATGGATTCCTGCAGTCACGAATGCTTCAAATCAAGACTGAATTTGTAAACAGTTCAAACTCGTGTTACACTCGCAGGTGCATATTTGATTTGTGTGCTATGAAGTTGGGCTATTTCCCAAAATGTCGCCCATGATATATTTTTTCTCTTTTTAGCCCACAGTGTTGTTATTGACGAATGTGTTGAGTCGTTATTTGTGCACCACTGCCAACTAAGCGACAGCGTCACAACAACATCTTAGCAGGTCGATCATCACATCGTGGAGGGTCTTTTAACGTGCAGCAAGGGAGAATGAAAAAAACATTAAACCGTTTTCTTCCTTCAAGAAACATGGCAATGTAAACTGTTATTTTACCACGAAAGATACAAATTCTAAGTTTGCTTTGTTGCGTGTATCATTCACTTGGTTTCAAATTATAAAAATGTCTCCTCTTACAAAATTAATTTGAATTCCTCTCTCAAATTCACTGGATCCTAAATTAATTTATTTGAAACACAAACATCAATCAAGTATATTTTGATATATGTCGATATTGGTTCTGGGGAAGGGGGTGCACCAGTAGGGAGTTCCACAACAGGGGGCCACACTGCAGTAAACGGCCAATCATATTAAGAACACAATTGAGATCAATGCATGTGTAGTGACTGACTCAGAGACACTAGGAGTAGGAGGCACTCTATATATGTTAACAGCCTTCACAGTTCACAAGAGGTAACTACAGCTCCCAGTCAGGACAGCTGGCAGACTGCCTGACTGACGACGCCGAGATGGTTAAAGACGTTGATGGCGACAAAGACTCCAGCAGCACAACGGGATCCCACTCCAGGCAACAGCCCATTTTATCCTCCCAGCGTAGCCTTGCTCCGCCTCGGCCACACCCCCCTTCTGGAACCTACTAGCGGGTTCCCGAGCTTCCCTCACGTGCCCTCTCTGTAACTTTTCCCCTACATCCCTCTCTCTGGTTTTTCACGTGACCTGCTGACAGACAGGGCTACTGCAACTGCAGATCCCCTACTCTGCCAGTAACCAGCGCTATGCTACGTAGTGACCAATTCCATGTCACGACACATGTGTAGTGACTGTACTTGTCACTGTATGGTGCCAGGCTTGCGAAGTCACGGCCGGTAACGTTGTGATTACGGGCAGCCCGGGTTACGGGCTGCAGTACCAGCTCTAGCGGTGGTTGGGTGAGCGCTGGTTAGCGCGGAGGCACCGCGAGCAGCATGCGGTGCCGGCTTCCAGTAAAGAAGCGAGAGGGAGCGTCAGCCAGCCAGGGTTACACTCGGGCATGACACTCTGGCAGACCTGTTGTCACGTGACCGGACGATACTGGAGGGGGGCCACCGGTGGACGGGGGCCGAGGGGCGGTCACGTGGTTCCGAAGGGCTCTCGGGAACATTCGAGAAGGAGCTCGAGAAGCCTGGAAGGTGGGCGGGGCTAGGGGCGGAGCCAGCCCCGGCCCGGGAGCATATAACGAGAGCTCTGTGAGGAGCTCGGGGTTGTTCGTATGTCGGTGTTCGAAGATCTACGTCGGGGAGAAGAAGCCTTTAGCCACGCGGTCCGGGACCCAGCTTGTGGTCCGGGCCGGGATAGCGAAGCGTGTCTAGTTCTGCCGTAGCGTGGCTAGATGGGCATTCGAGACCCGAGCGTAGGTTGTGTTATGTTACGTACTGTTACGTGAATAAATAGTGTTGCTCCCAAGATAACGTCTGCGACTCAGTTGGACTCACTACACATGCATAAAAGGAACAATTGGCCGATCTTAAGGATTCTGCCAGGGAATAAGATTGAACCAATTCCTGAATATAAAGTGGAGTAGGCCCTCGCAAGGTCTTACAACCACTCAACTAAAGACACAGGGAAGCCAATGTAACGATGCAAGAACAGAAGATGAGATGGGTTCTCGCAGCCACGGGGTGCGAGTGATCACCCTGGATGCTGCCAAGGACCACACTCCGCACCCAAAGCAACGAGGCAGTGCAGGTGTCAATCCGTGAAAATACAAATGCGTGTACCAGCCACTCTGCGTCAGAGGATAGAAGAACAGAACGGAGTCGAGCAATTTTTATAAGGTGGACTAAGAGGTCTTCGCGACCTCGTTTGCACGCTAAACCAATTCATTCAAAAGACAGATTTTTTTAAAGGTAGATATATATATTTCTCATGTTAAAATTTTGTTTTTGAAGAATGTATTTTCTATAAATAAATGTGTTGTTCAAGGAACCAGTAACCTTGGTAGCAGCAATAGAAGGGTGATGAGACAACTCGCTGCTGGTAAGCAGTTGACTAGAGTGACTCAGTGAGAGCTGGATTATCAACGACCCTGAATGCTTCATGTTGAATCACATCTGGTGCCATGTGGTGTGCCATGCGGTGTGCTGTGGGGGTGTGCCATGCGGTGTGCCATGCGGTGTGCCGCAGGGTGCGCTACAGGGTGTGCCATGCGGTGTGCCATGCGGTGTGCTTTGGGGGTGTGCCGTGGAGTCTTATGTATGGAGTGTTGCCTAATGTGCCGCAAGGTGTTCCATGCGGTGTGCCTTGTGGTGTGCCGTGGGGGTGTGCCGTGGGGTGTTACGTGTGGAGTGTTGTCTGGTGTGCCCGCAGGGTATGCCGTGCAGTGATGTGACGCGGGGTGGCGTGCCGCTGCGTACCTTCACGGCTCTGCTCCCTCTGAGCACTGTCCAGTCAGCTCCCAAACTGCTGACCTCCAGTCGAAAGGAGCTGACAAAGTAGCCAATCTGTGATTCATGCGACACGGCCCCCTGTGTAGCCACGCCACTCAACAGCTTCAATGACCCCAGATCCACCTGTAACGACAGTGCAAGGTTAAATGTCAGTGCAGTAAACTCTCCGTTCAGCGGGCGACTTGGGAGTAGGGATTTTTGCGTTACAAATGTCTAGAGCAAACAACATCACAGTTTCACTTTTCACTACGAAATCAAGGGAGCAGCCACAGCAATGGTGAGCACACCTGGATTTAAATCCAGGGGTTGCCAACTTGATCTCAAGGGAGCAAGTTTCTCAAATCCCCCCTCTGCCATCTCTTCCAAGACGTGTGGTCAGCATAGAAGAGTAGAGCAAACACTCTCTAGAGCTCGATCGAGTGGAGGCCCTTCCAGCAGCGTTGGCATGAGTGAGCAATTGCAGGGCTACACCTTTACTTTTTAACTGTGGAACAAGGGCAATTGTTTCATGCAGTGACTAAGGCTACCGTGCCAGTTGTACATTCACATTTGCCACGCTCAGGCTTCAACAATTGCCCAAGCTCTGTGGTTATAGACTGAGATGTTTGGCCGTCTCCATTAATGAATGTTCCTACATGTGGGAAGAAACCGGAGACCCTGGAGAAAACCAACATGTTCGAGGGGGGTAATATTCAATCTTCGTAAAGACAGAAAGGAATCCGCATGCTTTACTGCCGTGAACTGGAAAGCCAGGAGATGGCAACCCCGACACCCTTGGGTTGGGAGTTTCAATAATTTGTGTGATTCACCACCCCTCGTTGAAGCAGACGTCGCATTCGAGCGCGCATAGATGAGCCACGGCAGAACCCGCATTGCGCACCCCCTCGCACCTGTATCCACTCCCGCGGATCATCTCTGCTGGGCGTCCACCCATTGATGGGGTTGTGCAGGCGAGCCTGCCAAGGCTGCCACATTCTGCTGCTGTGCGTCGAGGAGGCTACGATGCGGTCGACCTCCACCTTGCCCGACTCCATGCCCAGCGGCTGGTTACACTGCACGGCTGAACAGAGCGGACAGGGACGCCCTCATCAGCTGCGCGATCGGCAGGGCAGCGAACGTGTAAATGCCGGGTGGCTCAGCGCTAGAGCGAGCAGCTCACAATTGGAATGTTGAAGGGTCAAACCCTGGTTGGGGTTGACTCAGCCCATGGTCCCTCAAGTGTGGATAAAATCACTACCACTTTGTGGGGAAGTCAACAGTGGTTGCCCTCAAGAGAGATTCATCCCTTCCATAGGTATGTGGAATTTCCACCACTAGCTCAGGGCTGTAAACGGGAGATGAGCACTGCCTCAGTGCTCACTTATTTGAGCAGGAAATCACTGACATGGACTTATGCAATTCTCATAGCCAGGAGATGTATACCAACACAGAGCAATTCTGGATGAGAAGTGCAAGCTCGGTGACATTTTCTGATGTTGTTGATATCATCAGCATGGACTGTGCAAATTATTACAAAGCAGTTGAGGGTCACCAGCAAATTCAGCTTGCTTGAAAGAACGATGAGGTTATGCACTCCCAGAAGGCTGTGTAAAAATACTTTAATATTAATGTGGAGGAACAGATGTGTAAAGGGAGAATATTGTCTGCATATTTATATTGCTACTTATATTATCCACAACGATGCTAAAGATAATTTGAGAATTGTATTGTTCCAATGGCAGCAACAGTCAATAATAAAGCTGAAACGAACGAGCATTGAAACGCAACATACTGCTCCACACTTGTGACACTCACACTCGATGATACGCCGCGGGATGACCCGGTATGTCGCCCAAAACCCGTCAAGTGCGATCCCTCCGTCGGTGTAGAAGGAGAGAGACAGGATTCCCGAGAAGGCCCGCACTTCGCCAGGAGACATTGCTCCACAGAACCGGCCCAGCAGGGGGCCCCCTACACACAGCCACGCACACGAGGAGGTCACCCACCCTCAGCCAGTACTGCACATGACAAGCATTCACTCAAGTGAAGAGTGAGTTGGCACTGTTCAACATGAGAACAGGAGTCAAAATTATTTTGGGTAAATAAGTATTAAGGCAGTGCTCATCTCCTGTGTACTGCCCTGAGCCATTGGCAGACATTCCGCATTCATATGGCTGGGACAAGTCCATCCATAGAACCACTGTAGACTTCCCCACAGAGAGAATCTCATCTGAGACAAATGCTATGCCACCGCTCCCCACACACATAGACAAAGTTCCATCTGTAGCTTTGACAGACTTGTTGGGGCACGTGCAGTTAGCAAGCACCAAAAACAAAGACATGCACGCAGACAGACACCCACCACGTGGGGGCCCATCCCAGATCTCCAGGCGATCGTAGCGACACTCCGTGGCATCCACTGGTATCCCAGCCGTGCCAGGCTGGTCTCCCTCCAGCAGGAATGTGTGGAACTTCAGAACGATCTCAGAGCGAGGCACGGAGGCCTTGATGATGTAGGTGCACTCCAGATTGTGCTTGTAGGGCTCAGGGAAGCCCGGAGACTGCAACGAGCCATTAGGAGCTGTGAACGTGTGCGAGCATTCATCTGCGAAAAAGGAAAGACAACGGGCAAACGGATGTGACGTTTTTTTTAACACAGTTGCTGAGCAAATTCCCAATGCCAAGTGGCCAGCAGCAAACAGCACTGTCGAAGTTACCAGTGAGCTGAAACAACAATTCGCGCAATAAATGTTGGTATACCTGTCAATTAGATTTTTTTGGCTGTGCCAGGTGATGGAGGGTCTTAACAATACAAATTTAGTCAGATCAATGTCACCTAACCCATGAATTAATTATGGATCAAGATTTAAAAGACATTTCTTGAACTGTGCAAAGTTTATTAGAAGAGCTTTTGGGAAAAGAGACGATAGGAAGAAATTCCCAAATCGAGCAGGTATTAAAACTGTCCGTGGTGTCTGCGTGTGGGCATGAGGGCTTGTGTCATGCCCCACCTGTCGCCTGTATCTCGAATCTCAGTGAGAAGCCAGCGCCCTGGGTGGAATAATCCGACTGGAAGTGGATGTAGAGCACCGGGCCCGAGGAGGCGAGCGCCGAGGGGGGGATGTTCCCGCAGAACTTGCCCAGAACTTCTGCGTTGGGGTCTCGCCCGTCCCGGACCTCCACGTAGTCAAACCTAGAGGACAACGTGCGATGCCAGGGCTTTGTGGATGGAAAGGCCATGGAGCTGGGATTTCAGTTCACGCAGACAACTCAAACACGGGTAGGCCGAGTGCCAGTTCGGCGTGGATCGACGTAAAAAATTGAGTTAATCAGCAGTGTCGGCAGCAGTTTATCCTGCAGATGCTCGCAGTAACATCAACGGCAATCATTTTCTCACATCGTCTTTGAGTATTTCACCTGAATAATCCTGGAGATGGAACCTCTCATTTACAAGGGTGTCCAGGGTGTCGATTGAAACACGCACAGCATATGTGGAATGACGTGTACACAAACATTTTAAATCTATTACTTTTGTAGCAAGTATTTACACATTCAATATCACGTCCCGTCAAACATGTAAATAATCATGAATAACACTATGTAACACAATATTTGTTCCTGTGACAAGGACACAAAAGCAACGTTTGTGGGGAATAATATCAATTTTCTATACTTTTTAGGAATAATCAATTAGGTAATAACACTTATTACCCAGGAACAAAAATGTTTTGTTCGTTACACAGTGTAATTAAATGGTTTGCAACACCGGTTTGTACAGAACGTGCTTCTCCAGCTCTAAGTGTTTGAGTGTCCATAGATCGTTCCACACTGAAGCAGCTCCATCCGTGTCTGAGTGAGAGTTTTGCCTGTTTGCATATCTGTCAAGTCATACGGTTTACCCTATTCTTGTACGGGGAAATGTAGTGTTTAGGTCCATACGAACAAACGGTTCAATACGGGCAACATTTTTTTGCCTATTTGTTTGTGTTTCTCCCTTGCGTTGGGACTTTGTAGGATGAACGTTGATATTTATAAGGGCATGTGGTGACCAATGAGGTATGCATTGGTTTGTAATAAGGTGGATAAGGAGTTGACAGGGATGTTTGGGTTTTTACTCCAGGGACAGTGACACTGTAATGGTTTTGGGACTGGTTCACAGAGTTTCCATTGAAGTAAAACAGTAGCGGTCGAGTGAAGTACAGCGACCGGGGCATTTAAACGCAGCGGTCCCACGTCTAGACACACTGAACACACGTCTAGACACCGAACACACGTCTAGACACCGAACACACGTCTAGACACACTGAACACACGTCTAGACACTGAACACACGTCTAGACACTGAACACTCGTCTAGACACTGAACACACGTCTAGACACTGAACACACGTCTAGACACTGAACACACGTCTAGACACTGAACACACGTCTAGACATTGAACACTCGTCTAGACACTGAACACACGTCAGACATTGAACACTCGTCTAGACACTGAACACACGTCTAGACACTGAACACTCGTCTAGACACTGAACACACGTCTAGACACTGAACACACGTCTAGACACTGAACACTCGTCTAGACACTGAACACACGTCTAGACACTGAACACTCGTCTAGACACTGAACACACGTCTAGACACTGAACACTCGTCTAGACACTGAACACTCGCCTAGACACTGAACACACGTCTAGATACTGAACACTCGACTAGACACTGAACACTCGTCTAGACACTGAATACTCGTCTAGACACTGAACACACGTCTAGACACTGAACACTCGTCTAAACACTGAACACACGTCTAGACACTGAACACTCGTCTAGACACTGAACACACGTCTAGACACTGAACACACGTCTAGACACTGAACACTCGTCTAGACACTGAACACACGTCTAGACACTGAACACTCGTCTAGACACTGAACACTCGTCTAGACACTGAACACTCGTCTAGACACTGAACACACGTCTAGACACTGAACACTCGCCTAGACACTGAACACTCGTCTAGACACTGAACACACGTCTAGACACTGAACACTCGTCTAGACACTGAACACACGTCTAGACACTGAACACACGTCTAGACACTGAACACTCGTCTAGACACTGAACACTCGTCTAGACACTGAACACTCGTCTAGACACTGAACACACGTCTAGACACTGAACACTCGTCTAGACACTGAACACACGTCTAGACACTGAACACTCGTCTAGACACTGAACACACGTCTAGACACTGAACACTCGTCTAGACACTGAACACACGTCTAGACACTGAACACTCGTCTAGACACTGAACACACGTCTAGACACTGAACACACGTCTAGACACTGAACACTCGTCTACACACTGAACGCCCAGTGGCTGGCGGTTTCACCGACGCACAAAACACCTCCAGCTCGGAGTGCGACAGTAATTTCCGTACTCGCAATGAGATGGGGGGCAGCATGCGGCAAAGCGTGCACCACCAATTCCATCGCCAACCGGAAGCCAACGTAAACTGATCCACACGCGTCTCGTTGTGCAGAACGCAAGAGACGAAGGAAAACGATTGTCAGCTCATACCCTCCCCGAAGGCGTGAATGATTCTATGATTGTGTTGTGCTTGGCATAGATTTGTGTCGTACTAGCAGAGGTGGGACAAAGTCATTGTTATGCAAGTCCAAGTCGAGTCGCAAGTCATCAAATTCATGACTCGAGTCTGACTCGAGTCCAAGTCACATGACTCGAGTCCACACCTCTGCGTACTAGGATCCGTCTCTAACAAGGAAAGAGTCATTGCCCATACACATCTGGCAGTTCACCAGACTTGGTTCAAGAAAGCCTGAATTGCTGATGAGACAATGTCAAAACCAGTCGAGTTTGCTTGTCTTCTATATATATATAAAAAAGGGAAATTTGTGATAATTTGTGTCTGTTCAAAATGTTTAGCGTACTTCCCGACATGCAACAAACTTGAAATTTGCCATGTGGGTACTTTCCAGACTGTACACCATGCAAAAATTAGAAAAATACACTTTAGTATTTTGGGGGGGGGGGGGGGGGCGCAATAATGCTTATATTTTGCACGGCAAGTGAGCTGTGACGTCACATCTGTCATGTGACCCGTGTGCGGAAGCGTAACGGAGTGTGCCTGCTGATCGCGGCTAAAGTGAAATACAAATGTGTTGCAGGTCTAAGGCGTTCTTCACGCTGCATTGCTGCTTTATTATTTGAGTCGTTTACTGCCGGGCGTGGTGAATCCAAGTCCCAATAGTCCGTGTGGCTGACAGGATGTATACAAATAATACAAATATGGCGAGGCGAGGCGAGGTGTCTGCTCATGTTCGTTTCTGTTAAGGTAAGCAAAGCATATGCCGCACGTGCACATCGAAATAAAGAATTGGTCAAACATCCCCTTGCAGCGCCCTCTTCTAAAAACTCTTTGCACTCAGTTCAGCCTCCATTGTCAACCACTCGGCTTCACCTTAGTTCACAGGCGCGGCAAGTTGTCATGATGGACACCTACCGACATTCCGAAGTCTTCTCCACATCAAAGTGCGGGTTGAAGGTGACTGAAATGCGCTGGCCGCGCTCCGGGGCCTGCAGCTCCCAGCGGCACACCAAGTGTGGCGGGTAGTCCCTGGGGTATCCGGGGGACATGATGTACCCCGGGGTGGCGGCTGACAGCTTGCCCCCACAAGCTGCGGGCGGCACATCAAGCCTCAGCCATCTCCACATCACAGCAATTCAGATACAATACAAGTCTCTGGATGTATGTCCACATAACGCGCACGTACCAATTGGTATGTGACGTGGCTAGAACGCATCCAATCCAGAGTTCTAGGACTACATCTACTGCACTACATTGTGGATGGACACCGCTAATTCTGGATGGACCCAAACAGCGCTCGTCTTGCACACCACATGGGCACGAGACATTCAGAATGGACAAATACCGCCCCCCCCCCCCCCTTAAAGCCTTCACAGCCTGTTAGGGCAGTCACGAGGGGGTGGGTGGCCAGCACCACGCCTGGCCGCCTTTGTCTCCCCAGTGGCGATGTTTACACACCGCACCAGCTACTCGTTTAGTTGTGAGTCGAAATCTAACTCGGCTCATCGGGTTCATAGCGCTGTGCGCCACCGCTCCCGGCTGCGGGTGGTACCAACAACACGGCCGCGTGAAGAGCTCCGTGGCACGAGGTGGGCGCTGCAGGTGGGGGGCAGGTGGGGGGCGCTGCAAGTGGGGGCAGAGTCGGTGGCTCCGTGACAGCCACGGCTGGGCTGGAGGACACCGCCTCGTGCCCCCCCCCCCCCACTGCCACCGAGCCCCTGTTCTCACCTTCATCCTCCGTGGCCACGACAGCAGAAAAAGCGACCGCCACCATCGCGGTCGCCAGAAGCCTCCGAAGCCTCGCGGCCATCCCCAGCGCCCCCGCCAACGCGGCACGGACTTGTCGGGCCACGCAGAAGACGTCGGGAACGGTCCCCAAAGGTCCCTGGACAGAAGCCCTCGGCGCAGAGCGCGCGGAAAGCGCAGCCCCCCCCCCCCCCCCTGTGTCTGGCGCGGGGGGCCGAGACAGTCCCAGTTACAGGGAGCTGGCAGGGTGGGTCCCAGTAACAGGGAGCTGGCAGGGGGGGTCCCAGTTACAGGGAGCTGGGAGGGGGGGTCCTAGCAGATGGCGCAGCTTGCAGCGTGGAGCTGACGGGGCCTCCAGGCGAGACAGCCCAACTCTCCCAAACCTCTCCCAGCTCCTTTGACGAAAACTCAGAGGCGAATTCGCTCTTCCCCAGAGCGAAGCGATGGGAGGGGAGGCGGGGCTGGAGGAAGTGGATGGTGACGATTGCACAAGACCTGTGGCATCACCACCACCACCCGCCGCGTGAGGCCACCACACGCACGCGGGCACACGTACACAGCTCCGCATATACACACACTGACACACACAGATAGCTCCACTGACAGCTCCACACGCGGCTCCACACACACACACGCAGCTCCACTCTCACAGCCAAGAAGTGGTGGGGCATTTGTGCCGGGCGAGGTGCACTTTGATGCTACGTGAAGTGTTGAAGTCACCAACTCCACTCCGTTTCATCGCTGTGAGCTTCGCTCCTCCGCCCTCCCCTTGTTGTTGGAGGGCGACTGCCTAAAACTGCTTAGGGGCGTTCTCGACAGTGCCGGATTATCCTCGTACCAAAAGAAGTAGCTACGGGCCCCGCACTTTCAAGGGCCACGCGCTAAATGCTTTCAAGCTATCAATTCCGGTTAAGTGATTCTGCGCTTTCTCTATTACTATAGTACGATACTGCCTTCAACTTGTATTAACGATTGGGTGTTTAATGTTTGTCTATTATCTGGGTGTATAGGAAATGAAAAAATACAAGTACTTTACGATGCAAGTTAAACATGTGTTTTCATATTAGTTTTTTTAGGGCCCCTTTATAACATATGCTACAGGCCCCGCACTCGTTCTCGAACCTCCTCCACAGAGGCCAATCTTGACACCGCTGGTACCAGTAATCGGCAAGGCCTCTCAGCTCTACATTCTCCTGTACCACATCAGTCCATCTCTTCTCTAGCATATGCCTCGTCCGTGTAGCCCCCATATCCGGCCAAACAAAAGCTGTTTGGACGTGTGGTGGCTGGACATGCAGGTTACACGACCCAGCCAACGCAGCCTCACCTGCCAGAGGAGCTCACTGATGGGGCAGTGTCCATATTTTTCATGGATATGAGCTCCACACACATTCAGCTCTGGATAAACCCAGAATGAGATGGTAGGCAGGCTGGGCTGAATGTTTTAAATTGGCACGGATGTTCCTTTAAAGGGGTCCACGTTTCACAAGTGTAGTGACTGTGATTGTCACTGTGTGGTGCCGGGCTTACGAAGCCACGGCGGATAATGTGTTGGCATTACGTGCCAGAGGCGTAGCTAGGGGGGGCAGGGGGGTACATATGTCCCCGGGCGCCAAGGTAAAGGGGCGCCAAAATGAGGCTTACAATGTTACATTATAACTTATTGCGGCGGGCGCGGCAGCCTGAAACTACTGCACAAATCTACACCTCAACCTAAAAGTTGATATATCCCGCCTACATGTCATGTAATTACATTTTGGTACGCGCGCCTATTAAGAACTTACATGGAAGAACGTCCCAAACAACAGACAGGTGCAGTCTTTCAGCCTTAGTCACTGGCCTGTTTTTTGGTGGCAGAAACTACGACGGCCTGAAACACACTGGAGTGCACGATCAGAAGCTGTTAAAGCTATCTATGAAGAACTGGATGAACTAGTAGGGCTGCTAGACAAATTATCGGAGGACATAACTTTGACGCCTGAAACCAGAAGTGATGCAGAACAGTTACAGGCATGCATATTACATTTTAACTTGATAGTTTTACTACATTTTTGGAACGTCATTCTTGGAAAAATTGATCGTGTTCAGAAGCGCTTACAGGATCCTACTATGAATTTCACGGAAGCAGCAACTGATCTTGAATCTTTGGAGCATGAATTTGTCAAGCTTCATGATGATTTGAGCCAAGTTGCTGTAGAAAACGCCAAAACAAGATGCACAGCCTGGGGGATCGATGTGGACAGAAGAATTAGGCGACGTCGGAAGATGCTAGGAGAACTGGCAAGAGATGCAGGACTTTCAGCAGAAGAAGAAATTGTGCACGTTATGAAGAGCGTATTTTATCGACTTCAACAGGAGATGTCAACACGGTTTTTACGACTAAAAGACCTGAACACAAAATTTGGATTTCTGCTGGACGTCAAAACTCTTCTATCTGACACAGATGTCGTTGCAATTCGTCCAAATTGCACAGATTTTGTAAATTTCTATGACACCGACATCAATGGCCACGAACTTTTCACAGAAATTGGAGATTGCAAAATGCTGCTCAGTAACCTGAATGAAGTTCTACCAGAAACTCCTTTGGATCTTCTTGGTTTTATTGTGTTTTATGGAGACGACATATTTCCGAATTTCACTGCAATAGCAGTTTCAATTGCAAGCTGTGAGCGGTCGTTCAGCAAATTGAAACTTATTTTGTCGCATTTGCGTGCTTCAATGGGACAAGATCGTCTCAGCGATCTTGCTCTTCTTAGCGTTGAAAGAGAAACATTGTAAAAAACTGATTTTGATTACGTGATTGACCAGTTTGCGACAGTGAAATCAAGAAAAATTAATCTTTTGTAGACTATGTCAACGAGTCTACGACAGTGACTGAGTGAGCCATGTAATATAATTTATATAAATTTGCTTCTTTAAATACAATGTTTCATTAAAATTTAAATTGTTATTCCTTATTCGATGTAATAGGAAAATGTGATAAAACGGGGGGGGGGGGGGGCGCCAATTTTATAGTTCGTCCCTGGGCGCAAAATATCCTAGCTACGCCTCTGTTACGTGCAGCCCGCTTACTGGGCGTAGTACCACCAGCCCTTTCGGGGCTTGGGTGAGCGCTGGCCAGCGCGGAGGCACCGCGAGCAGTGTGCGGTGCCGGTGAGGGAGCGAGGGGGAGCGTCAGCCAGCCAGGGTTACGTTGGGGCATGATACGCTGGTTGACCTGCCGACACGTGACCGGATCATATTGAAGGGGGGGGGGACCGGTGGACGGGGGCCACTGGGCGGTCACGTGGTCTAAAAGATCTCTCAGGGAGCCTTTGGGAAAGAGCTCGCGAGATCTGGAAGGTGGGCGGGGCGAAGGGCGGAACCAGCCCCAACCCAGGGGGATATAACCGGGGCCCCATGAGAGGCTCGGGGTTCTTCGTGTTGCTGGTGAAGAAGATCCACGTCGGGTAAAAGAAGCCTCTAGCCACGCGGTCCAGGACCCATCAGCTCGTGGTCCGGGCCGGGATAGCGAACCGGTGTCTAGTTCTGATGTAGCATGGCTTGATGAGCATTCAACACCCAAGTGTAGGTTGTGTTATGTTTATTTATTGGATAAATAGTGTTGCTCCCAAGGTAACGTCTACGACTCAGTTGGACTCACTACACAAGCATAAAGAAGGGAGGGCATGACTGTGGTCGAGAAGCCCCGTAGCTTAGTATGGAACGATAGGCCATGTAGCTCCACACAGCTTTACGCGGCCTCTCGACTGACTCAGAGTGAGACCTCTGCTGCCATAAAGGAACTAGTCCTAACACCATGATGGTGGTAGGGCTGTTGTGATGGTGGGGTGTTGTGCTGCTGGAAATGGAAGGTGGTGATGATTATTATGGAGAATGTGGTGGTAGTGGTGGATGTTTGGGGTCGTTATGGAGTTCTCGTACCTGGGGGTGGTCGAGTGGGGTCTACGGGATCTGGATCGACTTGGTATGCGCGGTCTCACCCACGCTAATTATGGAGCAGATATTAGACTGACAAGCGAGGTTGCATACTGTAAGTACTTTTTATTTAATGTTTTTGTTACAAAGGTATAAACGAAATGTTATGAATCTACATATTGTCAGTTACACGTTTATGAGAATAGGCTGCCATATGCCTATCGATTCACGCTAATTAACAACTGAAGCCAAGGTATGATGTTAAACTACGCCATCATTAGACGGCTGTAAAAGCGTTCTTCACTGAAAGGTTACAAGCCTACAACTTGCGTACAACTTACACACACAACTGAATAAAACATACCTGGGTAATAATTGGGAATACAAGTGATCACGTGTCTATGGATATAACTTTGGTCCTCATATGATCCCTGCTGTGCGTGGCTGTACGGATCTGTGCCCGCGGGGCTCAGCATGCGCGGTTATCACGAAATGTTATGAATCTACATATTGTCAGTTACACGTTCATAAGAATCGTCTGCCATGTGCCTATCGATGCATGCACGGTTCTCACCGCATACCACGATCAGACCCATCCGTGGCATCTTGGAGAATACAAGATACATAATCAGACAAACTCGCCTCCCTCACACATCTGTCCCTCCAAGCAAATAAAAGTATTTTTACACATTCCATTAGCAATAACTTTGGGAGTACATAATTTCAGCAGCATTGGTTCAGTTTAACACGTAGGCTTTCGCGACCAATATCATCCATTAGAGTTTTTGTTGGGTTAGATCGCGTAAATATGTCGTTAAACCCGTCACCACCCGACACAGCCAACTAGTAAGGGTTGTCACGTAAACAGAACGTGGCCAATTCGTCACTAGTACAGCACACCGGTGTGTTGGAGAGCCAAGCCACAACATTTACAATCTGAGTGCGACGTTTCGCCAGTAATTACAACTAGCTTCATCAGGCGACAGCCAGATTTGTGAAGTCCACCTGTTTCGTACCTCATATAGAGGCGTAGATGTGGTGACCACGCTTCTGCGCTCTTGCGCAAAGTGGGGGGGGGGGATTACTGAGTCAACCTTACATTATGCATGTGCATCATGCGAGCCCTTTGGTCTTGTCCTTACTGTCTATTGTGCGTACTAAAATAGCCGTACCAACGGTAATCCCTATTGAAGTACGCTGCCCTTTGTAGGCATGCATTTAAATAATGTATTATTTGATGATTCGCTTCCACGCAGCACTAAGGCGGTAGCTATCCGAACGGTTAAAATAATTTTATTTTCTTGGTTCTTTCGGTAAAGTCACATAGAAGGGAAGTAATAAAATAATAAAAATAAAACATAATAAAACATTATTTTTATTATTTTTTTATTATTTTATTACTTCCCTTCTACGTGACTTTACCGAAAGAACCAAGATGAATCCCTGCAGTCACGAAAGCTTTAAATCGAAATATAATTTTATTTCTTTCAATTTCGATAGATTATCTAATTAGTCTTGGCCAGTAGTAGCCGGTTTTGCACAGAACTTCAACATTATCAAAATTAATTGAGTGTCTTTGTTGGCACGCGTGTTCTGCTACTGCTGACAGTTGTATTTGGGAGAATTTTAAATTTCTCTGATGTTCTTTTAGTTTCGTGCTGATCATTCGTCCTGTTTGCCTAACAACATTTCCCACATGTGCAGTTAATCCTGTACACACCTTCTGTTGATAGCTTCGGTATGACATCTTTTGTACTAGAAATAAAATCTGTATTTTGCGGGAGTAACTGATAAACTAGCCAGATATTTGGAAAAACAACACATCCCAGTCAGATTTGGCACGGTACATAAAATACAGAAATTATTTTATGTAATTACTGGCGAAACGTCGTACTCAGATTGTAAATGTTGTGGCTTGGTTCTCCAACACACCGCTGTGCTGTACTAGTGACGAATTGGCATGTTCTCTTTTCGTGACAACCCTTACTAGTTGGCTGTGTCGGGTGGTGGTGGGTTTTAACGACACATTTATATATTTACGCGATCTGACCCAAAAAACCTTTATTATGGAGCATTGGTTCAACACAAACTCTGGAACGGCTTTGACATTCAGCGTCTCATCAGCAATCAGCATTGCTTGAATCAATACTCATCATCTTGATTTGAAGCTTTCGTGACTGCAGGAATCCATACTCTTTGGTTCTTTCGGTAAAGCCACGTAGGTAGAAAATCAAATAAAGTCATCACCTGATGACGGACGCTTGTGTTGCGCCCGAAACGTCGTGATTTATTTTATTTTATACCTACGTGACTTTACCGAAAGAACCATTGAGTATGGAATACTGATGTCAGATGTACAAAGACAAAAACCTTCTCTAAAATGAGACACGGCCACAAGGCCACGTAGCTGATAGGATGTGAATAATTATACTCAAGAGTGAATAATCACGTTATATATTTTTTGTGGAGGCGGATTGTATGCTTATTTTTTTATTTCAGCATAGAGTGACCCTGGGAAGTCATCGAGCGCTCGTATCCTGAACGAGCAAGGGCGTCATGAGGGCAGAGCTGACCACCCCCGTTACAAAGCAGCTGGTGACGTCTTTCACTGCCTTTTAACAACCACCCTTGCCAGGCCCTCCCACACTTGCCAGCCAACACAATTGTGATTTTATGCTCATGACACGAGGCAATGATGCTCATCTCAAGTTTACAGCACCGAGACAGTGGGGGAATTCCAGATTCCAGTGGTGGGTGCAAGTCTCTCCATAGGACAACCACTGTTGACCTTCCCATGAAGTGGTACTAATTTGATCAACCCCGGAGGGAGGATGGGCTGCTTGAGCCCCCAACAAGGATTTTAACTTGCGACCTTCCGAATGCGAGCCGCTCGCTATGCTACTGAGCTGCCACCTGATCAGCTAAATTTCTGACACCGTTTGTGTTGCTTTCAAAACAAATGATGGGACATGGCCTTACGTGTGCACTATCTCACATGTCGAGACGCACGTGGTTTCGTACCTCATTGGCAACCAGTGCAGCACAGCAATGGAAGTGATGAGAGGAGGCAACAATCCAAAACCAAAAAATTGACGGAGGGGGTCCATTAAACAAGATTACGTCAAACTACTAGAAAGTCATTACACAGCAGCAGCAGCACCCTACAAACAGCTGCCAGGGCCCACGACCGTACAATAGAAACATGTAAAAACTGTATTGCTCCCAAGGTGAAACAGAGCTCACGCGATTGGCTTGAGTGCACTACACATCACCACCTTTTCCACTCTAGACCAAACCGGGACGTAATTTTCAATCAGCCGAAGTTTATCAGAACTGCAAAGTATATTGTGACAGAGTTACACATACTACCTCCAGATCTGCAACCCAAACATGGTTGCCAATATCCAGACTGTTCTGGTCAACCCAGACAGGTGGCAACCCTAACTGCTAGACCGCTGCTGTCTGGCCCCATTGAAAGTCCTTGGGCTTCAACATGTGACGGGCCTTGGGGGGCTGAAAGCCAAACCTAGCCAGGTCCTGCTGCTGGCCTGCGTGGGTGGCCTGCGTGGCCGGTGGGGACTGCTGATGCTGCTGGTGGTAGTGGTGGTGCCCCCCTCCAGCACCCGCCGAATGGAAGCGGGGAATACGCGTGAGTTGCGCAGGAGAATTCTGGAGTTCCACCGAACGGCCCCCGACCGTGGGTCCCGTCCGGCCAGGGCGCCCTGTGTCCCGCTGCGAAGAGGTGGTGGCACGGCGCTGTAGAGAGCCCGTGGAGAGGATTGCGAGTCGAGGAAACCCCAACACGCCCATCCCTGCGGGCTGCGGGACGCCTCCCGCGGGCCGCTCCGCGTGGCGCGGAGGCTGCTCCGCCTGCTGCTGCTGCTGCTGCTGCTTCGCATGTCGGGAGCGGCTGGAAGGAGCTTCAGAGTTGAGCGATGCAGAGGGCGGTGGCTGCGTGCGTGATGCTTTGCCTGGGTCTCCTCGAGACGGTGAAGTCACTTTCTCTGCTCGGGCATCTTCTGCTGGGCGTGATGCTCGCTTGGTTTGCCTGAATTACAAACACTCACAGTTGATCTTACAAACAGGTGGGTTTTTTAAATGCATGAATTCAAAAATTTCACCTGGACAATCCCTAGAGATGCAACATCCAATGTGCGTGGGTATCCAGGGTGGCGATTGACTGGTGCCATATTCACTGTGTAAATACATGCTGCAAAAGTTAGAGATTGAAAGGTGTACGGGTCATTACACGTTTGCTGCGCGTGTTTCAATCGACACCCTGAGAGGCTCCAACTCCACGATTATCCAAGTGAAATACTCAAATGCAATGTCAAAAAATTATTGCCGTTTACCGGTAACTGCATGATTTTTTTTTGCAAATAATGGTTACCAGTTTGCTGCATGCACCAACGAAGGGAGCTGCAGCAAAACAATGGATGTGCAATCCAGACGTCGTCGATTACCAATTTGATTTATAAAAGTGAATTAAATCCCTCTCGCCTCTGTCCACCTAGCAGTATTAATGTGGTGGTGTAAAGGTGGCGTGTAGTAGGGTAAAGTGTGGGTATGCCTACCCCGGCAACCCAGATTCAATTCCTGCTCACGGTCAACACCCTTGACGATTATCTGAACTGGTCCTGGGCCTCTCCTAGGTCGGCTCAGCCTTAAATGAGTACCTGGTGTGGTGTGTAAACATTACCACTAAGAAGACAAAGGCGGCCGGGTATGGTGCTGGCCACCAACCCCCTCGTGTGCTGTGCTGGCCTTCATAGGTGCTGGCTACAACCACTTGCTCCTCCAGTCTTTTAAGGTTATACGTGGGGTCTTTGTCTTTGGTCCTTTCACCACCAGTGGCCTGAACAAGCAATTGCAGGGCTGCACCTTTACTTTTTAACTGACAAGTGAGAAACGAAGGCAAATGTACCATGCAGAAGTGTAATACGAGATAATCAGTGTATTTATTACTAAAATTATCCTGAAATTAATTAGGTTCGTGAATTCAGAATGGGTAAATGATTCTTATAAGTTTGCAGATCTTCATTTAACAACCCTACACCGCACCTTCACAAACCACCGGTGTTCACAGGCTATACCCGTGCTTGCAAGACCATGGTAAAGTGCACACAGCAGTGCGTCTGGAGTGTGCTAATTGTCCGCAGAACACGGCACAGCCCGGGCTGTGCCGAGAGGGCTTGGAAGAGCTGCGGTAAATCCAGCAGGCAGTTGCACGGGGGCCTCACCTGGTGGGGGAGGAGACGCGTCTCTGAGGACGAGGCAGGAGGTCTCTCATGTCTGGGAAGCGGCTCCGGCGCTGGGCATCCAGCGGCACCGAACTGCGGCCGCCCCGCACCTCTGAGCCAGATTGCGACTGGCGGATGGGGCCCCCCGTGGCCACGCGAGCCGCAGGCGGCAAAGGAGACCACCCCCGAGGCCAAGGACACAGCAGCAAGCATGCATTCACCACGCAACTACAGCGCCGCTCGTTTTATACAAACCCACAGCACCCTGTGCATTGATCCTTCTCGTGCCTCTAAATAAGCAGACAATACGCCTCCACATATATGTCACCACATAAAAAATAAAATGTCTTTTTACATATCCCATTAGCCACACGGCCTCAATTGCAAGAGTGATCTGCAAATGTTTGGGTGTAGCAGCCTCTATATATGAGAGGCAAATGGATATAAGATGTAGTTCTGTGATATCATCTTCCAAAAGCTGTTCTCACATGCACTGATGTAATCCTTTCTGCAAGAGCTCCAAGTGGAAATTGTCATCTCGGTGTTACATCGATTGGAACAATTGTGATGTAACTTGGAAAAAAGACAATACAAAAATACAAATATATTACAAAAACAGCATTTCTACATTTGCAACTAAAACAACATCCGGTGATGTGTGCCCATCGAAACACAGGATGACTTGTAAAATTGTACAAAATAAATCAGCAGACAATACGTAACATCCACATGTAAAAAAATATATTAATTCTTCTACACATCTCATCAGCCATATGACCTTCTGGCAGTGCATAATTTCATCAACAATGGTTCACTGTTGTAAGCAAAACCCCAGAACAGTTTCAACTTTCAGTGAGATATAGGTCCCAGGTTTGTGTTATGGTATAATAGTACAGCATATTGGAGCAGTAGCCACCACTGGTAAATCTGCACCGAACACATCGCGAGGGCAAAGATAATCCAAAATGAATGCGCATCCTGAGAAAGGTTTGTAGAACTCGAACCCGTCGATACTGGAGGCAACGTTCAGCAGCCAAGACGACAAGTGTGTGCATGCGGTCGTGTTGGAGCCAAGAGTTCGTGCACTCTGCACGGAGAGCGGATTAGTGGGAAAGCCATGCAATTGTGCCAACTGCGCAGTTTATTAGCAGACTCAACAGCCACAAAATGGGTTGGAAATTTGAATTGCATTCCAATAAATGAAAGCGATTGTGGGTAATTCAAATTCAGCACACGAAGTGATGAGTTTAGCAAGGTATACTTTATTTAACGGCACACATGCGTTAGAATGTGCAACGGTTATCGACATGCGTGATATGTTACAGCCTTAAATGAAAAATACTCTTGTGTGTAAATACACTTCATGTTATCGTCTCCTGCTTCCCACACTGTGAACCATGTACACAGATTATTCAACTAAACATTCTCATAAACGGATAAAACTTTTATACATGACATGATTGAAGCTGTGGGTTCAATTGTAGTTATATTCCCCCTGTGATGGCGGTCTGTAGAAAATGGTTAGATTTATGCATAGCCACTGCATTGTGTTAATATTTAGAGAAAATATTGCGTAAAACATCAGCACTCAATATAAATATCAATGCGGCTTACAAACTGCAATTCAATATAGGTAGCCTCATGGCAAATCAGACTGAGGGGTTGGTGACCCCAAAAGGCACATTGGCTAAAAGTACATCGGACAAAATAAAAGTCACATCGTAAACCCAACATCCCACGTTAAACATGCCGAGCCATATACAATCAACCGCCCATAGCATAATTACCACCTATTTTGTTTCGATATACAAGATAATTGTTTTTTTTTACATAAACTAAATATGAATAAGGGATAATACAACGTACATGCAAGCTGTTTATATTAATCGAAACTAAAAGGCATGTGCTTTATATACTCCATGTGACTCATCAATATGAAACTTTACAATCTCCCATCACAAAGGACTTGTGCACACTGTGGCTAAAGGTGCAGCTATTTTATCTGCAACACATGCAGCCACTCGAAGCATAGGTGCACTGCTCTGCCTCATTCATGAGAAGGTAGGAGGAGTGTGTGTTCGTTGTGAGGGAAGCCATGCAGCGATTAGTGGTGGAGCAGACGGCCAAGAGCCATCTCAGGAGTCGCCAAAAGGGTAAAGCGCGATGGCTGCCAGGTAGGCATGCCCTACCCCGTCTCAGCCTTACCCACGGTGACCTCAAGGGCTCAAGCAAAAGCGTTGTGCTTGCCAAGCAAGGCAGCGTCTGTGTTTTCACAGAGACACAGATTTGTCGTTATTTGGGCAGATTGCATAATGTGGCGGTGGGCTGCCACAGTGAGCAACACTCACCGAGTTCAATGTGCTTTTCAATGGTTAATTTTAGACACTCCATTCTCTTCCAGCTTTCCACGTTCCATCTTAATTGCCTTCGCCTCTCCTATATTCCCACCCATAGCAGTGCCACTGCATGCCACTCAGTTGACACTCACCCGAGAGTGCTCTGCACCAGAAGGTGCCCTTTTGTCATCAGACCCATCACGAGCTGTCGATCCCCCTTCTCTCTGTACCCACTGGTAGCCATGTGTGGCTCTGCTGTGAAAACACCACAAACAATTTTACTTTCATTAAGTTCCCTGGATGCACGGCTAAAATGAGAATATAATTTTCATTCTCATTAGTCCGGCAGGATGGCGCAGTGGTAACACTGGTGCCTCACAGCAAAAAGGGTCTGGGTTCGATAGCTAAAATATAATGAAACTGGTATTGGCCAAACATCCCAATGCTGTGAAAGCTTGGCAGGACCCTCCTGAAAGAGGTCCTTGAGACTGAAGCTTCTCGGGAAAACAAGTGAAATCATACATTAAAAAAAATATTGCGGTGATTTTTGGATTGTTTGGTGAAATGTCACTTTGTGCAATAATCGAAATTGACTAAAAAAATCTGTGAGTGCAGTGCCACAGGCAGGCAGTGCCAACCCGGGCATGCGACAATATTCTCTGGTCCTCATCCAAACCCAACCGCACACCTCCCACAGCCAGAGAAATCGCACCGCGAGCATTTCACTTGTACTCAACGTCAAGTCAAAGTGATGCCTTGCTAAAATCAGCATTGAGGCAGTGCTCACCCCCTGTTAATAATGCTAAGCCAGTGGGGGGGATTCGACATTCCTATGGTGGAGGCAAGTCCTTCCATAGGACAACCACTGGTGACCTTCCCACAAAGTACTACCTATTTTATCAACCCCGGAGGGACGATGGGCCACTTCAACCCCCAGGAAGGGTTTAAACTCGCGACCTTCCAATTGCGAGCCGCTTGCTCTCGCGCTGAGCCATCCGGCGGGTTTCGATTGTCAAATTGCCAGGGAAATAGTTTAGACAAACAGCAGAAATGTAAAATGTTGTTTTCCCAAGGATTGTGAGCTGTCTCCCTATCATGCTGTCAACCATTTTACAGACAGCGCTAGTAGCACACATCAGTCAGATGCCCACAGCAGATTATGTACACAAAAACACTTTGTGATTTTATTGTATAGCAATGATTTGTTTACCCAGGAAAGCCACACTGACACCGAAGCATCTTTTTCAGGAAGTTTCTGATACATGGGGATGTTTGGCCAACACAGCAATGAGAAGAAACAGGAGAACCAGGAGGAAAATCATGGAAAACAGGGGGAGAGAATACCAACTCCACACAGAAAGGCGTCCGATTCAGGAATAGAATGTGTCCTTGCTGTAAGGCACACGTGTTACCACTGCACCACCCTGATTCCCTGGCAGTGATGTGTTGGAAACATGATAAGAGTTGCACTTGACGTGATCACCACCTCCACCGCTGCACACAGTAGCCCAAGACCAGATCTCAACTTTGATTAGACTTACGCGCAGCCTTGGGTAAAGATGAAGCCCACATCAACTCGACAACCTCCCACATCTAACAGGCACTTTCCCGAGAACAACTTCACGGGTGCAACCATTTCCAATGCGATGTCAATTGCCTTGAAACGTCCAGTTACATGAGCAACGTCACAGCGCATTCATCACTCTCACAGCAAGGGCTGGCTTCTCACTAGGAGCTCATTAAACCATTCATGTCTATAACATGTGACAGTCTTTAAAATAAAACAGAATAAGTGAAGCTCCCCTTGCCGTCGCGACACGCTTGATGTCAAAGAAATATCACATCAACAATAGAGCAGCAATTTTGATCGTAAAGAACCTGTAACAATGTTCACAAGGCTACGTTATTGTCTTTCTGGTATCAACCTCAATAACCAATCTGAAAATCATCTGCTATCCAAATTGTGAGGGGACGTAACATTAGCTTCGCCTGCGTGAACAAGGTAATGTGGCTCTTGGGTTGCCATCTGTCTGGGAACTTGAGTTCGCATTCAGATGGCAGAAATTGATTTGTACCAAGATCTGGTATAGGTATTGTGTTGAACTTGATAGCAGTGCATTGCACAGTGTTCAGAGGCCTAGGCTTGACTGCAAAACATGTCCAGGTTTGGTCTGCAGAAAAGGTGGCAACCCTAGCCGGCTCTAAAAACCAAATCACCGTGTAAATTTCACGAGGTTGCCAACTGTGCGAGCCATTCCTCAACGCTTCCTGCCCCAGCGAACAGTGAGCGCCATTGCCGCTCGCTTCAATAAAAGGTGTGGCGCTATCACTACCTGTCGGGCTGAGGCCTGGGCAGGCTGCTGGTTTTGGCCACCCTGGCATAGATGTCTCTCGCGGGGTCGCCGTCTTGCCCGTCCTCCCCGCGGTGGTAGCGTGGGCCCCCACCACTGGCCTGGGGGTGCCTGGGCACCCCGTCCCGCGTCCGGCCGTATATCGGGTTGCATTCCTCGTAGTAGGAGTTCACACGACCCCCTGCCTGCATTCTGGCAGAGAAACAAAAACCCCACCACGAAAATCTCGGTCAAACTCACCATTACAGGTGAAGATTACATACATTACAGGGCTCTTATATTTTCACCGTTGAAATGCATTGGAGAAGTGAAACTGAAAATGACACTTTTAACAACTGCTGACATATGAATGCGATAATCTCCCTGAATCCATTTTCATGTTTATATATAAAATAATTTCTTAGCCAACTTTTGTTATAAGACAAGTTTGTTATTTCATGTTGATTTATGTTCAGGCACTGTTTTAAATGTCACCTGGAACATGGTTTTTTAGCTCGGATTCATATTTGCTCCATCATTGTGAATATTTTTGCTTTTGTCATTTCAGGTCACTTTTGCAAACGAGACTCATCCTCGTCCCTTGAGTTGTCACCGGGTCAAACAAAAGAAACTCAACACTGACCTTTCTGACTGGGGGACAGGCTTCGGCAGGCTACCCGCCTTGTTCACTTTGGCGTACATGGCTCGGATCTCGTCCTCGCTGGCGTAGGCCTTGGTGTTGTTCTTCACGTAAGGTGGTTTGTGCAAAGCAGGCGGTGACGTGGAGGGGCCCAGGCTGGCGTAGGCCGGGTTGTGCTCCTCGTAGTAGCCGGACGTCCCGCGGGACTGAGCGGCGAGCTGCTCGCGCTCCTGCTGCAGCTTCAGCTCACGAGCCTGCCGCTCGCGAATCTCCCTGTGCTTTGTCTGGATCCTGCGCTCGCCCACGCCGGATCAATGGTGCACGCATCACGTAGATGTCAGGAGCGTTCACTCACACAAGGACCCAGATATAACAGAGACGTTCCTCCCCTATAAACACCTGGCAGTTCAACAGCACTAGTTCAAGTGAGCCTGACTGGTGACACTGAATGTCAATACCGGTCCAGAGGTGGCTTGTACTGAACCCATGCTCTGAAATTATGCACTCTCAGAAGGCCGTGTGACTGATGGAATGTGTAAGGGAGGCGAATAGGCTGTTATTTATTTTGTTACACACACCAAGGCTAAGTTCAAGGGTTTTCTGATACAAGCTGCACTTCATGCTTGTGGAAAAGGCACCTAGAAATAACGTTAATGCTGGGTGCAGGGCCCAAAGGCCTAAAACAACAAGCAGCCAGCATCAAACAGCATTATTATAGTTGTAATGGGTAAGAGTCAACAGGTTTCGTGAATAGAGCACGGTTATTATAGCTTGGCAAAAGACACGATGGAATTGCACAGTGGAGCAGTGCAGGTTAAGAAACAAAGAAAAGCACAACTTTGTTGAAGACACACTCCCCTTTTCATATCTTTGATCAAGATGGACAAAACTTCCTGGGGGAGTTGTGATTAGGATCGTACCTACTATTGCATTTCATTGTTTGTTGTTTCTCAAACTCAAGACACATGCCATTTGATTACTTCAGAAAGTGATTCGACAACTTCTCTTAAAGCGCGACGGGGCGTGTTGGCGGCGCACACGCACGTACACTCACACACACACGTACACTCACACACACACACCTCTCTTGCTCGTCCCTCATCTTCTCCTTCTCCTCCTCTGTGGCCGCCTTGTTATCCACCACCTTCTGCTTGTCCCCACTCTTCTGCTCACTCCTGTCTTCTTTCTTCACTTTTCCAAACCTAGGCAAGTGCACGTCTTTAGGAAGACATCTCCAACCTCTTTATCTTTTGACCAGATCCACTTAAACAAACAATACTCAAAAGAATCGAATTCACCACGAAGAGAATTTCACCAGCTTTGTGCATGCGCATATAATGTGACTTGACTGGAATCATAAATTTGCTTTGTCTGTAATCATCAATTTATTACAATGCACTCAACATTTATAACAATGTACCTGTTTTTGAACATGGAATGAACTACATTCAGCCATTAACCTGATAACTTAAAAATATCACTGTATAGATCACAGAGCTTGATCTTAAGCAGCTCAAAATGAAGTTGCTGCATTTGAGCACAGGTGTTTAAGTTGGACACAGGGAATTGCTTGGCAAGACAAGATAAGTAATGCAGAAGTCCAGAAGAGAACACAGCAAATGAGGGTGTCAGATATGATTCGGCAAGCTGGGTGAGGGCCGATTGCCAAGACAGGCTTTGGAGTGGTCTCCACAAGTATAGCAACCAAAGGGAAGTCTGAAGAGCAGATAGTGGGAGACCGTGGAGAGCAGACCTCGGAGGTTGTGTGTCTCCTTGACAGCAGCTGCAGGATCTGGCGGAGGGTAGAAAGTGTTGGTGAGGTGCAGTGGCATTGCCAGCTCTGGTCATGATCTTGATCTTACCTGAACACCATGCCAAGGCTCTTGAGCTTCTTGGCTTTCTTATCTTTCTTGCACTCCCTGTCGCCAGCTGCGCCAGACTCCAGAGTTGCGTCTTTGCTCCTGGGAGAGCTGCGCTTGGTCTTGGCGCTACCGCTTGGGACAGGAAGACCGGTGGGGGCCCCAGAGACGCCATCTCCCAGGCCCTTGGCTGCCTCCTCCGGGTCCTCCTCCTCTTCCTCCACTGAGAATTTGCAGGAAGTTACCATTCCTCCCAATGTACTCCGAACCACAGGCAGTCAGTTACTGATCATCAACATGTTTACTTCGGAGTGTGCCAGATTATAGAAACCAAGTGTCACCTCTACATACAATACAATAATGAACAACTTGGCCAAATAAATAATAAAATATGGCAGTGTAGCTGTGCTGTATGCTTGCTAATGAGGCAGACTGTAAGGATTTGACTTTTTGAAATCCAACCTTGGCTCAAACTTTCTGAAGGGTAGGATGAACGTGTCACAGAGAACATATGAGACACATACTGTGATGTGTGTACGCTAGTACCACGGTCCACATTTCATAAATGTACACATCGCCTACAGTTACTGAAAGTCAATGAGGAAACCCGAGTACTTGCCAGGACACACACAGAAAAGAACTACAGTGTAAAGTTTGATAACTTCACTTGCAATTGTATTATGGATTATATTGTTGTCTATCTATGGGACCTTTATGCCAGTATAAAACTGATGAAAAGAAGAATAGGCTTTAACATTTCTGGCAGCCCAAGCTATGAATGCACAGCTTGGGCTGCTGTAAATGTTCGCCCCTTGGTGTTCTCTGGTCGAACACTGGTGGGACAAGACAATAAAGAAGGCTGTCTTTGGTGTAGGCCAATCGGTTTCAAAGACAATGCATATATTATTAGAGCAACTTTGTTTGCATATTTTACCACAAGCATGTGTGGTTAATGCAGAGTTGATGTCTTGCAATAGGTGTCTATTTGGTATTTTAATATAATCTTGTCTGTTCACACACTGTGGTGACAATCACTCCAAATCCATTTCTTATATTTCTGTAACTTAATTTTACTTGGAAGTTTCTAAATGTACATTTTTCTAGTCAACTTTCATTTCAGAAAAAATACTTAAATTTCATATTGATTTAAGTTTATGCAGCATTTTCGAGTTTCTGTAATGCGGTTGTTCTTGATTTCATATCTATTTGCTCCATTGCTGTACAAGTGTCTACGTTCTTGTGTCTGTCATTTTGGTGACCCAGGTCATTGTTGCAAATGGACCATGCTGGTCTCTTGAGTTCTCGCCGGCTTAATAAACACAATAAACAGTTTCTCCTGTCACTCGGGTGCGACATGTTGTACGGTTACTTACAACGTTAATGAAACACATGTAGGGAAATCGTTACAATAGTTCAAGGAATTTGGTATGAACATAACAATAAACTGGGCGCCCTATTTAGAGTTGTCGAATATTTTCTGCCAAAGTACCAGTGTCCATTGCATCCTCCTCCTCCTCGTCATCCTCATCATCGTCATCGTCGCTGCCATCCTGGGGCGTGTCATACGACTTGTCGATGGCCGCACGGAAGCTCGCGTTGCAGCCACGGCCGCGGATGAGACGGGGGGGGCGCGGCCGGTGGAAGAGGAACTCAGCGCGGCCACCCTCCGCGGCCACAGCTGTCTGCAGACTCTCCAGCGAGCTGCTCATCTTGAGGCCCAAGGCAGGCCCAACGGACCCGTCTGAGGGACCTGTAGAGCCCACGGGCGCACGAAGACACGGCAGTAGTGGCAACTTGAGGCTTGGCTTGGTCGCATCCGTGAACCGTGCACACCGGCATGCATAACGTGGCTCTTATACTGTGGATAAAGACAAGTTTCTAGTGTATTTTGTTTAACCAGGTGTAAAGTCAAAAGAAAAGGACAGGAGTCTCCTTTGCAAGAGTGATCTGGGTCAACAAAATTTCAAAAGCACAGCAAAGAAATTATGTAATAGAAATCAGAGCAAAAATAACCGAATAAAATTCGGAGCAAAAACAGCCAAATAAAAATTAGAGAAAAAATAAGCCAATGTAAATCAGCACAAACACATTTTACAGAAGAAATTGAAAACAGTGCACAAATATGAGCCAATATAAATATATTTCCTGTAATGCAAGTTGGCAAGGTCAAATTAATTTTAAAAGCCATTCACAGCAAAATAATGTTATAGAAAAATAAACATGGATTTAACATGATTTGGCCTAAAAAAAACTGTGACTCAGCAGCTTTTGCTGGGACTGCAACCCACATCAAGTGAAGTAAAGTGAACCACACTTATAATTTCAACAACTTTCACAGAACGACCTGGAGAGCAGAAGACCATCGAGATGCTCCACTTCTTCCCCTTGAGCAGATACGGGCACTGTCATTGCGATTCTTCTGCCGAGTGACCAGTTGCTGAACCCTCGCTGGGATTTTACAGGAAAATGTTTTTTTTATGGAGACTTACAAAACCCGAGGATTCCTTCACGCTTCGCCACACCCCGACGAACATCCCCTGCAAAGAGCCCTAATGCACTAAATAAATGAGCGTGTCTGTCAGCAGCAGCGCACATACAGGATAAGCATGCTACTACAGAGATGTTTACAAGCTTTAACTCAGACTTTTTCACGAACACCCCTCCTCGCTGACACTGGCCTATTGTATTGGTACTGTGAAGAGGTCGAGGTAAATGTGCGGCGGCACTGGAATTTCTTGATTATGCCACCGATGCCAGAAGGGCCTCCGCTCGAGCAAACTTTTGAGGGTATTTGGTCTACTCTTCCACGTTGACCAGGCATATTTGAAGAAGTGGGTGTACCCACAATTTACCCCACCACAGACGATCTGCAGATCAACTGACTGGGGTGGACCCATTGACACTGCTGGGTGGGCAACAGTGAGGGGCGGATTTGAGAAACTGACTCCATTGTTTTAACCGCTGTGCTGAGAAGCAATCGGACTGGCCACCTGACCAATACACCATGAACAATCTTGTAAGAAATAATTTTTTAAGGCCAAAGCATTCTTGGTAAGAGTCTGTATTCCACCGCAGATGCGCATGCCTCTCGTTTGGTCGTGTGGCGAGATCTCCGTTACAGCAAACTGCATTTGTGTGTAGGCTCACAGTGCCTGAAGGCTTAAGAGCAGGCGAGATAATAACTAGAGGAGAATGCTTTCCACAATAATCCATAGAGTACTCATCATGCCGAAGTAAAAAATATTGCTACAAAATGAAAAGAAAGAAAAAAATAGACAATACATGTCACTCACGAAAAAACCCACCATGTAAAGATAGACACGAAATCACAAGCTTGAAGAATGCAGGGAGCCCACTCTAAGCATGGGGTGTGTGTTATCCATTCATACGTACATACATGCACTGACGGATGCAAAGCAACGAGTGGCAAATTCAATCAGAATCACCACGAATCGCACGCCGCTAAGCCCACACTTCAGCACTATCCGGGTGAATGGGCAGGCAATCAGCAAGGGCTTGCGGCATCTACAAGTAAACTACCAGCCATTGCCTCACCTTTGCGTGTTTCAGCAGACGCATGCACGCTACCTTCGTCTGCGACTGCGGGGGTAGGGGGCGAGCAGGTGGGTTAGTCGAGTAAGTGGAGCCATTCTGCACAAACATCTGCATATCGCTCCGACGATTTCAAGTGAGGGGTCATCATTACATTGGCTTTAGGAAAGAGAACAAAATCATAACATGTCCACAATGAACAAGCAGACAATCCACCTCCTTCACGTATCTGTCCCTCCACAAGAAATAAAAACGTATGTCGTATGCATCCAGTGAACCGCACGGCATTCTGGGAGTGCATAATTGTAAAAAATACTTTACATTCTTATATGGAGGGACCGATATGGGAAGGAGGCAAATTGTCTGCTCATTTATTTTGTGAGTTACATTCTCCACAATGACGATTATGGTTAGTTTGTGTTATGTATTCAACAGTTCAACTGTACACGATTTATTACTGGGCATGTAATCTTTAAAACATGTTAAATATCCAAGTTTACTGATAGAGAAACGTTTAGTAATTTCCACTGCATTTCAGTTACTACAAAGAAGAATTTCTCTGTTCAGATTCAGTGCCCACGTTTGACAAAAGGGAAATATTCTTACAGTTTCAAGACACATGCTGTGTATGTTCATTAGAATCACAGCAGTAGCACGAGTACGAAAACCACGGCTAGCATTATATAGAGCCAACTAGACATGCAAATATAGTGTTACATACACTAATCATGCAAGAAAAAGTACAACAAGCTCTATTAATGTGTTCACGATGTCCGCTGTTTGGATCATAAACTAAAGGCCCTAAGCCGTTTTGAGTTAGGATTCACAAAGACAGTTTAATAAACCAGTGATACAGAAAATAAGAAGAGCGGAGTAGTCCACGTAACATTGAGACAACCTCCTTCAAGGTACAGTAGTATCTTTTAATATTGTAAGATGAGTTTTCACTCACTCTTAAAGAGAGAGATAATGATTCAGAAGCGAGGGAAACCAGTCAAGTGGGACAGCAGTCAGACCTGGTGCCAATAATTGGCCAAGCTCTGTAGTCCTATAATGGCATGTTTGGTCAACACCAAATTTCAGCAAATACGAAAAGGGGTCACTTAAATTCAAGCTCGCTTCATGGTGCGACAATCAATTTTGGCCGCTGTTATCTGGGTGTGTTCATGAGCCGCGACATGCCTTGCACCCAGTGCAAGGCTTGCAGTGACGTGACACAAATGCATGCTGGGTGGTTACGAGTGTTTTCAGTTTAGGGCCAACAAGAGTGCAATCCTCTCCGATACGACATCGCCCCAGGGGGCAGAGTCGACAGATCACTTCAACCCAGAAGTGACAATTGTGGCAGCTTGGGATGACTCTGATGACAGCGTTTTAGAGAGCGGGCCCTGCTGGCACTGTGGCTGCTAGGAGATGGCTTGGTGTGGCAGCACTTTATACTTGTTCATTTACAAGCTCATATCATAGCTGAAAGTGCACTATAAAAACAGTCATTCCAAGAGGCAATTACACCAGATTAAAAACAAAAATAGTCTGTCTGCCCTCATCTCTGCTTGTTGCTCTGCTAACACCAATAAAATGCATGCACTCTGCAGAAAGGAATGTAGCATTGCCCAATTCGACATCATTACCTGCACAAAACCCTGCGCTTCAACCTAGAATGGAAAGACAGTCCTATATCACACTGACTTGGAATATGTTGTATTACTTATTTTCCAGATATTTGTGTATACGGGACAAGGTATTGGCACATTAAGCTACATAAATGAATGCCAACACTGAACCCAGAATAGGTAGATGGGCATGCCCACACTATGCTGTGGGCTGTCCAGAATTGTGCAGTTAAACGCCCAAACACTCACTCATGTCCATGCTCTTGGACTTGCGTGCCTTGAGCACCTCCAGGTGGCTGGGGTCTCCATACTGCACGGTGCGTTTCTCCGATACGCTCTGTCGGCCAAATCCCTCCCGCTGAAAGGCCAGCGCTGGGTCCAGTTGCCTGCGGAGACAGCTCCTTCATTAAATACAACAACAAAAAACACTTTAATTTGAACGATCACGCAATCACCAAGCAGGGAAACTTCTCAGTGACTAATTAACTCACGTTTTCTCTCAGACCAAGTCCACCTATGTTCAGGCTGAACCTGCAATGTGTGCGAGCGTGCAGACTAACAGCACCTAGCATTGTACACACTTGTGCCATCTCACCCCTGCGTGCTGCTGGTGCCCGGCTCCCAGGGGTCGCTCCGGGCCTGTGGTGCCTTCCTCTCCTGGCCACCCAAGTCATCCCGTTCAGTTGTGCCTTGCCAGGCCCCTGTCACCCGTCAAGAAAAGAGCAATTCATCTGGTGCCCAGGATTAATTTGGTTAAGACAACTCCATAGTCGGGCAGCTGCCGTGGTGTAATGGTTAGTACACTGGACTGGCAATCCATAGGTCACCAGTTCGGACCCATCCCCTGGCGTGGCAGTTGAAACTGATAAAGATTTCTTAAATCCACCCTACTACCTTTTTGTCCACCCAGCACCATGAATGGGTATAGCACAGAAAATGGGCAGGCTGGAGTGTGGGTACACTAACACATCCGGTAAGCATGAAAGAGTTTACAAAATACCCTCTAGAGGGGCTCTCGAGAGCTCACTCTAGTGAAGGCCCTTTTGCCAGTAGTGGTGTGAGCCAGCAAATGCGTGGCTGCACCTTTACCTTCACCTCTGATTGTATTGTGCATGGTTCACTCCAAGTGAATTACTCGTTTTATTGCAAACTGTCCCTTGTCACGTGGGAGGCAGCCAAAGCAGAGCTGTACTTCTGGCTGTGGGCGCTGTCTGCTGGAGCACAGAGGAGTCAGCTGTGCCTACTGCGCTTGTGCCTGCTGTGCATGTGCCCGCTGTGCTTGGACCTGTGCTCGCCGGCATAGCAGACTTGTCGACGGGCCCCTGGTCAGGAGCCGCCACGGGGCTCTGCGTGGCCGACACTCGGCGCTCGTTAACCTCCGCCGTGTTCCCCGCTGACCCAGGCGCGTGTGACTCCGCCTCCGTCTACAGGGCCACACGAGAGGCAATGCGTAATGAGATGAGTCTAAGCCGTGGAGAGCGGTGCCTTGTGGAATATCTATGCATGCATGTTTGAGCTAATCAGAGGTGCGGGGGAAAGGACAACAAACGAAACACAAAAAGCAGTTCTAAATAAATGAGTTTTCAATCGAGATGATTTTAAAGTGCTTCACTCCAGTGGCTTCCTAATATTGGAAGAGCGTTCCAGACGGCTGCAGAAGCGCATCTGAAAGTGGGCGATGCATTGACCGTCTTTGTTCGATGCCTAGCCAAAGCTGCCACGAGGATGACCATAATGGATCTAAAACAAGTTGTGATTGTCCAATGTGTTCACGAGTGAAGTTCACGGAAACAGTAATCATGAGAATAGCAATAGCAGGATGAAAATCCGAGGTTGTTGTTATATTTTTCCTTTGATCTCCATGCCCGCATCTCCTGCAGGAGCCCCCGCTCACCGGTCCTGGCTTGCCGAGTGAGCGCGCCACCACGAGCTGGATGAGCGAGGGGTCGCCGGCATCGCGGGACATGGCGCACCTCAGAGACTCCATGGCCTCCAGGTTGGACCGACCGAGCAGCGACTCGCGGTTCACGGCGATCAGCTGATCGTCCACACGCAGGCGCCCATCCTAAATGACAGCCACACACACAAGTCAGTGCCAACGCCTGCGCCACAACTGTCTTATAAAGCAGCACATTTTTCTGGTGGAATCTGGAGCCTAATTAGTATGCCATAAAAAGCAATGTGCTGTACCAACAACAGCATATACTCATTTACCTAAGAAAGCCACGCTGAGTCTGAAGACTGTTATTCAGGCGGATCCTGCTACATTGGAATATTTGGCCAACACCAATGACAGTGTGGTGGATTATTAACTGTAGGAGGTAACTCCGATTAGCACGGTTAGCTACATACGGTGCAAAAGTTAAAAATATATACAAAATGGAGGACCCAGAGGAAACCCGTGCACTGAAAAGTCCCCGAGTCAGGAATCGAATCCCGGTTCTTCACACTCTGAGGCACGAGAGTTATTACTGCACCACCATGCTGCCTTTGTCTATTTACAGACAACCTAAATGTATACTCTTAGTTCTTTCGGTAAAGTCACGTAGGTAAAAAATGAAATTAAAATTAATAAAAATAAAACAATAAAAATCACGACGTTTCGGAGGCAACACAAGCTTCCGTCTTCAGGTGAAACCGTCACAGCAAAATATCTGTACCTTATATGGTGGTTAAGGGGGGAGGAGCCAGGAAGGGCAGCGGGGGAGGAGGAGTTGTGAAGTGGTCAATTACTGCTTTTGTTATACTGCTAGGTGGGTAAATGAATTAGATACGATTAAGCCGCTCTTTGTTATGCTGTTTGTGCGCAAGTCACTGTGGGATGAATGGACTCGTGGTCAGGGACGTGTTGCGCAAGTAACTGTGGATGTACATAATAGAAAAGGAGCGGAAATGCCCATGTTTATACCGGTGTTGGCTGACAATAAAGAGTACTGTTAAACGTTATGTGGATGACACTTTCGTCATTTGGCCACATGGCCTCCCAGCATTGAACCACTTCGTGGACCACATCAATTCCAGACATCCATCCATCAGATTTACCATGGAAGTGGAGAAAGATGGCAAACTACCATTCTCAGATATTCTGTTTGAGAGGAGACCTGACGATCCTTGGGACATTCTGTTTACAGGAAAGCCACCCACACAGATTCCTACTTGAAACTGGATTCTCACCACCACCCATCTCAAAAGAATTCTCTCATCAAAACGCTATACCACAGAGCTCATGGCATTTCTGACCAACACCACCTGGCCAGTGAATTGAGACATGTACATCAGGCCCTCAGGGTGAACGGATACTCTGAACGCACCATCCGCCAAGCTGTTTCTCCCACCATACAAAAACAGCCACTTGAAACTCCGATCAAAACTGTCACGTTACCATACATAGCAGGCGTGACCAAAAGGATCTCCAAAATTCTAAACAAACATAAGATCCAAGTCCGATTCAGTACAGTACATAAAATCCGTGATCTAATTCCATCTGTGAAGGATGTCATCCCTGACTTGCAATACCCTGGAGTCTATAAACTGAGTTGCAGCTGTGGTGACTGTTACATTGGGGAAACGAAACGTCATGTCTCTGATCGTGTCCGCGAGCACAAGTCAGATTTAAAACACGGCAAAATTGAGTCGTCCGCCGTTGCCGATCATTGCTACAACTCGGTGGGCTCTCATGAGATTGTTTTCTCCGAGACTAAGGTGCTCTGCAAGCCTTCTGGCTACCATCAAAGGTTTGTACACGAAGCCATTCAGATATACAAACACAGACATAATTTCAACCGTGATGATGGGTACAAACTTAGTAATCATTGGAAAGATGTTATCAACCATGCAAAAAAAAAAGATTTAATTACACATTTTTGGACCATCTTATCTGACAGGCACTATTTTACTTCACCGAGTGTTAACATCCCTAACGTTTAACAGTACTCTTTATTGTCAGCCAACACTGGTATAAACATGGGCATTTCCGCTCCTTTTCTATTATGTACATCAACAGTTACTTGCGCAACACGTCCCTGACCACGAGTCCATTCATCCCACAGTGACTTGCGCACAAACAGCATAACAAAGAGCGGCTTAATCGTATCTAATTCATTTACCCACCTAGCAGTATAACAAAAGCAGTAATTGACCACTTCACAACTCCTCCTCCCCCGCTGCCCTTCCTGGCTCCTCCCCCCTTAACCACTATATAAGGTACAGATATTTTGCTGTGACAGTTTCACCTGAAGACGGAAGCTTGTGTTGCCTCCGAAACGTCGTGATTTTATTGTTTTGAATCCTTGCAGTCACGAAAGCTTCAAATCTAGAACCTAAATGTAATTTGATGTTCTTGCAACTTAATTTTAACTTAATTTTAAGTTGCAAGAACAGACAACCTAAATCTAATGGTAGAGAATAAAATTTCTTTATTTATGTTTGTGCACTGATTTCATGCCATAGCGTGCTGTAGCGGGCTGTGCGCCAGCGTGCTGTGCGCCAGCATGCTGGCACACCTTGGCAGCTGCCCCTCCCGCGATGATGGTCTTGATGAAAATGCCCAGATCCGCGTTTGTTCGGCGATCCTTGGTCCCCTTGACGCTGACCCCAAGGCTCGCAGCGCCCATGTCGTGCAGGGGGATGTGGAGTGTCAGGAACTCGCGGGAACCGTCAGGGGAAAGCAAGCGATCCTCTTCTTCTGCCGCGCTGCCTACTTGTGGGCGCTCCGGCTGCGGCACAAGCGGACACCGTGCATGAAGACCCGTCAGACCCGTCACGCTCATCGACACATTCATCATCGGCAGATCCAGCTCGAGCATTTCCAAATACAAGTGCCAGCCAATCATAACATCACATAAGTCTGGCAATTCTACAGTTTCTGTCATCATATATAAAAAATATATTCTTATCAAGAGTAAAACCATTCATCTGCTTGGCACACGTCTCATCCACAGGAATGGCTGTGTAACGAATTTGTGTAAAGATGCATCAAAGAAGCTTGGTTTTCTTGTCTGTAATAAATGCTCTAACTCTCAATGACCATTACTTCTGCTATACAATGCACAGTGACTGGAGTGCATTTGCCAGTGTTGGATCATCTGTAGTATGTTGTACATTTCCCACCAGTCATAGCTAAGTACCCCTGGACCCACTCTCAGCTAAAACCCGAGGAGACAGAGCGACCAAAAACCTCTGTGTGTCCTTTCAGAATCAGAATCTTTATTGAGAGTGGAGGAATCTGACGAGCTATCAAGCTCTTTCTCGCAGATGTCCAGAAACCCTTACTCCCAAGCAAACCTGGAGCTTGACACAAAGGGTTAAAGGAATTGGAGGTCGCCGAAAGAAGTAACTTGAAAGGTGAGTTTTAAACTTGAACAAGCACTAACAGGAATAACAATCGGTATCACGACCCATTTCTATCCCTATGAGATTACATATTATATTATTAATGGTGCATTTTCTATAAAATATTATATAAGTCTCTTACGAGAAATAAGATAGAGCAAAATAATAACGAGCATCATTACGTAGAATATAAGTAACAAAATTAATATGTAACTTTAATATATCCCTTCAGCCACACAGGCTTCTGGAGGTGCATTTTTTTCAGCGACATTAGCTTATCGAAGCAAACTCTGGATCGGATTTAATATTCAGTCTCTCATCGGCACAGTCAGGCTTGGTGACACCAATGATGGTGAAATGCCAGATATTTATATAAGGAAGGACCCCCTCTGTTAAATATGGGTCTTAGTATAATGCAAAACTGAATATATGCTCTTTGGTTGTTTCGGTAAAGTCACGTAGGTATAAAATAAAATAAATAACGACGTTTCAGGCGCAACAGATGATGACGGACACAAGCTGATGACGGACGCGCTCGAAACGTCGTGATTTATGTTATTTTCTACCTACGTGACTTTACCGAAAGAACCAAAGAGTATGGATTCCTGCAGTCACGAAAGCTTCTAATCAAAACTGAATGTTATAAAAGAAAACAATGACCGTCAGTCATTTCCCAGCATTCTGATTGGCTTGAGCCCAAACAACACGCCTTGACCAGCGCAGGTTGGACAGGCGTGTGGAGCCCAGCATCAGAGGGAGGGCCCCAGCATTGGGACTGGAACGGAAGGGGGTGTGCAGGTTCCCGGTGCAAGAGTAGGGGCTTCGTGGGGCACGGGGGTCCTATGGGGAGCATGCAGGAGGTGGGATACGTGGGGGGCCTGCGGGTCGGTGAGGCCGAGGGAAGGGTTCGCGAGGAGGGGGCCGGCTGGTGCGGGGTGCGGGGTGCGGGAGAAGGCGACTTGGGAGTTGTCACGCGCGAGGGGGGAGGGGGCACCCGGGGGAGGGGAGATGGGGATGTTGGGGCTGTGGCCAGGCCGTCGCTCAGCGACGATGAGGGGTACTTCCACCAGCAGGTAACAACAAATAATTAATAGCGCTGTTGAAGAGAATGTAAATCACAGAGCATTTTCTTTCAAATAGAAGATGCAATGTCAGTCATATCAATTCTGCGAAACACGAATGTAATGCAATGCTCAAATTCAGTATGTTATTAAATGGTACAGTAAATAATTAGCTAAAATATCACCAGCCACCGCTGAAGACAATGCAATGCTACACTGTGAACAAGAAGAAGCAACCTCTGCCAGAAGGGACATGGCGAATGGCAGACTTCCAAAGAGCCTCGTGAATAATCTGTGCCAGCACCCTGAGCTGAGCTGTAGTGACAGCAGTCCTGGAGGGGAAGAGCACTGACCTGCACAAGATTTGTGTGTAATACATAACGCACAAGTGACAGCAAGCTACTCAGAGAGACACGGGGAGACTGTCACTCAGTCAACCGTGGCGCTCGTTCTGAGGCTTAGCAAACGCCTTCTACATTAGCACTAAAGAGTATGGAACATTGCAGTCACGAAAACTGAAGATCTAAACTAGCACAATTACTTTATGTATTTTTATTCAAAAGCAAAAACGAAATTTGCCACCAAATATCCAGTTCAATAAATTATCTTCATTCGTGTGGGGGTCAAGTAAAATAAAGCATTCAATGACGCAGCCACGTAGCGGTATGTTCATTTACATCTCCAAACAGTGAGAGACGTTAAAATAATCACGTGGTTGTTGTCCTGTATAGCTCAATATTCTCCATTGCCTCTTCTTCCCTGATCTCACTGTTCTGCTTCCAGAAACGATATTTCTTGTGTCATAAAATGTTTCAAGAATGTTCACATTCTTCAATTTCTGTACGTAGCCTTATTCAAGTATGGTATTAAGTTATTGTTACACATCATGACGATGTATTACCTTGACAATGTTTTCTTAACATTGTGCGAACCGGTCAGGTGGGTCAGCAGTACAATGAGCAGCTCGCAACTGAAAGACTGCAAGTTCATATCCTGGTTGGGGGTTGACTTGGCCCATCATTCTTCCCTCCAGGGTGGATAAAATAGATACCACTTCATGGGGAAGTGGTACTCAACGGTGGTTTTCCTATGGATATACTCGCCCCGTCAAAGGAATGTGGAATTTCCTATAACTGGCTCGGGGCTATAAACAGGAGATGAGCTCAACCTCAATGTTAATTTGAGCAATAAATCACTTGGCCTCAACCTGAATCTTCCATGTGTCTCAATAGCTCAATTCAATCTCTTAGTTAAACAATGATTACTGACCGACTGCCCGATAGTCAGCGACGTTACACAGACACGGCATCCGCTGCTGTTCTTGTGCGAGAAATTAATACTCGCTTGCCTGGCCCTGACAGCTTGTTTACCAACAGGGCAGCCAAGGCTCCGTGTAGGGAGGAGCTGGCCCATGGAAACGGTCCCAGGAGAGGCCCCAGAAGCAGATACTCGCAGGCACCGGGAGAGTCCCAAAGGGTCCCCAATAACAGCAGAGTGCGCGCCACTAAGCCCAGCTTTGCAGAAATGTACGCGCACTGCCCGCATCGCACCCGAGCATGACATCCGTGCAGTTTAACCACCGCCTTGTTGTGCCACTGCCCTGCACCGCACACACCTGCCAGCGCGACCCGTGACGAGCACACAAAGCTCAGGGTACAGAGAACGAGGCTTCAGAAGCACTCGGGGATTCACATCTCCACACAGCACACGACATGGCTAAACCGGTTTACCCACCCTGCTTTGTTCTCCATCAATTGAGGTTTTATCATTTGTGTTATTCTTATACGTTGGAGCACAAAAAACATGTTTAGAGCCCTCTTTATTGTTCTCTGATTTGTTAACTAATTATCTAGCTCCACTGTCAGAAGTGGCTGATATGAGATAATTCGATGAAGCCAGCAATTCAGATGACTCGTCATAGAGGTCACAACAAACCCCTTGGGTCTGCTGGGTGCAAATAAAAAATACAGACGGCACAAAAGTCACAACCTCGTTTGCCAAGCAACCAGGTTAAATTATATATAAGGGTCAATCAATGGAAGACCATCTGGATATCAACAACCTTTAAGTATCACCACCTCTGTTTATTTTCTCCATTTGTCCTAGGCTTAAGCTCTATAGAAATAGGCCACATGCCATTTTTACAGTTTCATCGGCTTGAATATCACCGGTTTACTGTTATCTGTTCATGGTCATTCTTTAGCTGTTGGCATCTGACCCCAATTTTAGGTGCCCCTACTTTGCCGAATATTTCTTCAAGGTTCATGACTGAATCTCTCTTTGCAAATGTGTCCATACAATGTTTAAACAAATCTAAATAATTGAAGCTGTGATTACCTGGACTGGAAAAAATATTTTAAATCAGAATGTATTCACTCGCTAAGGTACAATCGACTTTCCTGGACCTGCAATGATAACAGTGTTCTCAAAAAAGCAATTTTAGATGTGAGCGTGTCGATAAATATTGTGGAAAACTTTCAGAAGCATCGCTTAATTTGTTTTTGCATTTTAATTATTTATATGATTGACCCGTCGTGTTTGATTGGTCATTCTGACCAAATTAATAGTCCTATAGAATTGTAGCATTGCATATGGTCTCTTTCCAGTTTACTAAAAGCCAGGAGAAAAGGAGATGGCAATTCTGGAGGTAGTTGGTAAACGTATATGGAATGAATTTCGATTTAAAGCTTTCGTGACTGCAGGGATTAATCTTCTTGGTTCTTTCGGTAAAGTCACGTAGAAGGGAAATAATAAAATAATAAACATTAAACATAATAAAATACAATTCTCACGACGTTTCGGCCACAACGCAAGCAGCCGTCCTCAGGTGAAGAACAGGTCTGTCGGAAAGACAGCGTCTGAATGAACACCACCAAGCTTGGCAGCGTATATTTAAGCTGGGTTATGGAATGACCCAAAGATATCGACAGAGGTCTCCCGTTTAGCGAGTACCTATGAAGGCCGGCACAGCACAGGAGGGGGTGGGAGGCCAGAACCACGTGCAGCTTTGTCTTCCTAGTGGCGAAGTTTACGCACCGCACCAGTGGTGTATCTACTCATTTGAGCCTGAGTCGACCTAGGGGAGGCCCAGGACCGGTTCAAATACTCGTTACTGTTATTAGTGAGCCGGAATTGAACTCGGGTTGTTCTGTTTGTAGTACAACGCACTAACCACTGTGCCACCGCACCCCACATATACACACATATGAAAGACAAAGTTCCGCTTATAGCTGAACAGTTTGTGGAGCAAGTGCTGTGAGTGAGCACCAAAGAAGGCTGGCATGGTACATTAGCGTGTGGGTGGCCAGCACCACACCTGGTCGCCTTTGTCTCCCTAGTGGCGATGATTACACACTGCAACTCATTTGATGTTGAGTCGACCTAGGGGAGGCCCGAGGCCGGTACAGATAATCGTCACTGGTGTTGGCCATGAGCAAGAATCCAACGAGTCGTCAGGTTTATAGCGCAGCACACTAACTACTACACGACCTCTCCCCACGTATATACACACACACATACACAATTATCACTAGCTCGGCATTTTGAGTTCATTTCTGAAAATCATGCCGCATGAACCTCCAACACAGAGCTTCTTAAACGTACATCACACCCGAACACTTAACGTACATGTTAAATAAGCAGCGAGCAATGACAGTGATTTACAAGGCTGCGTTCTATTGATTGAGGCGGTTGAATGGCACAGTTCAACAGTGCTGTTGATTTCCATACGAATGCAGGAGGCAGATGGATCCACGTTATGGCTCAGGAGCGTGCCGGTAAGACCATCACTGAATCGCTCACAACATGAAAGCAAATAACGATACCCATCGACTCTAGCTTTAAGCTTTGTGTTTCTTGTTTATTAAATAAACCTACAAGAATCAGACTGTCTCGTCTCATCCATGCTGCGTCCAACCACCATAACTGTAGGTCACAGCAACTCATCCGCTCAATCACTCACACTCTCGCTGACCCACTCACCACTGCAGCTCAAAACACTTCTCTTTATGAATCTTTCCTCACACTACTCCACTTCGCATTGCCTCCTATCATCGTCTCTTTTCCCCAAGTTCTTAAAATAAATTTGCTCAATTCTAAAAACGCGTTAACCCATAACCTATTACCAACAAGACAGTGCTCTTTGTTGCCGGCCTTTGGGCCTGTGCTCAGAAACAGTGCAAAAAATATAACTGGGTGGTCTCCTGCACATCCACTCTGAGACAACGGCCGCTGGCTGCTCCGAAACAATGCCCTCGAACAGATACCGGGTGCAGCAGCAGCAGCAGCGGCGGCGCCGGCTTGCGTGGCACCCATTTCCCCATGGGGCATGCTTACTGCTCTCCGTAGCATCTGTGAGTCGGTCATCAGGGCACTCTGCCTCCTGGAGCAATCACTTTGCTGTGGTAACAGCAGCAGCTCTCAAATTACTTAAACCTCTCAATCATGCCGGTTACTTATTAAGAGGACGCATAACTGTGCCGAATGAAAGTGACAAAATAATGACAACCAAACATCTAAATCTTGACTTAAAGCTTTCGTGACTGCAAAAATTCATATTTTTAGGGTCTTTCGGTAAAAGTCTCGTAGATAGGTTAAAACAAAATAACAAACTATGACGTTAAAATAGCAACACAAGCGGTCCTCATCAGAAAAAAAAAAGTGGTAGTTTTTATTTATTTTCTTTGAACCTATCTACATGACTCTACCGAAAGACCCAAAGAATAAAACCAAACGTCTCATCCAATCAGCCACATGGCCTTCGAGGAGCACATAATTCAGCAGCATTGGTTCAACACGAAGAATCTCAACAGTTAATTAATTCTGTTTTTCTGTTGTCATGAGTATGTCATATGGCTTATTTCCTTAGAGCCAAAGCCTCCAAACACCCATAGGTAAAACGTAAAATGAGATGCAGTTAGTTAAACAGAACTGGCCAACTGTGTAAACAAGGCTTCATGGGCCTTTACTTTCAATGTGTGTGGCAGACATCTAGTAAACACACCACCACCACCACGTTCCTCTACTGTTCAACCCAGTCTGGGCTATACACTACTTGAGGATCTCATTTATCAGAGATTTTGATACTAGTTCAAATCCTAGGCTGAGGATGAACTTGGCCCATCATCCTCCAGGGTATATAACATGATTACTATTTTGTGAGGAAGTTAACAATGGTTGTCCTATGGATAGACTCAGCCACACCAGAGGAATATGGAATTTCCACTACTGGCGCAGGGCTGTGAAGAGGAAATAAGCACCGCCTCAATGCTCATTTGAGCAGTAAATCACAAACTTTCTGATATTGAATGAAAAATGAAGGCATCGTCGCAGGAGGCATGACGCCAACTTTGTTATTTCATTGAACGACTGGTGGCTGTTTAAACTCAACCACGGGCCCTCATTCAGGCCTCCCAGAGACCTCAGAAACTCTGGACAAACCAGGAGCTGCTCATGGTCACACTCACGTGACCCCATAGATGTCACATCATGGAAAGGGGAAAGAAACAGCCCCATATCCATTAACCAATTAGTGCGCTAATCGCCTCAAAATAGATACTCAGTGGCAACTGTTTGATTTTCACAAATCCAAGACATCCTGGCTCTCCCTGTGATAAATGCGGCAGAAGCAGTGTGCTTTTGTATTGTTTCAATATGAATGGAAACACAGCATCCTCACATCATTCCTTCCCGTCCCTAAGCACTTCTCTGCTTTGTAATGCCAGATTCACAAATAGACAATCATAAGAGAATCGGATAATTTTTCAGGTCTCCATCAGAGTCGTGTTTCTATTTATTTTGTTCGTGCAGAACACTTGCTTGAGGCTGCGTTATGTAATTACGGAGACAAATCTACAGAGGCGACCCCTACACCTCCCGCCTATGTTTAAAATCACTAACATTTCTGAGAATAAGGGAAACTGTCTGTTCAGTGGCATTCATGGTGAATTAGAAATAAAGCTCCATCTGCCAGTGAGTGTGTGTGCTATAATATACCATTGCACTGGACTTCCCAATTATTAGGATGTGATGTAGCTAAGAGTTCATTAATTTCCCCAAACACATCACTGCCCCCTCACCACCACTGCTCCCTCACCACCACTGCCCCCTCACCACCACTGCCCCCTCACCATCACTGCCCCCTCACCACCACTGCCCCCTCACCACCACTGCCCCCTCACCATCACTGCTCCCTCACCACCACTGCCCCTCACCATCACTGCTCCCTCACCACCACTGCCCCCTCACCATCTCTGCTCCCTCACCATCACTGCTCCCTCACCACCACTGCCCCCTCACCACCACTGCCCCCTCACCACCACTGCCCCTCACCATCACTGCTCCCTCACCATCACTGCTCCCTCACCACCACTGCCCACTCACCACCACTGCCCCCTCACCACCACTGCCCACTCACCACCACTGCCCCCTCACCATCACTGCCCCCTCACCACCACTGCCCACTCACCACCACTGCCCCTTCACCACCACTGCCCACTCACCACCACTGCCCCCTCACACACCAAGGAGGGTGTTGTTGCAGTCATAGGATGTTAATTGCAAGTGAGCACACACACACATCCACACACATCATGTCACACTCACACAAACTCTGCATGCCCATAAGGCATCGGACACTTCACCAGGCTGGTAGATGTGCCTATGATCACTCTGCTATTGCTACGACCGTGGTTATTGCTTATTTCCGTAAACGTCACCCGTGTTGAGGACTCGCTCTCTCAGACACTATCGGATTCCTACCATCGTCTCTTTTTCCAAGCTCTTATAATATCCTTGCTCACTTAAGAAAATGTGTGAACCCCGATAAAATACAACTCTGAGAGTGCAGTTTGTTACTGGTCACTTTACATATTGGGCCAGTGCTCAGGCATCTGTGTTTAATGTGTATTGCATAAGGTGGTGTGAAATCCCAACAACAACATATACACATCACCACATGTTCCAGACAATGGGAAGTCAAAGAAGCCTGAGGATTCCTAGAAGACTATAAACAAAACAAAAACTCATTACGGTCATAAATTATACTTTGGCTCTAACAGGAAAAATATATAATAGGCGGCATTCCAGGCAATCGTCCCTTCACAGCATAAACGAAAAAAGGAATATTGTACAAAACATCGCTTATTAAAAGGTTTCCCTATGAATATCTCAAAGCTTATTGACCAACGTGTTCAGTTGTTTATTGGGCTGTGCACCACTGCCAACAGAAACGTCCTTTTCTTGAGGCAACACAGAAATAGGCGCACGCGCGTTGCTGTGTGAAGACTGCATCAACAACACACGCACTTGTGATTGGCCCACAACGCATTGTGCAGCGACCGAGCCGCATCTGGCATCTCTCTGGGAGGGACGGTTAAATGAGTGGGAGAGCCACGCGGGGCAGGAAAAAATAGACCGAGAACAAGCCCCGTGGGAGAGCGGCGCCGTACCTGAGCTAGCGACAGGGCGCGCCGTGTCGTGCCCGCCGCGTCCCTCGTGTCGTGCGTGTCTCCCGTTTCCTGCGTGCCATGCCGGTTGCCTCCCACGTGTCTGCGTGTCGTGCCCCGCGCCGAGCGCGTCTGTGCCGTGTGCCGTGTGCGAGCGTGTCACATCCCACACGCTGAGCCGCCTCCTGCATGTCTGGCATGTCTAGCGTATCTGCGCGAGCGTGCGCGTGTCGGTTCGAGTGTGTGTCTGCGTGAGTTTGTGCGTCTCTTAGGTGAAGCGGAAGCGCAGTGGTTTTCCCACTTCACTACAAACCCAGTCACCTAAGTGGTGATTATCTGAAGCGGTCCTGGACCAAACCTAGATCAACTCAGCCATAAAAGAGTACTTGTTGCAATGTGTGAACATCACTACGAGGGAGACAAAAGCAACCAGGAATGGTACTGGGCACACCACTCCCTCGTGTGTCATGCCAACGTTAATAGGTACTCAAAAACAGCAAACTTCACTTGTGGATTCCTCCACCCATGTTGAGGACTCGGTCTACCACTCTTTCATCTCACTCCATATTCTGCCGGTCACCTCACTTCTCTTTCTGCTCCTTCCCTCACATCACCCAAACATTGAGTTCTCTCCCACCGTTTCTTGTCCCCAAGCTCTTAAAAGTAAATAACCTCCCCGAATTCAAGAAAGGTGTGGAATTTTATTGCTGGCCGCTTGACGTTCTGGGCCTGTTTTCAACAAGTGAGCTCAACATTTTGAGTATAAATCGTCGCCGGTGACCAGGGGGTCCAAGTGTACGTGTCTCGCCCGATGCGGGGCACAGGTCGCATACTCCTCACGGTGGAGGTCAGGAGGGGCGGTCGGCGGAGCTGGGAGCGAGGGAGCAGTAGTCGGGAGGGAGCAGAAGTCGGGAGCTCGCCTGATGCACGGCGTGGTTAATGCCAGTCTGTGCTTCAAGGGACCAGGCAGTTACAACAACATCGCCGGGAGGGGTTGTACCCTTGGTGGAAGCGGTGTTTTGGATTGAAAATGGAGACACGGTCCCCGACAGTCCTTCAATACTTCCCTCTTCCCACACTCTCCTCCCCCACACTCTCCCCTCTTCCCCCCACACTCTCCCCACTCCCTCCCTACACTCTCCCCCCCACACTCTCCCTCTCCCCTCTCCCTACATTCTCCCCCCACACTCCTCCCCTCTCCCTACACTCTCCCCCCACAACTCTCCCCCTCTTCCCACACACTTTCCCCTCCCCCCCACTCTCTCCCCACACACTCTCCCCCTCCCCTCCCCCACACTCTCCTCCCACACTCTCCCCTCTCCCACACTCTCCTCCCACACTCTCCCCCTCCCCCCACACTCTCCGCCCACACTCTCTCCGCCCACACTCTCCCCCCACACACTCCCCTCCCCCACACTCTCCCCCCAACACTCTCCCCCACACTCTCCCCCACACTCTCCCCCTCCCCCCCACTCTCCCTCTCCCCCCACACTCCCCCCACACTCACCTCTCCTCCCACACTCTCCCTTCCCCACACTCTCCTCCACACTCTCCCTCCCCCACACTCTCCCCCACACACCTCTCTCTCCTCCCCACACACCTCTCCCCATCCCCCACACTCTCCCCCACACACTCTCCCCTCCCCCACACTCTCCTCCCACACTCTCCCCTCCCCCACACTCTCCCTCTCCCACACCTCTCCCCCCACACTCTCCCATCTCCCCACACTCTCCTCTCCCACACTCTCCCCCTCTCCCCCCCACTCTCCTCCCACACTCTCCCCTCCCCACACTTCTCCCCTTCCCCACACTCTCCTCCCACACTCTCTCCCCTCCCCCACACTCTCCTCCCCACACTCTCTCCCCCACACTCTCTCCCCACACACTCTCCCTCCCCCCACACTCTCCCCCACACTCTCCCTCCCCCACACTCTCCTCCCCACACTCTCCCCCCACACTCTCCTCCACACTCCCCCTCTCCCACAGCTCCCCACCACACTCTCCCTCCCACAACTCTCCCTCCCACACTCTCTCCCACACTCTCCCCCCCACACTCTCCCCACACACTCTCCCCTCCCCCACACTTTCCCCTCACTCCCTCTCCCCTCTCCCCACCACTCTCCCCTCCCCCACACTCTCCTCCCCCTCCCTCCCCACACTCTCCTCCCACACTCTCCCCCTCACTCTCCCCACCCACACTCTCCCCACACACTCTCCCCTCCCCCACACTCTCCCCCACACTCGCCCCTCCCCACACTCTCCCCCACACTCTCCCCCACACTCTCTCCCACACTCTCCCCCACACCTCCCCCCACACTCTCCCCCCACACTCTCCTCCCCTCCTCCCCACACACTCTCCCCCTCCCCCACACTCCCTCCCCACTCTCCCCCACTCTCCCTCCCCCACACTCTCCCCTCCCCCACACTCTCCCCCCCACACTCTCCCCTCCCCCCACACTCTCCCCCACACTCTCCCCTCCCCCCACACTCTCCCCTCCCCACACTCTCCCCTCCCCCCACACTCTCTCCCCACACACTCTCCCCTCCCCCACACTCTCCCCCCACACTCTCCCCTCCCCCACACTCTCCTCCCCCACACTCTCCCCACACTCTCTCCCCACACGTCTCCCCCCACACTCTCCCTCCCCCACACTCTCCCTCCCCCACACTCTCCCCACACCCCCCACTCTCCACTCTCCCCTCCCCCCCACACTCTCCCCCCACACTCTCCCACCACACTCCTCCTCTCCCCTCCGCCCACACTCTCCCCCCACACTCTCCCCTCCCCCCACACTCTCCCCCCCACACTCTCCCCTCCCACACTCTCCACCTCCTCCCCCACACTCTCCCCTCCCCCACTCTCCCCCACACTCTCCCCTCTCCCCACACTCTCCCCCACACTCTCCCCCACACTCTCCCCTCCCCCCACACTCTCCTCCCACACTCTCCTCTCCCCTCCCCCCACACTCTCCC
>NC_136127.1:13235423-13520886 GCF_965212315.1 Lampetra planeri | reverse complement strand
ACCTCCTCCTGCGTGCGACTCGTCACGTCCAGCCCGTTCACCTGCCCCACGCACGCGGGGAGACGCCGTCTCACTTCACCCACACTCGCTCACCATTGCTATTCCATTGCCTTTCTCGTACATCTGACAAACAACAGCGGACGAGCCAGACCGTACACATGCTCGCTGTTTGTTGGACTAAGCCCACTGAGGCGGTGATCATCTCCCGTTTACAGTCCTGAGCCAGTGATGGATATTCCACATTCCTATGGTAGGAAGCAATTATTTATTTATATTTAATTTTTATATTCCAAATGTAAATTCCCTTTCATCAGGGTGTCCATTGACAAATAGATGAAGATTTTAAATCTATAACCTATACATTTCTCCAAGGATAACACCTGTTGAATTCCCACAAATTGGTACATATTTAATCCACACCGGAAGGACGAGGGGCTGAGTCAATCCCCAACCAGGATATTAACTTACAACCCGCTCACTCGACCGCTGAGCCACCTGACCAGCAAACACAAGCGACATTGTCGAGGAAATCTTCGTAAGCGTCTTAAACCTGTAATGCCGTCTAATAGTGATTAAGGAGTAAGTTCGTGCTTTTGTAACCAAGTCTCGCAGCCATTTGACATTTTCACAACTGTCTGTGTCTCTAAACCAGGACAATCACGTTTCATGGTGACATGAGGCAATGACGCGACCCGGCGATAGCGCGCGTGCCGCTTGTCATAGAGGTTCACGGTTCGTTTCCAGTGTCACAATCACAATTTGCGAAATTTGTTACTGACACTGCAAACTACTCAAGTGGGATGACACGGAGGAGCGTTGCTCCCTACTGGGGGACGATATCCACCTGTATGCACAGCGCGCTCGTGACAGCTTAACAACGACGGAAACACCACATGTAAAAAATTAAAATTGTTATTTACAAATACATGAAAAGCAAACACACAGTTGATAGGTAAATAGAAAACAGGGAGTAGATTATCATGACAAAAATATAAATGTCTTTCATTGTCTTATTAATTACAAAAGCCCAATAAAGAGTCACTGCGTGCCCCATTATTACGACACCGTTATTTTATTTCTTGAAACATATAAACAGTCAACTCTGACTGAAAGCACAGATTCAGCAGAGGAAATCCTGTAATTTGAAGTGGCACGTGTGACACACAGCGATGAGTCAGCGCAGGACATCCCGGAGCCCAGAAAGGTTCGTGCAACAGCGCTGATTTACACAGGATGTCCGTGCGGCGCATGGAGGAAGCATCTGTGTGGCCAACTCAGAAAACAAAAGCCGACGAGCCTGGAGACAAAGGCATCAATTAATCCTCCGCTGGCTGTTTCTACCAGCAAACTGTTTAATCTCATCCACTCTGTGTTCAACCACCACACTAGGGCACAGCAACACACTCACTCACTCACCCAAATCACTTACCACACTGCAGGCTACAACACCTCTCTTCTGCATCATCTTCCCTCACACTGCTCCACTTTGGACTTCCCTGCGATGATCAAATATTATTCCAAAGCTCTTATAATAACCTTGCTGAATTCAAGAAATGTGTGACACCCCCTTGTCTATTATGTTTGTAGTGCTTTTTGTTGCGGGCCACTTGACGTTCTGGGCCTTTAAGCCTGCAACTGTGTTATTAGAATTAGCCTCAACCCTTCCCGCAGCAGGAGCCATCTCAACTTGACATGCTCATCTCTAATCTCGAGCAATACAATGGCCGAGGTACGGTACTTGTAAATTCCATCTCTAGCCCCGCCCACTTACCCTTGGGTTGTACCCATCTAAAACCTATATAACCTCTTGCTGCAGTAGTTATCTCGCTATATTTCTCCTGCCTCAGCAGTTTATCTGCTGTATTTTTTCACCTGAAGACGATTGCTTGTGTTGCGATCGAAACGTCGTCATTTTTTATAATTTTTCTATCTACGTGACTTTACCGAAAGACCCAAAGAGTATGAAACAATATATGTTGTGTGTTTTAAGGTGAATGTTATTTATGAGTTGAACACGTATTTATTATTATGTTTCTTTACGCAGGAAAGCCTCACTAAGAATGAAGAGTCTGTGCACAATGTCAATAATTGTAATAATTTGCAGGTAATTTGGGATATTTTGCCAACAGCAGTGACATTGTATGTATTTTAGCTAAAGCAGGAAACTAGAGAACCCGGAGGAAACTCATACAGAACCGGGGGAGAACATACAAGATCCACACAGAAAGGCTGCGAGGCAGGAGGGTCGCCCCTGCACTGCCGCCACCCTGCAGCACACTGAACAGGACAGCACGAGTGTCTCTCCAACGAGTGCCGTGTTTCTCCCATGCTTGTTCTCCTGAGAAACACGGCACTCGTTGGAGAGAAATTCATGCTGTCCTGTTCAGTGTGCTGCAGGGTGGCGGCAGTGCAGGGGCGACCCTCCTGCCTCGCAGCCACCCTGCAACACACTGACCAGGACAGCATGAGTGTCTCTCCAACGAGTGCCGTGTTTCTCAGGAGAACAAGCATGGGAGCCCTCACCTCCAGGAGCCGATCTCCAGACTTGAGGCGGCCGTCACTCAGTGCCGCGCCCTTGGGCATGATGCTCTTCACGTAGATCGGCGTGCGGCCTCCCACCGGCGTGTCGCGTGTCGCGATCGTGAAGCCTAGCCCGTCGAGACCTGCACCAGCCCGCCACCACCCTCGTTACAAATGGCCATGTCGTAGCAATGGACGCACGGTGATCTTGAAGCGCGGGCAGATTAAAGATGGGACAGCTGCGTTTAAATGCCCCCACCGCTGTACTTCACTCGACCGCTGTCATTTGACTCCAACGGTAACTCTGCTCAGTGGCCTCAAAAATGCACCAGTGTCACTGTCCCTGGAGTAAAAACCCGAACAGGCAAAACTCTCGCTCAGATACGGATGAAGCTGCTTCAACGTGGAACGATCTCACGGACACTAACATACGCCGCTAGTTTCAACATATTTGAATATTTAATCAAAACATGCTTGCACAACATCTACTGTGCACGATTGCACAACATGGAGGTGTGATGTTAACTACCTCGCCTGGTATACAGTAGGTCGTTGGTTTGATCCAGACCCTGACGCCTGCACATTGGGAGTTTGCATGTTCTCCCCATGCTCGCGTGGATTTTTCTCCAGGTCCTCCGGTTTTTCCCTCCACATTTAGAAATATGCGTTTAGAGTGTTTGGCTGCTGCTATAAATTTCCACGTGATAAGCCACTTTGTTGAGCAATCATTTGTGGCCAGGTCGCTTCTGAAAAATAGCTATATAGCTCAGTGGGCCTTACCTGGTAAAATAAAAATAGTTGTCTAGTTGTTATTAGTTGACTTACAGCTAGAGCACATTACGTATGAACCGGAGGTGTACACTGTTTAATTGTTATGCATTTGTGTGTTTGACTAAGCGTGATGCTCGGTGCATAAATGCCAACTGTATAAGCTGTAGAGTTGTATCATAATGTGGTTGCTGTGTATGTGTCGATTGAAACCATGGACACCTTCACAAACAAGATGTTCCATTTCAACGGTGAAACATTTTAGTCTTGATTTAAAAAGTAGCGCTAAATCTACCAATGGGGTCAGGAGAACCAAACAGGCAATCTGAAGACGCCTGAAACCCCTCTGTACAGGTGTCATCAGGCGCTGCAGAGCATACCTCAGCCAGTTCTCATGGTGATTATGTTAGTAGCCAACTGCGAGTGTGGTTGTCTGCTCACGGGCTCCTTTATGCCTGCGGTTCCAAACCTGTGGTCTGCAAACCACTGGCAGACCACTGGTGGACCATTGGTAGACCACTGGCAGTCCACAAGGCGATGTAGAAGTTGTCTGCAGAACTGATGCAGATGCTACGATTCAAAGCCATTTTAATTTAGAAAAGTATGCAATTGGGGCATGGTGGTCGGCGGATTGGCTACAATGGTCCGCAGGCCCAGAAAACTGTGGGAATCTCTGTGCTAGGCATCTCACAGGAAAGAGGTAAGTGATGTTTAGATGCAAGCACTAAATGGGCCTTGTTTCTAAAATACCTCTACTACAAATAGAACAAGCACAATCACCTCGCTAACGATCCTCAACCCCTCACACAACCTGCACAGCACAAGTGACCTGGGGTACTTCACGTTAAACACAAGCACACAGCAGGTAGAAATTCTCTCCATGGGGGAATCACTGCTTATTTCCTCTACCCGACATGGATGATGGGCTGAGTCAACCCCCAACCAGGATATGAACTCGCGACCTTGCGATTGCGAGCCGCTTGCTCTACCGCCGAGCCACCCAGCCGGATGAATAAATAACGTTTGAAATAGGAACAAAGTGACAGCAATGTGCTCATGATGCCGACTCGCACCCAGCAGGCGTGCTGACCTCACGTCAGGTGGTTGAAAAAGATACAAAAAAATAATGGCACAGAGAGAGGAAACTCCCACACAACTCAAATTACCTTTCAACTGCACGTTTAGGGGCACAATCTTGATAAAAAGCCATATGATCAAAATAAACAGATAAACACATGCAAAACTGTGTGTGGTGAGGTTAGGGGTTGTGTCAAGCAGGGTTAGGGGGTTGTGTGAGGTAGGGTTAGAGATATACATGTGGCAGTTGTATGCGAGGGTGTGAGTGGTAGGCCTGGTGGAGTGTGCGTATTGTAGGCAGAGAGAAGTGTGTGGCTGAAACGGTGGAATGCGTGTGGTAGGTACTGTGGGGTTGTTGTTGTTGTTGTTTTCCTCGCACTTTCTGTTTATAGGTGGCGTTGTGTCGCCACTTTGGAAGGGTTTAGCCAGAGATCAATCGATTTAATTTTTTGGTCCGCGTTTTGAGCAACTGAGAAAATGGGAGACGTCTTCTGGCGTTGCTTGGCACAGAGAGGGCAGCAGTTTGGGGCGTTTGGGTCGATTCGATTTTAGTAATCGGCTAGCATGGAGCAGTAAACTTAACGGAGTTGAGCCAGTTTTGTGCGAGTTGCCCGGGTCAGGGATTTTTCGTCGTCTGCGATGGGTGGGGGCCAACCCCCTAGCACGAAATTGGGCTTGTAGGCGTTCAGGCAGTGCATGGTGGCAGCAGTGTGCAAGTGGTTCAACATTGATTTGATGGTGCTATTTGGTGGAAGAACGTTTAAAGTAGATTGCACGTTGGCAGAGCTAAAGGAAAGCAAGGTGGATTTCATTTTCCTAGCAGGTGGAGGGGCTTTGAGTAGCTTTGTGCAAGGATGTGTTGTCGAGTGGCATGAAGCCAGATATTGATCGGTGAGAAGCTTGCAATGTTCTTGAATCGGAAGAACTTTGGTTTCTTGGTGGAGATGGTCAATTGGTGCCATGAGGTGGCATCCTGTGGCTAGGCAAAGTGCTTGGTTTTGGGCGATTTGGAGCTTTTGGTAACCTGTAGAGGAGAGGTTTGGGCACCAAATGGGAATGGCATAATTGATGATGGGACGTCCAATGGCTTTGTAGGTTAGGAGTAAAGTCTCCTTTTGTTGACCCCAAGATGTGCCAGCTAAAGCTCGTAAGATGTGATTTCGTTTGTTAACTTTTGTATGGACGTCTCTGCCGTGTTGAGCAAAGCTGAACATGGTGACAAAGCTTACACCTATAATTCTGCTAGTGGGAGGCGTTGGCTGTTGATTATGATGTGTGAAAAGGGCGACTGTTGATTTGGATGTTGAGAGTTGAAGCGATCTCTTGGCTAGGAAAGTGCTGAGCCGTTTTAGATAGGAGTTGATGGAGTTTTCCATTTTGGGGATATTTTGATTAGAAGTGTAAACTGTGATGTCGTCGGCATAGCTGACTACTTGTACTTCTTTTGGAGGAGTTGGTAGATCGTGGAGGTGGGCATTGAACAGCGCTGTGGATATTATGGAACCTTGTGGTACTCCTGCATGAATGTTTCGTGAGGAGGATTGAATATCACGAAAGAGAGTGCGTGATGGGCAGCCCCTTAGGTAATTTGTAAGCTAGCAAACAAGGCCTGATGGTAGCGTAGAACCCTGGATAATGTTGATGAGCGTGAGGTGGTTAACGGTGTCGAAAGCCTTAGTAAGGTGAAGGGAAGCAACGATAGTGCGGGATGGGGGCTTTTTCTCATTGAAACCGTTTGCAATTTGGGTGGTTAGGTTGAGAAGAGCTGTTGTTGTTGAGTGTGCAGGGCAAAAGCCATGTTGGTGAGATGATGGAGGTAAGTTGGTGGTGATGATTGGAAGGATGAGGGCCTCTAAAATCTTGATTGTTGGGCAAAGTAGGGAAATCGGCCTGTAGGACGTTGCTTGATTTAGGTCTTTGACGGGTTTTGGAAGTGAGATGATTGTCGATGTTTTTTCTGATGGCCGGAATGAGGTTGCACTGGAGTGAGGCGTTAATGGTGAAGGCGAGAAACTTGATGCCAAGGGGGCCGAGGTGTTTGAGGTGGGGCATAGCTATGCCATCGGGGCCAATTGCGCAATAATTTTTGGCTTTTTTGATAGCTAGTTTCACCTCTTCAAGGCTAAATTGGGGGGCGTTGTTTAGAGGTAGTTCCTTGATTTGACGGATTTTTTGACGGGTGGATTTATTGGAAGAGTGTGGGATGACTGATGAGAAAAGTTTGTTCAAGTGGTTGGTGATGTTATTGTTGTTTGACGGATTTGTTGTTGAAAGTGATTGTACAATTGGGTGGCGGTTTGGAGTGTGCGTCTAAGGCTTTGATGGTCTTCCAAAGTTGATGAGTTTTGGCGGTGGTCAAAAGATTCAACAAACTCGTGCCAGCGTTCTGTTTTGGCTTTATTGATTAGCTTTGTGATTTCAATATTGAAGGCTGGGATTTGTGGTGATGTAGGATTTTTAGTCCTAATAGTGGTTCGTTGGTTTATTAGCATTGAGGCTTCTTTAGTGAGGCAGGGAAGGTGTTGCTTGTAGCAACCCGCCAGGATGGTGTGCTTGGTCTTAGTTGCGATGATGTTTCTGAAAATCTTTTCAGAGTTATGTGCGGATGTGTGGATATGGTTGATGTTGTTGGCGAATAATGCTTCTGATTTTGATGTAAAAAGTGGCCAGTAGGCTTTTTTAAGTTGCAATACAAGCGGTTTTTAGAAGTTTGTGAAGGCTTTGCAGCATTGAGGGTCAACACAATAGGTAGGTGGTCGGATCCAAGGGCCGTAAGGACTTGCCAGTTGGTTGATGAAAGGCGGTTTCTTGACGCTATTCAGATATCTGGTGAGCATGAAGGGCCAGGTGACGGAACTCTGTTTTGATTCTTTCATTAAGTACCCCATAGGGGGAGCCGTTCAAGATATCGGCAATGAGGTCGCCACGTGCATTTGAAAGGGAAGAGTGCCAAAGTTTGTTGTGGGCATTGAAAACTCCAATAACAGTTGAGTCGTTGTTTGGTAAAAGTCGATTTATATTGAACTGATAGTAGGGCAAGAACTGTTCGGTGAGATGTAGACGTTGATTATAGTGAGCGGGCCTATATGGGATTTGATACGGATGCTAAAGACTTCTGTGGTGATATCAGAAGGAGGATTTGGGATTTCAATTTCTTAAAATTGAATGCTGTTATAAATGAGGAAAGCTAGACCGCCACCAGCTGTTGGTCGGTCTCGACGGAGGAAAGTGAAATTTTCAAAGTTGGGCGGGGCGAGAAGGGGATTTACATTTAGTTTATTGGATGGGCGAATATATTTAAATGGAGTTTTGTTGTAGGAAGGTGCTGAGTTCAAGAGATGTGTTGTTGATGCCGCTGATGTTTAGTTGAAGGATTTTTGTTGTGGTTGAAACGGTGGTTGCGATGGATGAGGTGGTGGTGCTAGTGTGGTTGTGCAAGGTGGAGTTGTTGGAGTGGATGATGGACAACATTTGTAGAACCAGCCGGAATTTGAACTGGGGATGCGGGCTAAAGTAGTGCAGCGTTTGTGGTACCAAGCTTTACAACCGTTGCATTGAATAGAGTTTGCATTGACGTTCTTGAAGCAGCTGCCACAAGGGAAAAACGGGCCTGGATTCAATTCGACGTCCCCAGCAATAATGAGAAGCCAGCTCCAGTATGCCGGGAGGCCTGGGCTGGCTGGCGAAAAAACTGGAAAGTGCGAGGGGTGATGTTGCCACTTGCAAGTGCTTTCATAGTACTTCGTCTCTCCACTTCAAACAAGCGGCAACACTGGATAGAGGCACTGTGGGGTGCATGTGGTGGTCGTTCCTTCAATAGCAACTAAATTTCGACAGAGGAAGTGGCTTTGGCACAAATGCTGGCATTACACCATGGAGCAATTCCTCAAGCGACACCGGCAATAGCAATAATCCAAGTACGCTTCCTCACACCATCTAACCTACACAATCACTACAATGCATTTTATCTGAGACAATGACAACACATATTACAGGCTTTTTGGGCTAGATCGCGTAAATATATAAATGTTGATTTGAGGCTTTCGTGACTGCAGGAATCCATACTCTTTGGTTCTTTCGGTAAAGTCACATAGTTAGAAATGAAATAAAATCACGACGTTTCTCACATTAACATCACTAGCCCCAGCCACTTCTTTATAACCCTTGAGCTACACACATTTCAAACATTTTAAAACAGTCTGACTCAGCAGCAGACCATGCTTTCCCACCTGATGACGGACGCTTGTGTTGTGCCCGAAACGTCGTGATTTGTTTTATTTTATACCTACGTGACTTTCCCGAAAGAACCAAAGAGTATATATAAATGTGTTGTTAAACCCGCCAACACCCGACACTGCCAACTAGTAAGGTTTGTCACGTAAACAGAACATGCCAATTCGTTACTAGTGTAATGACAGGGTGACACTTGCCGGCCTGTAGGGGTTATGGCTGCATTACATAATGCCTTATTATAAGGGGGGTGTATCTGGGGTAAAGGTGAAGGGGGGAGTCAGTCGAGAAGCTCCAGGAACCAGCCCGAAGGTTCTGGATAGGGGGCGTGGCCAGAGGTGGAGCTTGGCCGTGCCGGGGAGATATAAGGTGGACCGAACCAGAGGTTCGGGGTTGTTCTGCGGGTTCTGGCTGCGTCGCTGCTTGTCGTCATCTCTTCGTCTTTGACCACGTGACTGTTATTCTGCAAGACCATCTCCGTCGCCGCCGCTACGCTAGCCGAACAGCTAGCGTGGTGTATGACAGAGATGGGCTTCGTGTTAGGATCGCCTATTTGTAGCTGCGTTATGAAGTGTATTGCCCCATGTGCTCTTAATAAAAAAGAAGTCTTCTACTCGACGTGTCTCAGAAGTCGCTCACTACACTAGTATAGTGACGTATATTCAGTCACTATGGCGTCTAGCGCCATCTATTGGAACAAGAGTGGTACTGTGCATGTGAGCGTCTCTCTCTGGCACCAGAGCGTGTATGGCATAGAAGCGGGCCGAAGGGGGCCTGCTTCTGGTGACGGCCAGAGAGAGGGCACTTCAGGACATGACAGTCTGGATGAACCCGAGAGGGCACGTGACCAGGAGAGGGTAGCGAGGGGGGCCAAGGGGTGGCGAGAGGGACACGTGACGTAAGGCCCAGAACCTTCTAGTAGGATCTAGAAGGGGGCGTGGCCTAGGGCAGAGCCAGGCCACGCTCAGGGGCATAAAAGGGAAATCCCGAGCGCCGATCCGGGCTGTGTTCTGGAATCAACCCGCCGTGCTACGTCTCCTCGATCTTCGGTCGTCACGCTCGGCATCGTGGGCCAAGCAGGACGTTACTGACCGGACCCGGTTATATAATCGCCCGTTGCGGTTTAGTCGCTCGTGAAAGTTAGCTACCACCTATGTCGTTATCCCGTATGTTTATGTAGTTACCCTGTCGGGGTGTTGTAATAAACGTGTTGCCTCCAAGTTCCAGTGTGTGTCTCCGTGGAAGCCACTACACCAGCACAGCACTAACCGGTGTGTTGGAGAGCCAAGCCACAACATTTACAATCTGAGTACGACGTTTTGCCAGTAATTACAACCAGCTTCATCAGGCGACAACCATATTTTCCCACCCCAACCGTTGGGAAAGAAACATCCGAGGACCCAATCAAAACCATGACCTTGCTATACATAGCAAGGGTTCTAGATTTGAAGCTTTCATGACTGCAAGGATTCATATTCTTAGGTTTTTAATGTTTACCTACGTGACTTTACCGAAAAAACCTAAGAATATAGCAAGGGTTACCAAAAATATTTCCAAAATCATGAGCAAACACAAGATCCAGGTACGATTCAACACAGTACATAAAATGTGTGATTTGATCCCATCTGTGCAGGATGTGATCCCTGACATGCAACACCCCGGTGTCTACAAACTAAGCGGTGTCTGTGGCAGCAGTTACATTGGGGAAACTAAACGACATGTCTCGAACCGGGTTCGTGAACATAAGGTAGATCTGAAACACGGTAGGACCAACACCTCAGCCGTAGCTGATCATTATTTTAACACTGTGGTTACACACAAAATTGATTTTGTTAAAACGAAGGTACTCTGCAAACCTACTGGCGATCAGCAAAGATTCATTCATGAAGCCATCCAGATATATAAACACAGACACAATTTCAACCGAGAAGATGGGTACAAACTGAGCAATCATTGGAAGGACGTTATTAACCAGTGTTGGTCATAACTGACTGTGTTGTCCCCTTCCTACCTACCTATGTTAGCAGTTATTTTCGACTCTCTGAGTTACATTCACTGACACAGCCACCGTTAGCTGTGTTAGTAAATGGCGGCTTGCCATCCTTTTCCACCTCCAGGTGGCGATGGCTCTTTAACGAGCTCTCTCCGAGCTTACATTTACAAGCAAATTTCTTACATTGACATCCTAATCTCTCACAATACAATGGCCACCCCAACAGCTTCATTTGTCAAGATTTCTCCGATCTTACATTTACATGCAAATTTCATCTTTAGCCCCGCCCACTGACCCTTGGGCTACACCCATCTCAAACCTTTATAACTCCCTGCCTTAGCAGCGATTCCGCCATATATTTTTTCCTGCCTCAGCAGCTCTCCCGCTATATGTTTCACCTGATGACGATTGCTCGTGTTGCGATCGAAACGTCGTGATATTGTTATTATTTTTATTATTTTTCTATCCACGTGGCTTTACCGAAAGACCTAAATAATATGAATTCCTGCAGTCACGAAAGCTTTACGTCTATTTTCATTGCTTATTAATGCTCACGCAAACTAACATTGTAATAGATAATGTGCCCAAAATGTCTCCTGACAAAATGTATAATTCCACTTTGGAAACAAAATCACTTTGACAAACGAATTACATTACATTGATGCTCTACAGTGGCCGCTCGGAGGCATGAGGGCTCATTAGGCAAGTCAGCAGATATCAGCCAGCCTCAGGCTCTCACACAATCAGCGGAAGCTGGGCAACACATTCTGGGATTCTGGGCTGAGCCTCATCAGCTCTTGCACGATCCACTCCTGGCTCTCAAGCCTCCATCTTGGTGGCCGAGTGAGCAAATGGAGACATCTGCAGTATATGAACTAACATGTTCATATACTGTGTACTGTGGATATACGTGGCCATGTGTTCACCCTGTGGTTGAGGGTGTCAGGGCACGAGTTTAGCAGCATCGAGGAGATGGCTAGACTTGTCAGGAGAGCAATATGCTTGAAAAAGCATTTGAGATGTAAATTAGACTGATAAGTGGGACACAATCATGAGATGTTTTGCTCATAGTAATGAATATCACCCGCAGATGAATAACAATAAACAGGAGCAGTTTGTGACGAGCACTGCCCTGACCGTGAACTTCTCGTGACATCACTGTGTGCACCACCACAACTTGCACCCACACCATACCAGGAGGCCCTCACCTTTCTTCAAGTGAATAGGAATCTTCTTATCCACCTTCTTTGTGGTATAGGCGACGTTGGGCGTGGCCGCAGGAGCAGCCATGCTGGAGCTGGCCATGGGGATGCGACTCGCAACGGCGGCCGACACAGCCGCTGCCACTGCTGCCGTCGCCTGCTGTAGCTTTAGGTCGGCCTTCACTGGGGCTTTCGTGGGAGACGCCAGCTGTGCCGACGTAGTGTCACCACCGAACGTTGACCCAGTCGCGGATCTAGGGCCTGGGATTTTCCTGGGCACCTGTGCTGGTGGCTTGTGCTGCTGGGTCTCAGCTGGGATTGGCTGAGCAGAGGAAGCCGTTCCAGAATTTGCGTCTGTCGCCGCCAGGAAAGCTGCCGGTATCTGGGGTGACGTGATTGCAAGGCCGAGACAGGCATCATTACAGAAAGGCATTTTTACACTTGTTTAGCCAGGAAAGCCTCACAGTTTCAACTCATTTTCAGGAGGGTCCTGAAAAATGTTCACAGGAGGCAACAATCACTATGTTTACGAATTGAGTGATTTGCGGAGTAAATTTTCAAACTTGGACCATGATGCCAACAACACAATGCCTTACTCTTCTTCAAATGACGTCAGAGGATCTTTAAAATCCACTCTTAGCACATGGTGTGTATTTTATCATTTATAAACCAACAGTATAAACCAGGACGGCTGCTGGGCTTGAACTGTGCACCTCTGCAACAAGTGGCTAACACGCGATCGCTGGCCACGTCACTGCCCTTTAGAAATGGTTTAAACAATTTTCTTCATCAAATGAGTGGGCATGGTATTCAGTTGGATAGGCACATATGTAAACTACATGGAGTTCAAATTCCTATCATATTTTAATTTGCGAGTACATTGTCCCAAAGGGTATTCAAATATTAACACAACAATACATGTCACTGATGCTGAATTGTAAACATGTTGTAACATTGTCAAGTCAAACCGGCCAGGTGAGCATCAGTAAAGCAGAGGTACAAGAGCGTGTTCATATACGGTGTACAGAAACGTGTGTGTATTGCTGTCTCTGACCCCACAGCATGACCTTTGACCGGTTATAAATAACCTACAAAAGCACCCAAATAGATTATTACGACATTGATATAAAATAAAATAATTTTAAATGAAAAAGATGACATTTCAACATTAAAAGAGGTTGACAGAACCAGTGGAAGCTTAATGAATAACCCGTCATGGCATAATCCATTACGAGTCAAGTAGGAGGCACCGTGCGGTCAAACATCCTAGTGGGAGGCCTAATTGGCACAGCTCTGAGCTACTTGACACCTACATGGCAAAGAGGTTGTTAAGCTCCATGTGACGGGGCAGTCTCACCGGCATCCTCCGCGCAGGTGCAATGAGGAGAGACTTGGGGGTGACCTTGGCATTGGCACCGGCACCTGAAGGCGGTTCCTGCTTCCTGCCGCTTAGCCCTGCCACTGGTTTCGTGGTGGGTTTTGGCGCCACTGGCGGGGGCACCTTGAAGGACGGTGGGCCCTCGTCCTCATAATCTTCATCAATGTCCTCGGCCGAGTCGGAATCAATCTGCTCGGACTCCTGGTTGCCCCACAACTGCATCACCTGCTCGTAGTGTTCTCGCTTCTCCCCGTGAACGACCCACAGTCGCAGAACGCTGCTCTTTAGGGCATCGCGAAAAGCCTTTTGTGACCTGCGCACAGAACCCCATACATGGATATTTTATATAATCTCTGTGGTTGCGCTTTGCCTCCTGTAGCCGTGCCACATGCGCCGGCAACGGCTCCTTAAGGCGACGGAAATCAAATGTGAAACAGAGAGGCGGACGAGGGCAGGTTGGTGTGTTTTTGGAAAGCTGAACTTGATCATTAAAAGCAACATAGCGATGTGCGTCAAAGAACGTTTTCAATCATCATCCCATATAATGCTTATGACACATGGTATAGAATCAAGGTAATTACCAAAACATATAGAACAAAATCTGAAAAGTGAGCAAAGCAATGAAGATAAAACATACGCATATTAATGACATCATCCAAACTACCAAGAAAAGTGAGTAGCCTTGGGCAGGACTCGTTGCGCAAGGGGATGATCGAAGGACAGCAACGGAGTGGAAGCCAAGGAATGGAATACGTCCGAGAAGACGTACACCGAGGAGGTGGAGTGATGAAGTTACTTTGTGTGCAAGTGCCGGGTGGATCGTCGCATCGCAGAGCTGTGAGAGGTGGCAGTGGTTTGGGGAGGCCTTCATCCAGCAGTGGATTGATCATGGCTGATGATTAAGTATTGCACCTCCGATTAGCTATTTGTCCACAGTGCACAACCGCAGGGTCTTAACGAAATTTAGAATTAAGTTTTGTGAGGGGAATATTATTTTGGCATTAAAAGGCACCCTGAAGACTGGCTGGCTAGTCAATCTAATTATTTATTCAAACCCGTGCAGTCGGTTTGCGTTTCGTCATCTGGCAGCCCGGCGCGCATTCTGTGCGTCCAGAGGAGCCGCACAGTATTCCTAAACGTCTCGCAGTCCCTGATGGCAGAACTGCACACGCCAACACGCTGACGCGAGAAGTCCCCTTTCAGCTACTCAATTTTCTGCAATATTCATAATTTTACATAACTATTTCCTGAAGACGAAATGAGCAAAATGCTTCCCGATTCTGTCATTCAAACCTCAAATAAACCCGCACTGAGACAGGGTTCACATACAACCCCAAGCTCCATACACACACTTCCTCGCAATCTGCCCAGTCAGGGACTGTTTATGCCTGATTCACCACTGTACATCTCTACTGCCAAATGGGAAGGAATTTGTGTTTTTTAAAGATGTAATCATACACGTTCCCAAGCACCGCACAGGTTCCAAAGTCGGAGACAACCTTATCCAAGGCAAATCTATTAATTAGCAGCGATCGTTAAATACAAAATTAGCACAGGTTAATTACTGAACAAACTTGAAGATTGAGGCTCCAGTTTTCAGCACCCACGTGGGGCACATTCAGGTATAGAAGTTAAATTCAATGCAAAGCAGTCAAGTCGATTTACTCCAGTCGCTCTCTCACCGGCACTCAGTCACCTGGTTATCACTCTTTTATCGCTATTACCATGGTTCCTGTTCTTGTGAACTTCACTCGTTAATTCCCAAGTTGAGGATTTGGTACCAGACTGACTGTTACATCTCATCCACACGGCAGGACACAACAACGCAATCACTCACCTATTCACTCACTTACCCACTCACTCAATTTCGCACTCACCCACTAACTTAGATTTCTCACTCATCCACTCACTCACAACACTGGAGGTCACCATCCACATTTTTCTCATCCTACTTCTTCCCTCGCACCGCTCGAATGTATAATCCCTACTATCGTCCCTTCTCCCAAGCTCTTACCAAGAGATGGGGTTGACTCTTACCTATTACAAGTTTTAAAGTGCTGTTTCTTGCTGGCCACTTCACGTTTTCAGCCTTTGAGTCTATGCTCAACAGCTTTGTTTAAACACTAATTACTGTGGCGGGTACACTATCACTGTGATCTAAATGGCATCACAAGATTTGTCCATGCGACAGTCAGCGATGTCAAAACTCCAGGTCCAAGGGGAAATCACATCGGGCGACTCACTCCTCAAAGGAGGTGTCGGTGAGGCGTGTGCCATTGATGCGCGTGATGCAGTCGTGCTGGCGCAACGCCCCCTCGCGCTGGGTCCTGCTGCCTTCCTCGATGGTGCGAATCCGCAGGCCCAGGCTCCTGCTCGGTTGCACGCGACACACAGCGGCGTGGCAGCAGCAGCAGCAGGGACTGTGACCGACTCACTCTTACACAAGGCATTGTATTGTCTGCTTATTTATTTTGTCATGTGCATCATCCACAATGACAATTATGATTATTCTGTGTTGTGTCTTATATCGTTTTGTATTGAACTAAGGACCATATCTAATACAGCCCTTACGTATAACATATGGCAGTTGAGGAGCATCGGTTCAAGTGCGCCTGACCGCCGACGAAATGCAGAATGTCAAAAACGGTCCAGTTTTGTTTGCATTGTACAAATGCTGCTGACATTATGCACCCAGGTTGTATGGCTGATGGGAGGTGTAGGAGGTCGATGTAGGAAGCAGGCTTTGTCTGCTTGTTTATTTTGTAAAATCCTCCACGACACTCGTGATTATTTTTTTATTATGCCTGTGAGGATGCATCTGAACAGGACATATCTAAGATCATAAATATATATTCCTGAATATATGGCCTCTCCACATGTTTCATTCCTATTCACGGAGTTTATTACTCTGTTGACGCAGTAATAAACTAGCACCTTTTTTCATCATGTGACAACTTTATTTATTGTCTGTGTCGGGTGGAGGAGGGTTTACGACACACATTTTACTTAAGTGATCTGATCCAAACATCGAAAATGAATCCTATTGGTTGCCAAAGCATCCACCCGTTCAGTCAGGGAATTGCTGCTCTTGCCACAATTCCCCCGGACGTGCTGTGCTTCACAACCGATGCCTCCCACTCGGTGGTTAATGGCCAGCGTCATCATTGCTGACAACCTCATTTTACTACTTTTAAACTATTAGGTTATATTTTAAACGTTAAATTGCTAAATTGCTTTCGTTTGATACGTATAATTTTGCCTTTTTTCTTCTTCTAAAAGTTTACTCTGTGTACCGTTGCTTGATAATTACCACACATTCTGCATCGTCTTTGTCACCTGTCTCTCTTGAAAGAGACCATTCTAGGGTCTTGATTTATTTCAAATGAAGATTTGATGACAATTTATTTGAGTCTCATTTAGAATATCTCTCACAAGTGTGGACGCCACCCTGCAAATGCAGAGTTTCTGAGTCCCTAAGTATGTTCACACGCACGATATGTTCAGACGAGTCCGTCCGCACGCCCGCCCACGCGGGCGCACATCGTCGCCCCTCTCCCGCTTTACCTCCCGCTCTTGGTGAGAAAGGGAACCACGTGGATGCCAAGTGGGCCCCCGTCGTTCACCACCTCCACCAGCTTCTTGAAGTCCCTGCCAATGCACGATCGCACGCGGTCTCTCAGGCACAGCGGCAATGCTGCGTTAGGACGCTCGGCCGAGAACAATGTGAAACACGCTCCCTAAAATTCCGAACTACCCTCAAACCGCGGCTAGCCGGAACCTGGCTACACGAAATTAGCATACAGCTGGACCTGGTCAAGCGATTAAAACATATTTGTAATTGATTTAAAATAAAGATTATTTAAAATAGAATAAAACAATTCATATCCTATACTTTATAAGTTAGGTAGTACAACATGTATAAAAAAAATCAGTGGACCAACATTTTGTACGATGTGTAAAATATGAGATGGCAGGGAAGGATAGGGATTCAGGTATTGGCATACCCCCCCCACAGACATATTTCTATTGCACCACGCATACTGCAAAGTACTTTTTAAGTTTTGGTCTGTGCACGGACAAAGACAAAATAAAGACAAATATCCCCCATATAGCCTCAACATTATTTTGGGGGAAGTGCCTTTAGCAAGCACCTATGAAGGCTAGCACTGTACATGAGGGGGTAGGCGGCCAGCACCACGCCCGGCCACCTTTGTCTCCCTAGTGGCAATATTTACAAACACACCAAGTACTCATTTGAGGCCGAGTCGACCCAGGGAAGCCCCTGGATCGATTCAGATAATCGTCACTGTGAGCAGGAATCGAGCTCGGGTCGCCAGTGTCGCAGTGCAGCGTAGTGCTAACCGCGAAACTACTAACACATTACATATACTGTACATATCGACTCTATAGTGCATGTGTACATGTATTACACATCCACGTGTGCATTGCTTTTTCACAGACATTTTGTTTTTGTATTATCTGTGTACGGAACTGGATAATTTATGTGCAGCGTTGTGGGATGCAATTGCATGAATGACGCTATATAAAATTATTATTATTACGATATTATATTGAAATTTCAGCAAGCCGGACTTTTCAGCTGGCCAAACCAGGGCCCCCCCTAATAGTCCAGCGAGCCGGGCTTTGCGGTACAGACTCATTGGCATTGCTCGCTCAGATTGTCCCGCCAGGGCTCACGGTGCCCCAACCTGGGATGGGGGGTGGCCGCGCGGGACGTGGGTTTGACGATCTCATCCCGTTTGTGGCCACTGCCCTCTTCCTTTTCCCCATTCTCCACGGCCTGGGAGGAAAGACAAACAGCAGAACCAAAAGGGAAACCAGCCAGATGTTATGAGCCTTGCTTCCGACGATGGAAACACTATCTACGCCGGACGTGAGATACCAGACAGCAGCACAAACACTCGGAGATTGATGCATTACCACCGACAGAAAGAGTGTCATAATTCACCAACTAGACAGTCAACTAAATAGGCACTGCACTTATCAACTCTGATTAAAAATAGAAAAACAACCGTTGTAGTGGGGAAAGAAACTGGTGGACTGACCGGTTAACACTCTACATCATCCATCTGTTGTTAAGCTGTCCATTGTCTATGAAAACCTGACAAGAAATTGTATTCTACACACATTATTATCTGTTTACATCCCAGTCCAATTATCACCATTAATCTTTTAGAATTTTTCCATGACTTAATTTTACTATGAAAGGTTTTCAAAAGTAATTTGTTCAAGCCAACTTTTGTCTGAGGAAATGTATTTGATTTAATACTGATTTGTGTTTGTGCACCGTTTTATTTCTGGTTGGTTTTGCTCCGATTTTTATTTGCTTCATTGCTCCACATCGTGTTTTGTTATTGCTTTTGTTATTTTGGTCACCCAGGTCACTCTAGGAAATGACACTCTTATCCTGGTCTCTTGAGTCCTCACTGGGTTATTCAAAACAAACTTAACACTGACGCTTCCCTTCTGCTGTAACACTCCCATCACACACTGTACTAAAGGTTTGGTGAGCTGCGATCACCAACAAGTGTGAGTACAAATACAGTGCACTGCCTTACAACGGATTTTACAATGCGATATGTTGTGCTTCGAGGCTGTTTTCAGAGCCAGACAACTTAAAACCGGTCTCCCTTAAATTCTCTATAGATTTTTCTGGGCAACAGATTAAACTTTCCAATACATCACTTCCACTTGCTATATTGACCTAAAAAACGGTCCCATACTTTACAGTCAAAGCAAACCCCCAGGTTCATGGAGATTATCCTGACACATTTCAACATGTATAAGTGCCTGAGTCCAAATATAAAAAAACAATCGTTACTTAACTTGTCCAATAACTACTTTGAGTAGTCTATTTTAGGAAGAGAAGCATTAATAGCTCTACGTGAACAAACATAATCAAGGATTTAATTCAACCCTGCTCATTACACTGTTTTTACATTGCTAGACGAAGCTACAGGTGAGGTTTGACCTTTAAACATGCTCTAAAAAATAGCTGAGGTGCTTGTCATCATTTTTGGTACAAAAAATACTGAGCAAAACGCTTAAGAAAAACTACTGAATCTTCACTACAAAGACAAATACAAGATAAACCTGGAAAACATTGAAATCGAGACTGGCAGCCAAAATACAGTGACTCCACAATTAACAGATTTTACAGCTGTCTTGCCGTTCCTGAGCGTAAACACACGCTGCCCCACCAAGTTTTGTGCTCTTCCCGGAACATCTGTTTCCATTATGTCGTAAATTGCTTCATTCAAGCAACATCGGTTCAATAAAAGAAAACTCAGGACCAGTTTCGACATATCAGTGTCTCCTCAGCAAAGTCAGGCTTGCTCGCACCAATGCTCGTGAACTGCCCAGTTGTTTAACCAAGCCCATGTGGCTGATAGAATGTTTAAGAAACTGTTTTAAATGTTTAAGCAGAGGGACGGATGTGGAAAGGAGGTGTGTTGTTGTCTGCTAATAGTCTCCACAAGGACACTGGTGATTATTTTGTTGTAGATTACATCGAACCAGGACACTGTGGCAAGGCGGAAACGCACGCCCTGGTGTGCACGCTTAAGCTGGGCTGTGAGTGGCAGGGGGCGGAGGTTACCTCCTGCCTCTCCAGCCACTTCTCCACGATGGGGTGCGTGAGGCCCACCGAGGAACGCGACAGATCCCGCTGGAACCCCGGCAGGTGCCCCTCCCCCATGGGCCCCAATCCCCCTTCACTCCCTCCACCCGTGCTCTGCATGCAGCCACCCCCAAACGGGCACAGACCGATGAATCCATGACAAAGGGGTTAGAAAGGCAGGGCCCACTGCTGGGATAGCTCGGCAAACAGTTTTAACAAAAGCAGCGCAATTAGTTGGTAAGTGCGGTTAATAAAACAGAACATGTTTTTATGAAGCAAATCGTGCATTAATTTTCCCAAACAAGCAGACAACCATTATAGTTTAGACCAGCAGTTCCCAACCCTTCTGGCCCCACGGACCACTATTCTGGCAAATCGCCCGATGATGCTGGATGTACTACTCCAATTGTAAATGTCGTGGATTCACTCTTCAACACACCGGTGGGCTGAAGTAGTAACTATTGGGCGTTTTGTTTACGTGACAAATCCCTTACTGATTGCCCTTGTCGGGTGGTGAAGGGTTTCGACACATTTATACTTACACGATCTAACCCAAAAACCTTTATTATAAATAAAATTGGTTGCGAAATCCTACGTGTTAAATAAAACATTGCATTTGCATATGCATGCAATATAGGTTAACCGAAGTGGGAATGTGTTAATGTAGAGCGTTAAAATTATTACAGAAGTACTTTATGGCACAAGCAAGTTAACTTGCAAGTCATACAGATGCCTTCAAGAAACAGCTGCGCCATGTGTTAGATAAAATGAACGTACATTTCCGATTGTACCATCTTCAGAATTGAATTCACATGGAAACCAACTACCTTTTACGAGGGGTCACATTGTGCACGTGGGCAGCTGCCTGGTAGCACCCCGTATCCATTCAAACCGCCGGGGTCACACTCAGCTGCTCTCCCCATCGTATCGCACGCATTGTCCGGAGTGAGAGCCACATCAGAGACACGACTGCTTGACCCTCTTCATTCAAAATAAAACGGCACACACCCAGCCACAGACAGGGCGGCCAGAGGGCTGCACCACAACCTGCAGGGTCCGTGTTCCTACACTGCACCACACGCAGCCCGTAAGTACACTGAGCACACTCTGCTAGATGCAGCCCATAGGATGCACTCACCCTGTAGAATACATTTTGCCCTTAACCTGCAAGTTTCACTCTGCAGGCCTCACTGATCCTGCACTACAACATGCGTGGCTGCACCTCACAATGTGGCGTCCGCTGCGCTTGTCGATGGACGCGACGTCTCATCGTTTTCAGGACCATCTTGCTTTTCCGTTGTTTTATTGGAATAAAAATACTTTCCTGTTGCTTTTCTTAGAGGTCACAAAGCATAACTCAGTTCTAATGGACCTGTCCATAACCACTGCACCTCAGTGCTATAACTGAGATCGTTAACTCATTACCAGAATCACGTGAATGTAGCGAATGCATTTGTGATCGTAAAAGTAGTGGATGTGAACGTACAAAATGTGAGCGGATGTGATTGTGGGTGCAAATACCGTGTATTTAAACAACACACGAGGTTGAGAGACTGCAAATTCTCGAACAAAGTGAGACGCACAGCCCACGCAGCGGTGAGAAACGATCGCGCAGGGACGGGACTCGCCGCTTGCTCACGTACGTTCTGCGTGGGAGGTGGCTCGGCCGGCTGGTGCAGGTTCGTGGTGGACCAGTGCGTCTGGGGCCTGCGGCCACCGTCACCCACGACCGTAAGGCCGGGCTGGACCAGTTCCGACGCGGATCCAGCCAGCGCGGGGTCGCTGCTGCGTCGCACGTGTAGCGGAGTGGCTGTAATCGGGAAAAACAAGTACGCGATGAGCTCCAGCTCCTGTGTCACGGTCCGTTGAATGCGTTGACAAATCCATTCGGGACCAAAGTTACGCATCGACCACGATGGCGGAAGATCAGCCACCAACTAAGACTTCAAAACCTCATGGATGTTATAACCAGCCAGGTGCCTCAGCAGTTGAGTGAGAGGCTCATAACTGGAAGGTCGCGAATTCAAATCCTGGTTGAGGGTCAATAAAATGCATACCACTTCGTGGAGGAGTCGACAGTGGCTTTCCTCCAGGTGGATTTTCCCCCACCATAGGAACGTGGAATTTCCACTGCTGGCTCAGGGCCGTGAATGGGAAATGAGCACCGCCTCATTGATCGTTTCAGCAACAAATCACTTTTTTTTTTAACATGACCGAGCTTTTTGACAAATCGTGCACATGTGCTCTGATAATGTACAGAATTTAGAAACTTAATTCAAGACAATATTTCACCTAGAAACTCCCTTAAAAAGGAACATCTCGAGTGCAATGCTGTTCACAGCATCGAGTGACACACACAGCATGACATGTACACACACACACATTGTACATCTATAGCTTACACATTTACAGAGTGAACATCGCACCCAGTCAAACACGTAAATAATCCACAAATAATGAAACGGCTCACAACTGTGGTTCATAAAGAAGGTTGTCTAACAGCTGTAAGAGTTGCGAATGTTGTGCGAGGGAGATTAAAACGAAGATTGAGATGAGTTGAGACTGGCGGCGTGCTTGAGTGTCCGTGAGATCGTTCCACGTTGAGGCAGCTCCGTGTCTGAGTGAGAGTTGAGCCTGTTTGGGTTTTTACTCCAGGGACAGCGACACTGTGAGGATGATCTTGTGAGCGGAGAGCAGAGTTACTGTTGCAGTAAATCGACAGCTGTTGAGTGAAGTGAGAGGAGGCATCTAATAGTGTACAGGGGGCCCAGTGAGGCAGTCGTCTTCGACTGCGGAGGAAAAGCCGTGTCGAGTTCTCCCTGACAGAGCAGAGCCGCTAGAGAGGGGGGACTCACTGGCTCGGAGGGCCGAGGGTGTGACTTCGATCTCGTTGAAGGCCGCGGTGGCGGCGGCGTGGCCCGGCGGCTCCACCTCGCTGCCGAACATGTCGGGGCTCTGCGTGCCCGTGGAGCTGGTGCTTGTGCAGTCGCCACCGCCGCCCAGCTGGGGCTCCTGCTCCTCGTAGATGGCGATCAGCTGCACGCACGCACAGTCACATCCACTACGTAAAACTCAACATCCACATCCACACACGGGAGCACACACAAAGATCCTCCGTGCAGCCTTTAACAGACTGCTGGGGCAAGTGTTCTCAGCGAGCACGTATGAAGGCCGGCACGGCACACAATTTCTTGCTTCCATGCTCATATGGTGGGAGCGAGTCTATCCAAAGGACAACTGCTGTTGTCTTCACCACAAAGTGGTACTCATATCCCTTGACCCCTGAGAGATGAAGGGCTGAGTAAAGACCCATTCAGTTCAGTATTGAACTCACAACCTTCCCATTGTTAGCTGGTCGCTCTACCACTGAGCCACATGACAAGTTGTTTATAGACTGTATTGCTATATATCTAAATTCACAAAATACACACACACACATTCATTATACACACTCACATTCACTACACAGACAATTTCCCTCTAAACACAGTGGATAATGTCTTTTTACAGCCACTGTTATCTCACAAACAAAGCCGAGCTGAAGCTCTACTCCCAACACATCAAAGCCAGTATCTTGCCCTGCCCCTGTTATGGCTTCGAAGAGACCAACGGTTGTTTGGTCATATTTCAGAAAGCATTTATGACCACAACTATGATCTCGTGCCAACAACAGGAGACCGCGCCCGCAATCCCCTTATCACTCAGCGGGACCGCGGTCAGGGGAAGCGCTTACGAGTCAGGCGAGCCTCGCACGCGACGCTCGCGGCGCTCCACCTGCCCGCGCAGATCTGCTAGACCAGAGCGAAGCGGATCGGACATGAGCCTGAGAACACCAAAAGCCATTGCACCGTGCGAGTGGACCCTGCTCCCCCATCCACCTTTGAGATCAGACCTGGCACTCTGGGATCGTCATTTATGCAGCCCTATGAATGATGCCCTATGTGGGAATCATCACGTGTAGGACGCTGATAACAAATGCTGGCCCTGCTTCCACATTGGTACAAGTGCATAGACAATGATGAAGAGAATGTTGACAAACAGTGACATGTTCATGATATTCCCGTTCATATCTAAAGATAGGGTGCCCACCGCAAAGCGCTGCGCCACTCGGCAGAAAGAGAGATGCCGCTCACACAGCCGTGCATTTTTATTTTTTAAACCCAACATCTGCTGAGATACAGGCCCAAAGAAGAAAAATGTCAAACAAACTAAACTATCAAATTTGTAATAGACAAGAGTGTAACACGTTTCTTGAATCGACCAAGGTTATTATTATTATTGTTGTTATAAGAGCTTGGCATCTGCCCGGGACATGAACGAGCACTGCTGTGACTAAGCAGAGGGAGCAGCGTTCTTCATTCCCAGAGCCCAACACAGACATCGGGGTGGGAAACGCATCGGGAAACCCTCCGCACTACAACACCGTTTCAAAAGAATGAGTATCGGCACAATTGTTCACTAAAAATGTCGATCTCCAGTGCTCAATTCTGAAGGCCTCCGCACACATTGTTGTTGAAGGGAGTTGTTTGGCCATACTTCACTATGGCGGTTAGTGCAGGATGGTGAAGAGAGAGGGCCCACAACTGGTTCAGATATCACTGGATAACGATGTCAACCATGGCTGGGTATCAAACTCAGGTTGTGGAGTTCATAGAGCATTGCACAAAAAACTAGACCACTGCACTACCTCAATTCAAATCATGTAATAGACAATTGTGCAACTCTAATTACGTACTACTTTATAAGCTTATTTATAAACACATCTGACTGACAAAATAAAAATGTTTATGTTCAAAGCAAATGAATCACACGAGGTGGACAAGGAGTCCACCTCAGGCACCACACAAGGAGAGAAATCAGAGAAGCAATTTTCAGACGGAGCCAATGGGAGTCTGGTTACTGTACCGCACCAAGAGTCTGCGGTGAACATGTGGCCTGGATTAGACGAAGAACGCCGATTTTATTAATAGGGCAGATCCTCCAATGAGGAACCATGCACAGAATTATCCAAACGCCATTCCCTGTATCAACACACAAATACTGCGCCCAGCTGTGCACACAAAGTTAAGCGGTACCGCCACACCTCGCCTGAGCTGTCTGTTGTGAAGTTTTCACAACGGCCACAACAAGACGCGAGCGCGCCGCATCTGCACGGATGTCAGCTGTGACGCGGTCGTCCTCCTATTGTTGTCCAGGATTTAGAGCAGGGCTCTCCAGGGAGGAGGCATATGGCAACAATCAAGAGCCCTTTGCAGACTCCTTCCTGCACACACGCCTCGACGAGTTGCGGCCACAGTCTGCTCGCGACATTTACGGTGCGCCGCTCGCTCGTAACTTTTAGTTTTGCTATATAGGAGTTTCATATTACAGAATACAGAGTAAAAAGCCAAACTCAAAGCGATTTCCTGCTCAAATTAGCTCAGCGGTGGAAATTCTGCATTCCTATGGCAAGGGCATAGGACAAACTGTCGACTTCCCCATAACCTTGTAGCTATTTTATCGACCTCAAAGGGTCGATGGGCTAATTCAACCCCCAACCAGGATATGAACTTACGACCTTCCGATTACATGCCGCTCGATCTAACGCCGAGCTGCCTGGCCAAATATCCCGCAAGGTCTATTTAAATTGGAGGTTCATGCTGTGAGCAATTGTGGTTCGGCTTGTCGACCCATGTTTCACGGTGACAGTGTCCGTGTCCTGCTCAGGGCTGAGTGTTACCATAAAACCATGCATGCAGGGATAGCACGCGGTCATGTGGAGGCAATCGCCATGCTCACACGAGCGTGCTCACTAGGAGTGGACCACAGACTTCGCCATTCTCGTTCTGATCGTAATCAAGGAAGGCAACATCCAACTCAGTCGGGTTTGATGCCAAAACCGTACAACTCTACAATGCACACTCGGCATATTTAGGTGATTAATGAACTACCAACTAAATCAGACAAAGTAGATGAGAGGACAATACAACAGGACTCCTTCACATATTTGTCTCTTTACTAAACTATTAATGTACATATTTACACATCCCATTGGCCGCACAGCCTTCTGAGGGTGCATGCATTCAGCACTATTGGTTTAATAAAAACTCTGGACCATTTGTGATATTTATTGTCTCTTCAGCAGAGTCAGGCGAGCTTCCACAAATTCTGGTTTACTGCCGGATTTTTGTATGTAAGGACCATCTCTATTAGATGAGTCCTATTTTGATGCAAACTAAATAATAAAAACTACTTCAGCAGTTTGCTCTTGCTGTGGTTGTCCCACCTGATGATGATTGCTTGTGTTGCGATCGAAACGTCGTGATCTATTATTTTTCTACCTACGTGACTTTACCAAAAGAACCAAAGAGTATATCATACAAACCCTACTCCCAGAAGGCCGTGTGGCTAATTGGATGTGTAAAAATTGTATTAAATTTTAACGTGTAGGGACAGACACATGAACGGGGCATAATGTCATTCCTGTCAACCAATACTGTTTACCCGTATTCTTGTACAGGAAATAGAGTTTCCAAGTCCATACGGCGTAAAGCCGTTTCAATACAAAAAACGTTTTGTTTTGTATATTTGTTTGTATTTCCCATCCCTTGTGATGGGACTTTGTATGATGAACATTGAGATGTAAAAGGGTACAGAGTGACCAATAAGGTCTGAATTGGTCTGTAATAAGATAGGCACTGACAAGGGGTTGACCAGCTACGTGTTGTCTGCCAATGCTTTGCTACCTGTTAGACCCCTGGGCCACCAGCGGTCCGCAACGACCCTCCAGGTGGTCCGTGCGCTGATGCCAATGCAGGTTGATCCAGAATTAGTAACAATGTTTATACCTTTTGTTTCGGAAATTAATTAATATTTTACTCATATTTCTTTTTTTTAAATGAAGTTAGGTAAACTACCTTGATAAAACTACCCAAACCCTAAGATCTGAATGCCCCTCTAAAAAAAACTAATAGGTGCGTTAAAATAAATGTTTTATTATCCGGTAATATGAATAATTTTGGTTAAACACGTAGACTTTTGCGACCAATATCAGGGCAATGAATGTAAAAACTAAATAAAAACCAAATCAAATAACACAAGCATTGAAAGTGCCAAAGTAATTAAAATGATCAAAATACCGCACATTGCGGGAGTAACTGATAAACTAGCCAGGTGTTTGGAAAAACAAAACATCCGAGTCAGATTTGGCACGCTACATAAAATACAGAAATTAATATCTGGTACAAAAGATGTATTAGCGAAGCTATCAACAGGTGTGCACAGGATTAACTGCACTTGTGGCAAATGCCATATTGGGCAAACAGGATGAATGATCAGTACGCAACTCAAAGAACATCAGAGAAATATTAAACTCCCAAATACAACTGTCAGCAGTAGCAGAACACGCGTTCCAACGAGGACACCGAATTGATGTTGATAATGTTGAAGTTCTGTGCAAAACCAGCTACTACTGGCCAAGACTAATGAATGAATCTATCCAAATTGAAAGAAATACAAATTATTTAAACCTTTCTGAATAGCTACCGCCTTAGTGCTGCGTGGAATCGAATAATCAAATAATACATTGTCTAAATGCATGCCTACACAGGCCACCAGACTTCAATAGGGATTACCGTTGGCACTGCTATTTTAATACCCACAATGGACAAGGGGGACAAGATCAATGGGCTCGCATAATGCACATGCCTTGTGGTCACCACATCCACGCCTCTATATAAGGAACGAAACAGGTGGGCTTCTCTACAAATCTGGCTGTCGCCTGATGAAGCTAGTTGTAATTACTGGCGAAACGTCGTACTCAGATTGTAAATGTTGTGTCTTTGCTCTCCAATACACCAGTGGGCTGTACTAGTGACGAATTGGCACGTTCTGTTTACGTGACAACCCTTACTAGTTGGCTGTCGGGTGGTGGCGGGTTTAACAACACATTTATATATTTACGCGATCTAACCCCAAAAAACGCTAATATGGATGCATAATTTAGCATTCCTGGTATTTATAGAGAAGTGATTGCGTTTTATCACCAGGGGTGGGGGGTTGGGCCGTCCGGAAATGTTTGCATTGGCTGAGTGGTTCGGAGGCCAAACAAGTTTGAGAAACACTGTGATAGACGATCTACGCCTTCAACCCAACCTCCCCATTGCTCTCCAAGTCAGAAAAGACAGCGCGGGCATCTCCTGCGGTGCGATGCGGCCCCGGTTGGCACCAAGCACTGGCGGCGACGTCACACGTCTGCCGGGCGACCCGCACGTTGACAAGGCGACTGTAGGGCCCCACTGGCTGTGCTCGTGCTCCCCTTTGAGTCCGACCACAGGCCAGCTGGAACGTCCGCCCTGCGAGCCCCGAACGCGAGACTCCCTCGGGGACATTGTAAACAGGTCGTCTAAACGCGCCTCCGCTTTTAGCCTGCAGCCATTAGAGCGGCAATGTGTAGAGAGCAGCGTGTGGGAACCGAGGGCAGGGATGCTCACAAAGAGGTAAACACTAATAATGGAACAGCAGCGCATGTAAGAGGTTCAATTCCCTAATTCAGATAATGCTGATTGCTGGGAGAAAAGTTAGGAGTGAAACAATGACGTTAAATTGTTATCGAGATAGTTAAGTGGCAACTTGGGGGAGGGGGGGGACATTTGTGGGATTTGTAGAAAGCAATGACGTCGTTGGACAGCATAGATTGGCACACGGTTGGGAAACAAATCGCAATCTCCAATCAGGAAACAATGAGACACGGCGCACTGTGCAGCATGCACAACACCGCACCGTCCACTCGCATGCTATGCTGAGCCATGCGAGTCGTCCAAAAGTGATTTACATTAAACCCTTTTTCCAGGCGTGTGTTTATAAACGCATGCCACCGTTTGTAATGAGCAACGATGTTGTGCCATCACGCGCACTCTTCTGCTGGGCATAGCCAAGGTTCGCCACACTGCCCTTATCAGCAAAGCCACATTCCTGCACGGGCAAGGGTAGCGCTGCTCCCTTGTGTACATTGAGGAGAGTGCATTAGGGCCCATTTGTGGCCTGAAAATGTCCAATCGGTATCACCAGGGGTGGCAAATGCTTCCGAAGATTGTTTTGAAGCATGTCATCTGTAGATCGCAAACACGTATGATAGGCAGTTCTCTGTTGTTGCTTTCTATAAGAAACATGGCATTACATAGATACCATGGTATGTTTTATAGAGAAGATCATTTTGGAATGTGTAAATGTACGTGTCACATGTAAACATATATGGAAAATGAGACTCCATCAAGAGGTGTGTCTGTCCAATGGACGGTTTTGCACGCGAAGCTTTGTGACCATGGTGAACCGTGACCACGGCATATCCTGCCCATTGTGAACACCGCTAACAATTTCCCCCCAGGTGGTACTCGGCAATCCACTTGACTCATAGGGTATTCAAAAAGAGCCACCACTTGTGGTTTCTCCACTTCATTAATAAAGACAACAACACTTTGTGTATACCGGTGGAAGGGAGTTCAGGAGGGTGTGGGGGGAAACCTGGAAAAACTCATGCAAATGAGGGCATATCGTATAAGACCTCGAGAGGTCACATGAGAGGAACAATGCAATGCATGAATGCTTTATTTTTTTTAAAGTCAACAAACATTTCAAGTGGGGCACTCTTCAGAAACCCCCGTGCAAACTGACAGCTGAGCAAAGAAAGCCGCACCTCATGGTGACAATGAAATCCAAATCTCTACTCCGTCCAAGCGGTGTCATGTACAAGACACCGCAAACGGCACGCAGCGACCGAGCGGCAAACCCGCGTCGGCGAGCCGAGCGAGCCTCCCTCTGCGATGCACCGCCCGGCACGACCCCACTCAGCTGCGCAACCCGAGACGACCGCTGCTAACGAGCCAGGCCGGATCACGAACCATTCGGGTTTCACCTCCCCCTCCCACATCACGAGCAGAGACAAATACCCACATCACGAGCAGAGACAAACACTTTCTGTGGTGTCAAATGTCCAAACCTGCACAGCTTTAAACACAATAATCATCAAGCGTCGTCGCAGAGAATATAAATCACAAAATAAAGAAGCAGACAATACACGTCTTCCTATATTTCTCTGCCCGCATGATTACAAAAAAAAGTGTATGAGGTATTACAGGATATAGTCGCCTCTATAAATCATAAAGTAGGTGAGGTTCTGGGCAATGGCCCTTCTTCACAGCACATTCCACCCGCGAAGCGCCACTCATTCTAAACTTGTCGATGCATAGTGTCGATTAACACGTAGGCTTTTGCGACCAATATCATCTATAAGAGGTTTTTTTGTGTTAGATCGCGTAAATGGTGGCGGGTTTTAATGACACATTTATATATATACGTGATCTAACCCAAAAACCTCTATTATGAACATATTGTATAATTTTGTGCCGAACTATAACCCATATCGAACAGTGAGGGCCCCTTGCCAATAAACATATGGCAGTTCACCAGCTTTGGTTCAAGCGAGTAATTGCTGATGAGACACCAAATGTTGAAAACAGTCCAGAGTTTGCTTGCATTAAACCAATGCTGCTGAAAGGGTGCACTCCTACAAGGCCATGCAGCTGATGGGATGTGTAAAAAATGTTTTAGTTTTTCATGTCAAGAAACATATCAGTGAAGGAGGTGTGTTGTCTGATTATTTATTTTGCTACACAATTTAAACGTCATGCCTGGGCTAACCATGAAAGCGCGTGGAAGTACGGCAAACCCCAAGTGTTGTAAATGAGTCCCAGAGTAACACACGTGTTTTACATCAACATTGCCTCGTTAGCAAGCAAGCGCAGCACACAATCAACAACAACAACAATCCGAGTTAAAGTCAAATTTAAGAAAAGGCCAAAACAAGATCATGCCAGAGAAAACATTACAGCACTGGTATTCTGTACAATGTAGAAATGTGAACAGCATGTGCGATGATAATTCATCATAAGGAAAGTAATACTGCAGTGCTGGGAGGCATGACCAGTGCAAAGGTCATGCACCGGCCACTGAGGGACCTGCGTAATGAGATCGGACAAGGCCTGCCCTCGGGAAACGACTGCAGTCAATGATCCAGATGTTTGCAAAGTGGGGCATCTTGTGACACTAAAGGCACGTAATTATCTATACACCGATACAACATCACAAACTTAAAGCGTTTGTGCTTTATTCACACCAGCAGCAATATGCAGGCGAGCTGCACAGCAAATCTAATTTGCATGCTCAATCAAGCCGCAATGAAAGGCTCTCTCAATTGTAACGACGGCTCAAAAATAATCCTCCTGCTTGCTTGCTTGTTTGTTCAGCCACCTGCCCTGAGGTTTGAATGCTGCTAGTAGCTGGTGCATGGTCGTTTTCTTTTTTGCCAAGTTGTTATGCTCACTCACCCTCACCACTCACCCCTCTCCCTCACCACTCACCCTCACCACTCACCCTCACCACTCACGCTCACCACTCACGCTCACCACTCACCACTCACCCATCTCCCTCACCACTCACCCTCACCACTCACCCCTCTCCCTCACCACTCACCCCTCTCCCTCACCACTCACCCCTCTCCCTCACCACTCACCCTCACCACTCACCCCTCTCCTTCACCACTCACCCCTCTCCCTCACCACTCACCCCTCTCCCTCACCACTCACCAATCTCCCTCACCACTCACCCTCACCTCAGCAACAATCACCACTATTCAAGTTGTAATGGATAAGTGTCAACACGTTTCTTAAATTGAATAATGCGCCCGATTTGTGAAGTGTGTGCACTATGAATCATGTTTATTATAAACTAGTTCATAAAGCCTGTCTTTGCTAGGTAAAAGTTTAAATAAATCAAATTATTAACCTGATGTGATTTTTACAATTTTTACCAAGGGACGGACACTAACAACTACTACAAAAATGTGTATTTTGCCACAAAAAAAACACAAATTGTTGACGACTTGATTCAACTTCTTATATTTAAGACGTACCCATCGAAAACCACTTAATTTAAAGATTCCGTTATTTTTTTTTATTAGAAACAACAATTAATGAACGGAATACTCTATGAGGGGAAGCTCCTATATTTTTCCTTTTTCGAATAATTCAGATTTGAACATCATAAAATGCGTATTTTTCTGTTCAAAATTGCTTGAATCCGAAATATCTCAAAAACAGTAAAACATAGAACGATGGTTCTCGCTTTAATTTGATTTGCTGTTTAATGCTCTATCAAACGAAAACCCTCGCAATATTCTATTATATTTGAATGGTTTCTGAATGACACGCACAAACATGTTTTTTGAGCAATTAAAATCGAGATTTGGAGGCCTTAAAATGAAAAATATCGGATTTTCAGATTGTTCTTATTGTTTGTGTCCTAATAGCTACCCATGTACCAACTTTCAGCTTTCTATCTTGTCGGGAAATACCCGTCACTATGGCGTCTAGCGTCACCTATTGGAAGAAGGGTGGTACTGTGCATGTGAGCGTCTCTTTCTGGCACCAGAGCGTGTATGGCATAGAAGCGGGCCCGAGGGGCGTGCTGCTGGCGACGGCCAGTCTGGGTGAACCATAGAAAGGAACGTGACCAGGAGAGGGTAGCGAGGGGGGCCAAGCGGAGGCGAGAGGGATACGTGACATAAGGCCCAGAACCTTCTAGTAGGATCCAGAAGGGGGCGTGGCCGAGGGCGGAGCCAGGCCACGCTCAGGGGCATAAAAGGGAAATCCCGAGCACCTTCCGGGCTGCCTCTGGGAATGGAACCCGCCGGGCTACGTCTTCGATCTTCGGTCTTCGCGCACGGCCTCGTGGACCAGGCAGTGTGTTAACTGACCTGGTCCGAATGTGTAGTCACCCGTGGTGGTCACCACCCTATGTCGTTAACCAGTGGACGTTATACAGTTACCCTGATGGGGTGTTCTAATAAACGTGTTGCCTCCAAGTTCGAGTGTGCGCCTCTGTGGAGCCCAACACATTTGTATAGATTAATATTAAAAGCTTGGGAAAAGAGACAATAGGAGGAAATTCCATAGTAGAGCAGTGCGAGGGAAGAAGCGGAATAAGAAGTGTGACTTGCATTGTGGAGGTGGTGGTGGGTGAACACAGTGTGGATGAGATCCAACAGTCAGGTAGGCCGAGTCTCCAACATTTGTGGAGGAACCAATGAGTGGAGTTCTAGGAAACAGTAACCCTGGTAGTAGTGATAGACGAGTGATAAGAAGGCGACCGACTGCAGATGAGCGAGTGACCGGAGTGACCCGGTGAGTGGTGGGGATCATCAACCACCCTGACTGCTGCTTCAGGTTGAATTCTCTGCGGTGCAGCAGTGAGGTGAGAGAGAGCTCGGTGCTCCGCCCCAGATTTGGCAGCAGCAGCAGCAGCCGTGGAAGGATTCCAACTTCATCCAACTCTGTGCTTGATACAGCAGCAGCAGTGATGATAGCTCAGAGTTAAAGAGCCTCTGTCATGGAAAATAAAAATAGGCTTCTGCGATGGCTCCTGAGCAGGATGGGTAGTACAGCCGTTTCATGACTGCTCGGATGAGGCTATTGCACCAAGCATTTTGAACAACGTGCACATTGTCATTGGCATCTTCCATGCGCAAACCTTAATCAACACCACCTGACATAGAAGCAGATAACACCACTGGGATGAGCAGAGAGACCAATCAGCTGTCTCGATCTATGATCGACAAAGTGACGATAAATGTGAAACTCGGGGTAAACATCGAAGCGAAAAAATCGTACGAATTGCGCAACATTTTAAAAAGACGTCAGCGCAGGGATTTTGCAACCGACATGTGCAGTGTACAGTACAAAGACAAAGATCCTCATATCGCCTTAACAGACTGTTGGGGCAAGTGGTGTTAGCGAGCACCTATGAAGGCCGGCACGGCATACGGGGGGGGGGGGGGGGTGGCCAGCACCACGCCTGGCCTGCGTATCTCTGCGCACCACACATACTGGCCACGCGTGCACACAGCCTTGTCGCACGGAGGTCACGCACACTCGTGACCGCAATTCCCGAGGGATGACGGTCGATCCAAACTACAGCCAATTGCCACTGTCTGTGCACACATGAGAGATTATTGTATTGGACAAGCCAGGGGTGCACAAAAGTTAAACATAAGGGTACACAAGAAACCACGTCATTATGAGTCATGACCAATCCACAGCTGCATGAAGGCCTCCCCAAGCCTCCAACGGCCCCTTGCGATCCTGCAACACAACAATCCAACTGGTACCTGCACACGAACCCATCTCATCAATCCATCTCATCTGTACACGTTCTCTCGGACGCGTACCATTCCTTGGCTGCCGCTCTGTCATTATTTAAATACCCATAAATACACTTAATAGATAATTTTTGAAATGGAATTCGATAAAAAAAAATAATGAAATAACAGACACTACCACAGTAAAATACGTGGTTAAAGAAGAATGCACCAAATAGGTGGTAACTGGGGCATAACAAACCGTTTTCTGCAAGTTGGTGTTGTGATGTGGCGTGGAAACCAGCCAAGAGTAATGTCGTCCTAACAGGCAGCGCTATCTGGTACAGATTGGACTTGTGCGCAAATTTCCAAATCCCATCACAGCGTCCCAGCTGTACAGGCAGTAGACGCGTTTACTCGTAGACTAATCAGGCCTTCAAATGCCGAGGTGGCCGAGTTGCTCAGGGGTCACAGGGCTGAGCCTGTACGGTCGACATCCTGGGTTCAAATCCAGACAACCAGCTGTATTCAACAATAACTACTAAAAAACACCACTATTAATTTTAATTGTCACTTAAGATCTCAGAGCTTAAATCAGTTACGAGAATTTCACACAAGAGAAATGCCCTTTGCAGGGCACATACAAGATGTGCTCTTATGGTGGATGAAGAGGCCTATAGAACTGGCATCAGAAGTCAGATTGTGATGTCTTGTTCTGGGCCCGTTATCTGCCACGAAGTGGATGGCCAGCTGTGAAGAGTTTTGAATGTAAATTACTTTGTTTTGTGCCAGAGCTTTGCGTGTCTATGCAAAGATTGGTCCGGGTTGGAAAACGTCCCCTGTGAATGGTGTCACGGTCCCCACTGGGCGAGGGCACAGCTGCGCGTTTCCAAGCGCGTGAAGCCACGAGTACGAGCTGAGAGTCTGCCATGTCTGTCCAGTTGAGTGAGCTATGCACGTACAGTCTATCGCATGTTTCGCCTGGCCATGTCAAAGAGGAACTGGATTACCCCCACCCCCCCACCCGGAGATGAACACACGCTTATACTTAGCCCCTGAGCCCAGACCAAAGCTGGTATTGTTGGTACCACCTGGGTTTGGCACAGCAGTTAGTCGAATATACTTGCAATCACCCGTGGTTACTGAATTCTGATATTGGTCCCGTGTCGTTACTTATGGTATGGAGCTGAGTCGTAGCACAATGACGCCACCGTGTGGCGGCGCAACAGAGGTGCAGAGGAGAGGAAGCATCGAGCGCTTTACGATGTGGAGAAGCATTTGAGAATGGAGCTCCAGAGTCAAGACAAAGCTAACAGTGAAATGGCAAGGCACCTGCCAAGGTCCCACGCTGGTTGGAAAGCATGAATGGCACTTCATGAATGGGGATGCATTTCATTGATCGTGGTGTTTAATGGCCTCACAGCAAGTCAGGCATGACTCCTAAGCAGTTAGCAGGGCACACATTGGTCTGGACTGACAGGTTTCCACAAAGGCAGCTGAAAATAATGTATCACCAACACTTTGTTACGACTGCTAGTGGCACAGACCTATAAGGAACAGTCAAGTCAGAGCCCTACACTCGTTTAACTGGATGCACTCACGCATCACTAACAACAATAACAGTTCATCTACCCAGGGAATTCTGAACTGAGCCTGAACACAATTTTAAGGAGGGTCCTATTGGTCACTTGTACAGCTGCCATGGTGTCTAACGCACTCGCAGCACGAAGGTCGCCGCTTCCACTCCATCTCCCAGCGCAGCATTAAGAACAATAGCCAAGGTTTCTGAAGTCCCCCTCTGTCCACGCGGTAATGGCACTGCTAGTGGATCAACAGGTCACGTGTGGTTGGGTAAACCCACCAAATACCCTCGAGCGCTCCCTCGAGTGGAGGCCCTTCCACCAGTGGTGGCGTGAGCGAGCAACTGCAGGGATGAGTCGTACTCGGATTGGATATTGGCGCAACAACACACCGGTGTGCTGGAATAGTGTAATGTGAGGTTACACCTGGGCGATAGTGATAGGCTCTGCCGGCCTCAGCCTGCAGCCAATGGGGAGTCGAGCCAGGGACGTAGCCCTGGAGCTGGACAGTATCTTCGAGAAAGTTCCAGGGGTGTGGCTGAGGATTGGCTACGTGGTATCACGTGGGCCAGGGATTATAAGGGGTGGAGAAAGACAGCACGTGGTCAATGTGCGGAGGAACGAAGGGGGAAGCCACGTGGCTGGTGCCGTGGTCCCGCTCCAGCCACGTGGCGGGCCGCGGCAGTCTCTCTCACGCTGTCAGCCAGCAGCGTGAGGGAGCGGGAGAGGGAGGCGAGGGAACCGAGTGTGTGAAGGCGGTGGAAGGCTGTGAATGGGAGAAACGAATAAACAACTCTGAAGTCAAGAAGTCGTCTGAACGGGATCTATTACACTAGTAACGAATTGGCATGTTCTCTTTACGTGACAAACCTTACTAATTGGCTGTGTTGGGTGGTGGCGGGTTTAACGGCACATTTATATATTTACTAGCTTTACTACCCGACTTCGCCCAGCACTTGGATTCACCACGCCTGGCCGCCTTTGTCTCCCCAGTGGCGATGTTCACACACCATACCAGTTACTCTTTTGAGGCTAGGGGAGGCCCAGGAGCGGTTAAAATAATCGTCACTGGTGGTGGCCGTGAGCGTGAATGCAACTCGGGTCGCCGAGTTCGCAGCGCAGCGCGCGAATCGCTACTCAATCGCTGCCCCCCCCCCATAGGATAAAGACAAAAATCCCCCGTGTAGCCTGTGAGACTGTAGGGGGCAAGTGCTGTTACCAAGCACCTTATGAAGGCCGGCACGGCACACGAGGGGATGGGTGGCCAGCACCACGCCCAGCCGCCTTTGTCTCCCCAGTGGCGATGTTCACACACCACACCAGTTACTCGTTTGAGGCCGAGTTGACCTAGGGGAGGCCCAGGCCCAGTTCAAATAATCGTCACCGGTGGTGGCCGTGAGCGGGAATCGAACTTGGGTCGCCGGGTTCGTAGCGCAGCGCGCTAACCACGACACTACAGCTCACCCCACACACACAAACGCGCGCGCGTCCATAGGTACACATACACGCGCTTGCTGCAGACACACACAACTTTCAGGGTGCTTACGGTAGTAAACGACTGAAATAATAGAGCTATGCTGCGCGAAGAACGCCTTAGACCTGCAACACATTTGTATGGCACTTTACCCGCAAAGGGTTGGGGGGGGGATGACATCAGCAGGCACACTGCGTGACGCTGCCGCATGCGTGGGTTACATGACAAATGTGACGTCACAGCTCGCTTGCCGTGCAAAATATATGCATTATAGCGCCCCCCCCCCAAAAAAAATACAAAAGTCTATTTTTATCATTTTTGCATGGCGTACAGTCTGGAAAGTACCCACGTAAAAAAATTCAAGTTTGTTGCATGTCAGGATGTACGCTAAACATTTTGAACAGACACACATTCACAAATTTCACTTTTATATATATAGATGTAATCTAACCCCAAAAAAAAACCTGTATTATGAATTGAAAAGGCACCCCTAGCGGCAACCGTCCCTGTGTGGCACAAGGTTACTTTGTACCTCCTTGCAAGCAGGTGATTAGTCTGCCAGTCCCGAGGGGGCAATGACTGCTGTTTCCAATTGAGTATATTGTGGGTCTTTTTTTTACTTGGTAAATTTGAACCATGACACCAGCACACAATGACCTACTTTTTGAATGAAATCATGGAATCTTTAACGTCCACTGTGAAGCCGACGGCGCTCGGTATTTTACGGCTGATAAAGTCGCAGCGTTCATCAGGGCGGCCCGCCGGGTGCTGCAAACCTCTGCAACACGCGGCGAACGAGCTACCGCCAGGCCACGTCGCCGCCCAATAAAAACTAGGGCAGGACACGTCGCAAGATGGACATCGAGCGAGAACAACAACTGGAGAGGTAGCTTGGTTATTATTGGAGCAATGAGATGCTGGGTGGACCGTTGTACTGCGGGATGGTGAGAGCTGGCAGCAGTTTGGGGATGGCTTCATCCAGCACCTGAGTGATCATGGCCGATGACAATATTGACAATATGCAATTCGTTAAGGCCACAGTACAAGACAGTGGTGGTACCTTGTCTTTATCGTCGCACACATCCCGGAGGAGATCGTCATCGTCAAGGATTCCACCATCCTTGTGCTCCAGGTGCTGCACTTGCACCCAGTAGGAGGAGTCCTGCAGGCGACACGGCACATCATTATAAGGTCACACTCATTACACACAAAGTTATTGCCACAAATTAACCACAATACCTTGCTGACCTTGCAAAGCAGCAGAAACCATCAAGTGTACTCAGTCATTCTCGCAGCAGCTTTTGGCTAGCCATCGAACACCGACGGTCACTCCTTCGCGTGCTTTCAGATGCACTTCTGCAGCCGTCTGGAACGCTCTTCCTTCCGATATTAGGAAGCCACTGTAGCTATGCGCTTTTAAAAACTAGATTGAAAACTAATTTATTTATAATAGATTTTTGTGTTTCGTTTTTTTTATCCTTCCCCTGCACCTCAAATTAACACAGTTGGCTGCGTACGGTGCGAAAGAAGTTCAACACACACACATACATCAATCACTCCAGTCATCAGGGCCTCACCATACCACAGCTGCCCCACACCACAGCTCCACCCACACCACAGTTTCACCCGCACCACAACTCCATTATACCAAAACTCCACCACATCACAGTTCAACCACAACCACAGCTGTACCCGCACCCACATTCACCCAAGTGGGGTGTTTACTGTTCCCGCCAAGTGTGGTAAGACGCTGATAATGCCAAGTGTAACAACAGCAACAGTGCACTCACTCTGTGGTAACTCTGTGTGTGACGCTGGCATTCAATGATTACTGCCTACAACTCCATTTGCAATGTCCATGACAACTCTCGTCTGTTTAATTTGCTTATTATTTTAGTTGCTAACAAAATCAGAATCTTTATTTAGACTGGAGGAATCTGATGAGCTATGAAGCTCTTTTTCATGCGATCTTGCCCTGGGTGTTTCCTTCCATCCAATTTACCTCCTTTCCATATTTATCTCTCCACATAAAAATCAAATGTGTTTTTACACAACCCCATCAGGCACATGGCATTGTGGGATTGCAGTGTAATATCAGCAACACTGGTTTGATACGAGCAACCTCTGGATCAGTTTCTACATTCAGTGCCCTATCAGCTGTCAGGCTTCCTTGACCCAATGCTGGTGAACCGCCAGATGTTTATACGCAAGGATCCTGTTAGATATGGGCCCGAGTCTCACATCAAACTATACATACACAAATTAATATTTTGCATCAAGGTGAAGAATATAATTGACTAGCTTTACTACCTGGCTTCGCCCGGGACTTGGATTCACCACGCCCGGCCGCCTTTGTCTCCCCAGTGGCGATGTTCACACACCACACCAGTTACTCGTTTGAGGCTGAGTCGACCTAAGGGAGGCCCAGGACCGGTTCAAATAATCGTCACCGGTGGTGGCCGTGAGCGGGAATCGAACTCGGGACGCCGGGTTCGTAGCGCAGCGCGCTAACCACTACCGCTCCCCCCCACACGCACACACACACGCGCGTCCATAGGTACACATACACGCGCTTGCTGCAGACATACACAACTTTGAGGGTGCGTACGGCAGTAAACGACTCAAATAATAAACCAATGCTGCGCGAAGAACGCCTTAGACCTGCAACACATTTGTATGGCACTTTACTCGCGGAGGGTTGGGGGCGGGATGCGTGACGTCAGCAGGCACACTGCGTGACGCTTCCGCATGCGGGTGACATCACAGATGTGACGTCACAGCTCACTTGCCGTGCAAAATATATCCATTATTGCGCCTCCCCCCCCAAAAAAAATACAAAAGTCTATTTGTATACATTTTGCATGGTGTACAGTATGGAAACTACCCACATGCCAAATTTCAAGTTTGTTGCATGTCGGGAACAGACACACATTCACAAATTTCCCTTTTATATATATAGATAAAATAAGCTGACAATAAGCCTCCACGTAAATGTCCCTTCGCCATAAAAAATAAAAAATATTTACACCTCCCATCAGCCACATGTCCTTTTTACAACATTGTGAGCCAATGAAAGGAGCCCCGTTATGCAATCAAATCGTAATTGAGGTGGAAATGCCATCATAGCCTCCCCCACCAGCAGCAGCAACAGCAGCAGCAAGATCGCTCATGAATGATCACTTCTACGAAGTAGCCAACGGTCCCACGCAGCATTCCGGGAGACTCCTTCAAAGCGTTTCATTACGCGGGCGCGTCAGCCGACCCCAACACGTGGACCCGGTGAGCATGGCCGGCTACAACGGACGGGAAAATTAGCACCGCCACCCCCCCAAGTGCACTTAGCCTCCCACAGCCGCACCACTCCCACTTCACTCGGAGCGTGCCGGCCCTATTGTTTTACTGCGGCAATAACTTTTCTCTTCCATCCCAAAATCATGTCTATGTTGTGTGTCTCTCTCTGTGTCTCTCTGCTTGTGTGTCTGTCTGTGTGTGTGTCTGCAATCGCAACATATATTCCACCAATACATTTACAAGTACAATTATCACGCATGAAGAGTTACCATTTTTGTGCTCAGTGCAACCCTTAATAGTATTAAGTGCTTAGGCTGACATCTATCCCTGGGTTTTCATTATGAATGAAGAAAATAAAAGCAAATTATAAGAAGAAGAGTCCAAATACGTTGAGCAATTTTCCAATTTAAAAACGGTGTGACGTCTCGCTAAGGGTTGCTGCTGCCGTCATGTGCTGTGATTTGAGCAGGATTTTTATTTGCAGCACAGTCCTGATTGTAGAAGTGTCTGTGTTTGGAGTACATCCACCATGCGTAGCTTGTGTCTACTTAAAGCTCATTGAGGCAATGTTCTGCTCAAGTGAGCATTGAGGCAGTGCTTATCTCCTCTTTGCAGCACTGAGCCTGTGGTGGAAGTCCGACATCCCGATGTTAGGGGTGAGTATATCCATAGAACAACCACTGTTGACTTCTCCACAGAGGGGTACTTATTTTATAGACCCTTGAGGAAAGATGAGCTGAGTCAACCTCCAACAACGTGTGTATCTATTTTCATCTGTCCTTTTGAATTTACTAATCATTTAAATTCGAATACACAGAACTTATTCAAATGAAAACTTGGAGACACCATAAATCAAATGAAAATGTTTCCCCTGACATGAATGTTCTGTGCAGGTGTACCCTAATTTATTCCTGAAAATCTGCACATTAAATATTGATTTCCAAGTGAAATGTTAAGCCCCACCCACTCATCCACTAATTCAACCATTCACTCAACCACTCACTCACCAATCCCTCACTTAACTCCACACCTCTGATTAGCACCGTTGGCTACGAAGGGTGCAAAAGAAGTTGGACAAACATACAACCCTCTCGTCCAATCACTCACTCAACCACTCATTTACACAGCGACTCAACCAATCATTCAATTGCCCACCCACTCACTCCATCACTGAACCACTCCCCCTCAATCACTCAGACACACTCATAAGTCGGTATTATATTGTCCACCAGTAGTTAATATATTTTACACTGCTGATGTCACGAAGCTACTGATAAGAGGCGGAAAGGAAGCATAATCCCCCACCCGAATCTCCCACACAATGCTTACACACACATTCCACAGTGCATCAAGCCACATGCCACAGGGTTCAACAAAATACCATTGCCCTGGAATGTGTGCCGGCAATCACCTCAAGTGTGCTGCTAAGCACAGGCATATATTACTTCGACAAAGAAACTCAACATATCTGTCAATAACGTTGTTGGCAATGGCCCTTCTTCATAGACATCCAACCGGGGAGGAGTCCCTCATTTTTTTTCTAGTTTTGTGCTGAACTAGGACCTATATCTAGCAGTGAAGGCCCCTTGCCTCTTCACATCTGGGAGTTCACCAACTTTGGTGTAAGCAAGCCCGACTCTGCTGATGAAACAATGAATGCCAAAAAAGGTTACATTGCTTGCTCTGAACCAATGCTGCTGAAATGATGCACTGCCAAAAGGCTGTGTTACTGATGGGATGTGCGTGTATTGTCAGCTGCGTAATGCTCTGTGGAAGCTACCCGGCCTATCACTCCAAACAAAACTCAGACCCTCCCTTCTATATGCTTACGAAATGTGGAGCCCTTTAAAGGAACATCTGCGATGGTTGAAAACAGTCAGGCTGGCCTACATACGATCCATCCTGGGATAAACCAGCCTGAATTGTCAGGAGCTCACAGACCCTTGAAAGATCTGGACACTGTCCCATCAGTGAGCTCCTCCAGCAGACGAGGCTGCATTGGCTGGGTCACGTAGCCCACATGCCCAGCCACTGCATGCCCAAGCAGTTTCTGTTCGGCCGGATAGATGGGATAGTCAGGCGCGGCACGGGCTCGAGACAAGATGGACTGATGTGGTGCAGGAGAATGTGGAGCTGATTCTACCTGCAGACGACGAGTACCAGCGGTGTCAAGATGGGCAATTTCAGGCAGTCGCCCTTATACACGGAGAGCAGAGGAGTGATTCTCACAACAATGAGCGGCGTGCCAGGCAACTAAAAGTTGGCACAGCAACAAGTTGGCACAGTGGGGAGCACATTTAGTGCATCTACCAGTCATATCAGTCAGTCAACCCATGGCACCTGGGTCCATCCCCGAGACCTTTTGTCAATCCTCACCATAAATCTTGACTTAAAGCTTTCGTGACTGCAGGAATTCATATTCTTTGGGTCTTTCGGTAAAGTTACGTGACTTTACCGAAAGACCCAAATAATAGGAATCCTCACCATATTTATTAATTATAAGACTTTTAATTTGAAACTACGTCAAACATCATGAGAACAAATACATATGACGATTCAAACGGAACATCATATCTTAGTGCTAAAGTCAGTTGTGAGGATTGATCTTCAACTGACCAGAGGGTTTATACGATATTAGCACGTTAAACGCTTGTATACGTGACAGTCGCTTTGTCTGGCTATGTTGAGTGGTGGAGGGGCTTAACGACACAAATTTGGTCAGGTCATTACGTGAACTAACCCAAAAGCCAATTATGAATCATGCCATAGATGTCGCCCAACTTGTAGAAAATCACATCGGGACCTGAACCTGAACGTCAACAGCACGGATTGGTGCTGACGCCATCTTACCATTGACGCTGCTGCTGCTGCACAGCGGAGAAGATCAACAAAGAGCACCACTACGGCGACCCGCACGATGCCAAGGTAGAGCCGCACCTCCAATTAGCACGGTTGGCTACGTGCAGTGTGAAAGAAGTTCACTCGACATATGTAAAGCCGCATTATTCAACTGGAACCACACGTTCACAGTTAGACACAGGACATGAAACACCGCCACGCGCGACATTGTGTTGAGTTACACATGTTGTGACACGCGAAGGTGTGACACTGAGCAGAGATGACATGTGACACGATCACAGTGACATTGTGAAGATTGACACAGATGACAGTCATACGTGTGTGACATATCCAGGAGTGACACATGTGACACGGCCACTTGACATTGTTTATACTGACACATGTGACATGGTCACGTGTGACATGCTAAAGAGTGACACACATGACACTGGGGCTGCTGTATGATGACTGCTGCTGTGGCTACTGATGGCTATCTTTTGTTGTTGTTGTAACGTTCTGACCGGCCTCTGCTGGACATCTGTGAAAACAGCTTTATAGCTCATCGGATTCCTCTCGTGTCAAAAACATGACGAGTCTGGCTGCTGCGAGTACCACGACTGGAATTGGCTAGGCGCATCTGTGTATATTGCGCTGCCTGTTGATACAGCTGTAGTTACAGCAATGGGATCGATCAAAGCACCGCTGCAGGCACTGCTAAGTGGAGGTGAGCGAGGAGTTGAGTGTCTGCGAGTGCGCAATGTACTGCGTGTGGAGCTGCGTGTGGGTGATCAATCAGTCGTGTGTGTGTGTGAGATCAGCGAGTCGTGTGTTAGTGAGTGACCAGCGAGTGATCAGTGTGTGGGTGTCCTCACCTTGCCCAGCGCCTTCCTATAGCGCCTCACCGCCTCGGTCACCGCGTCCCGCACCCGCTGGGAGCCGTCCCCGCACGGCAGCACCACCCGCGTGCGGCCAAAGCGGACCGTGACTTTCATGGTCCGCGGCCTCCCGCTGTGGCCACAACTCCCGTGGTCTCTCACTCCCGCTCACCTCTCTCTCTCACCTCTCTCACTCCGCGGTCTCCCGCTGTGGTCTCACTCCGTGGTTTTAACTCCGCGGTCTCCCGCTGTGGTCTCACTCCGTGGTTTTCACTCCGTGGTTTCTCCTCTCAACTCTTCGCTCTTCCTCATTCGGCTCTCAACTTCCTTGCGGAAGTCCTCGCCGAGCGGGGGGGGGGGTTCCGCCCCGCGCCCCGCCCACACGCACAGGCCCCGCCCCCTCTTCGCATCAGTTGCAATGGCAGCGATGGTATTTAGTGTGTTCTGGTATCCGACTCTCACAATAACAGCGGGCTATGGACCACATAGCAAACCCCGTGAGTCATAGATATAGATTAAAGACCAGCGACAGTGCGATTGTGACCATACAACCCAAACTCTGGACCACACAGTAAACCACTGTAGTCTGCGCACACAGTGTTGGTGTACGGTGCTTTTTCTGAAAGATTTAGCAGTTTTTTTCCTGGATTTTTCTGTTTGCGTATAGTCACTTTAAGATGTTTTCTTGTTCATGTTTTTGTTTGTTGCGGTTGCACCCGATTCAAGAGCCGAATGGCTCACAGGGCTATACCGAATACATAAAACTGAAACAGAAGAGAGAAATGAATACTTGATAGTAAAACTCGCGGGAAGTACCCGGCGTTGCCCGGGCGAAAAAGACACACATCGACTTACACACACACAGACATCGACCCACACACACAAACACATCGCCTTACACACACATATGGACTCAAACACACACATCGACTTTCACACATATAGACGTACAACAACACAACAACAACCGCCATTCGCCACTAAGTGGCGGTGACATCACCATGACGCTTGTGCCAGGATATGTGCACTTTGAGGCCACGTGAAGTGTCGAAAGCCCGCTGGCAGGAGGTCACGGGGCAGACCCAGGTACCACGGGTCGGATGACCGAGATGACTGGCTGATGCATCACCTGTGCCCCCTACTGTGCCAACTTGCTGTGCTTTAGCCACCCGGCGCTCCGCTCGTTGTTGTGAGCGTCGCTCCTTCGCCCTCTGCTGTTGTTGGAGGGCGACTGCCTCCAACTGCCCAGTAGCGTCCTTCACAAGCCTCCTCCACAGAGGGCGATCTTGACACCGCTGGTACTAGTCATCGGCAAGTCCACTCAGCTCCACATCCTCCTGTACCACGTCACTCCATCTCTTCTCTAGCCCATGCCGCGCCTGTTTAGCCCCCTTAATCCGGCCGAACAAAAGCTGTTTGGGCATGTGGTGATTGGGCATGTGGGCTACATGGCCCAGCCAACGTAGCCTTGCCTGCCGGAGGTGCTCACCGATGGGACTTTGTCCAGATCTTTCGAGGATTTGTGAGCTCCTCACACAATCCAGCCTGGTTAAACCCAGGATTGATCGTAGGCAGGCCAGTCTAAATGTTTCTAAACGGCGAAGATGTTCCATTAGGGGAGTCCACGTTTTGCAACCGTAGAGAAGGGAGGGAATGACTGTGGCCAAGAAGACCCGAAGCTTCGTGCGGAGCGACAGACCAGGTAGCTTCCACGCAGCATTACGCAACCGATGAAAAGATAATGCCGCTCAACTGATTCGGAGTGAGACCTCTGTTGTTAAACCGGAGCTGGTCATGAGCACACTGCCCAGGTATGGGAAACTCTCCACTCTCTCCACAACTGCCCCATCACCGATTGGGAGTTGTGGGGGTGAAGTGCCCGATAGTACAAAATACCCAGGCAGGTGCTTCGTTTTGGTGGGGCTGATGGCAGAGGTGTGGACTCGAGTCATGTGACTTGGACTCGAGTCAGACTCGAGTCATGAATTTGATGACTTGCGACTCGACTTGGACTTGCATAACAATGACTTTGTCCCACCTATGAGATGTGGACTCGAGTCATGTGACTTGGACTCGAGTCAGACTCGAGTCATGAATTTGATGACTTGCGACTCGACTTGGACTTGCATAACAATGACTTTGTCCCACCTCTGGCTGATGATAAGGCCCCACCTCTTAGTGGCACACTCCAGTTTCAGTAGCAGCGCCTCCATCTCCTCCTCTGAGTGAGCTGCAATTACCAAGTCGTCGGCATACATAACGTGGTTGACCAATAGGAAGCCATCCCTTGACCGCACCCGGGCATCGATCAGCATTCCCATTGTATCTGTACCAGATGGAAATTCCTGCGGTACAGCTATTCAAGGCTTCACGAACTACGTGGTCGGAATAGATGTTAAATAATGTTGGAGCCAGAGGACATCCCTGTCGCACCCCAAGGTGTACAGGGAATGGCTTTGACTCCTGGCCACGTAGTTTTACCCGGGCCTGCTCACCATGATGAAGGTCCTTAATGATCGTGAGCAGAGGGTCAGGGACTCCGAAAGCACGAAGAACGACCCAGAGCCCAGGCGTACTGATGGTATCATAGGCCTTGACCAGGTCAATAAAGCAGAGATGTAGGTCTTGTTGGAATTCCAATTCCACCTTTGCTATAGCAGACGGACAGAAAATATGGCATCTGTGCAGTACCGCCCTTTCCTGAAACCGCATTGGGGTTTCCGCAAGCCTCTCCTCAGCGTGCCTAGCAAGGCGATGTTGAATATTCCTTGCCAGGACCTTCCCGGCACACTGAGGAGTGAGATTCCCCTGTAGTTGTTACAGTCTGTGTGGCCCCCCTTCTTAAAGAGGGGGACCACAAGGGCATCCTTCCAATCCTGCGGAACCCGTCCAGTGGTCCAGACTGTTGTTATGATATCATGTACGGCAGTCTGTGCACAAACGCCACCCTTCCTCAGCATTTAGCTTGGGAGATCATCTCTGCCCGGTGCCGTTCCTGTTCTCAGACTCTGGATCGCCTTTAGTACTTCCTCAACAGATGGCACCTCAGCCAGCCACTCACAGGGGGTGACTTCTTCTTCCAATATTTGAGGCACCGCAGCCTCAGCAGGGTCATCCCCACTTTGTCTCACAATGTTTTCTATGTCGAGGGATTTCCCCTCCCCCAGGACTTCACAGAAATGCTCAGCAAATCTGCAAACCTATTCCTGGGGGTCAGAGATTGGATCACCGTTTTTTCCCCCAATGATGGTAATAGGTGTGGCGCTGCAAGTTACTTTTTTGATGGAATTAAATAGTGATTTGTGATCGCGGGCCACTGAGGCAGACTCCATCTCCTCAGCAACCCGCGACCACCACCCATCCTTGCAGCGCCTTACGGCTCTCCGAACCTCCGAGGCTGCGGGAAGCCTCCTCATTCTGACGTGGGATGCTGTAGCCGATGAGAGTGGGCTGTCGCTTTTTCTCAACTATCCTGAACACCTCCTCTGTCAGCCAGAGTCTCTGGGGAGGTCTGGACCGCGTACCCAAAGCAGCCATTGCAGCTGCATGAGTCACAGTCCTAAACCTCGCCCATTTACCCTCGACATCAGGAGGAGTGGGGGACGATGCCAACCCCAGCCGCAAGCGATGATGAAATTTTCGCTTGTAACTTTCATCAGCTAACTGAGACCTGGCCACTTTAGGTTGGAATGGGGTCCTGGGTGTACACCCACCACCGGAGTGGAAGAATGGCAGGCACATCTTATAGATGCTATTCGATGGTCAGAGGGCAGATCAGCTCCACGGTAGATCCTGGTGTCAAGGACATGTGCTCGCTTCTGCTGGTCCGTCACTATGTAGTCCAGCAGATGTTCTTGCTTGGACCCGGCATGCATCCATGATGTTGTGTGGATGCGCCAATGCCGGAAGAGCATGTTGTTAATTACAAGCCCATGGGCTGCACAAAAATCTAGCAGTCTCCTACCGTTGTTATTGAGCTGATCTGGCCCATGCCCTCCAATCACTCCAGACCAGGTGCCAGCATCATGACCAACTCGGGCATTGAAGTCACCCAACAAGATGACTCTATCCCGAGTGGCCACTTTAGCCAGCACCTGTGACAGGAGGTCATAGAAGGCATCTGACTCATCAGCTTTGCCTGCATCCCTCCACGGATGTTCGTCTTCGGTGGGGGCATAAGTAACCACGACCACCACTCCTTGCCTCCCGTTGATGGGAAGGCGAGCCCAAAGTAGCCTGGGGCTTACAGCTTCCCACACCGCACCGCCACGGTCCCACGCCCCCTTCATTCTTTTGTTCAGAAGAAGAGCCACACCCTGTTGTTTGGCAGTCTCCTGCCCCGAGTAGAGGACTGTCCACCCCTTATGGTGGCAGGAGCCAGAACCGGTCCACCAGACCTCCTGAATGCCACAGAGATCCAGGCGGTACCGGTCAAGCTCCCGACAGAGGAGTGGCAGCCTCTCCTCCGCAGTGAGCGTTCGAACATTCCACGTGGCCACACGAAGTGGCTTTTCCTTGTTTCTGGAGGAGCCCCGAGGATAAAGATTCAATCTCCTGGCTCCGCCAATTGGGGTTTGGCCAGGAGACGTCATAGACGCCTGTCCTCCCGGGGCCTCCGGCACAAGCTTATTAGTTACATATTTAAGTCGTGGTTTAGTGGTAATTAATTGAAGGTGGAGGGGTTACCAGCCCCTCACACCCGTCCAGAGCTCCCGTTTAGCCACTGTGGTGGTCACAGACGCCATGAGGGGAGAGGCCAATCGGCATTGGCCCTCCCCCCACAGCACTGTCCACGATAGACACATCGACTCACACACACACATGGACTTACACACACACATGGACTTACACACACATTAATATTTTAATATTTACTAACTTAATTTTTAAATATTAGTTTTCTATCTACGTGAGTTTAGCGAAAGAAGCAAGAATATAGTACTTATGTAGTGCAGTAAAACCACACGAAGACGAGAAATTCTATAAGGGCTGTTGCCGTTTAATAAAACACTGTTCCCCTCAACATCCTATGCTCACACCAGTGTAGGTGCACTCTATCTCGGTCCTTTACCCCGGACACAGAATACTATTTGGGTCCTACCCTCGGCTACCCTTTGGGCTCTCTCACTCATCTGCCCAGAGCGGGGGTTCAGCCAACACCACTCCGTGACGAGGAGAGAGAGACTCTCTTCCAGCCGACAATTACTGAATACTAGGGGACCCTACCCTCGGCCATCCCCTTGGCTCTACCACTCGTCTGCCTGGAGCGGGGGTTCAGCCAACACCACTCCGCGATGAGGAGAGACTCTCTGCAGCAGATCCTTACCCTGGCTCCCTACGACGACCATGCCTCTGTCACGGGGCCCCCCTTAAGAACCCTTTGGGCGGCTCCTCCCCCCCCCCCCCCAGCTCGGCTCCGCCCATGTTCCCGAAGGGACTCTCCAAAGCCCGTTCCGTAACCCATGACATTACGGCCTAACGGCGTTACTTGATACAGGCTGTACTCGCCGTTCCCCCTGTTGACCCATGGTTGACGCTACACCAGGTAAGTAGTGGTAACCGCGTGTAACGCACATAATACCCACTACAATAGTATATATCGACTCTATAATCGTACTCGCTTCACAGAGTGTAGTGGTGAGGCCTAGTCCCGTGCAGAAGCTCCGGCCTTGCCTAGATTGCCCAGCCGGCCGAGGTGGCACCTTGGCAGGCTGGGGCTGGGCCGCTACCCCCCCCCACCATCCCCCCGCCTGCTTTACGTAAGCTTTATAATATTAGTATCTACCGACCCTATAGTAGTAATTGCACACATTGGGGTGGGGAGGTGGAGAAGAGGACATCACACTTTGAAGAATGTACCTCAGTCTTGCGTGTTTTTTGTTGCATTTTAACGCGAATGAGAATCCCCTCCCACTGAATGCGTGTGCGTCGCTAGGGGCGCATGCGCAGATGCGTGCTTTGGTGCACGCTCAGAGGCACAATGTAATAAATCAGTAACAAAAAATCAGCACGAAATTGCTAATTAAACTACTTTAAAGGTGACGGACATGAAATTGGAATAGCGCTGGTTCACCAGGGGGCTTATAGTGTGCTATACCTGGGTACTTTTTTAAAACATAAACCCCACAGTTCGCAAGCCAAATCCCTCGCAAATGTCGGCCACATGCAGACAGACAGACAAAAATTACATTGAAAGGTAAGACTACACGAATTCTTAGGTCATGGCAGGCATGCGCAAGAATATAATATAGTTTATGTGCTATCCGCAATCATACGGAGGCGCATGCAGAGTGAGAAACCCCCTGCGTGTGAGGGGACAACGCCACGTTATACTGATAGGAACGAAGTGAACCAGCCTACAATAGATTATATCGTCCGTCCGTCCGTCCGTGTAGCAACATCGCCCCCTACTGCAAACACTTGGCAGGACCCTACAAAAACCTTTAGACTCAGTGACGCTTTCCTGGCTAAACAAGTGTAACATTCCCTTATAATTCCCTGAGATAGCTTTTAATTAAAACATTTAAATAAAAAATTAACTCACAGCAGCCTAAAGCCTACAGCTAGGCCTAAAGCCTAGAACTAGGCCTCAAACTCTCCCTTCGTATCGTACCCCCGCGTGTGTGAAAGGGAGTTAATGTTTAACAATGTTACATTTCCTTATGTTTTTAAATAGAAACATTTAAATTTAAAGCTTTTACATTAATAATTAAAACATTTAAATTAAAAATTAACTCACAGCGGCATAAAGCCTACAGCTAGGCCTAAAGCCTAGAACTAGGCCTCAAACTCTCCCTTCGTATCGTCCAATTAGGTGTAGCAACATCGCCCCCTACTGCAAACACTTGGCAGGACCCTACAAAAACCTTTAGACTCAGTGAGGCTTTCCTGGCTAAACAAGTGTAATAATACATTATGTTTATATTCTTTGGTTATTCGTTCCTACCAGCCCACCCCGCAGAGTCCTGTTCCTATCCTGTACACAGATTTGGGACACTGCATTATTGGCAGTGGTGCACAAAACACAGAAAACACGACAGCATGTTACAGGAAATTACCCTTCTGAGTTCCCTCTTTTTTATTTTTCCTTTTAATGCAGTGTAATCGATTAATGTGTTGGGAGTTTGTTTTCTATCGTATACACATGGAAGAGATGGAGATTCAATTTTGATTTAAAGCTTTCATGACTGCAGGGATTCATATTCTTGGTTCTTTCGGTAAAGTCACGTAGAAGGGAAATATTAAAATAATATAAATATATATTTAAAAGTCACGTAGAATGGAAATTATCAATTAATATACAAATAATATTAATATATATTTGTATTATTTTATTATTTCCCTTCTACGTGACTTTACCGAAAGAACCAAGAAGATGGAGATTCGTCCACACTCTGCTGTACCGCTCCTGCCGAACCAGGGTTGCGGCTCCACAGTCGTGGATGACGGAGAGTGTTCAGAACGACGATCAGCCACCCTCGCCACCCCTCCCCACACGAGGTTCGGGAGCACGGGGCTGCAGGGAGGCACACTGCGAGATGCGAAGGCTGTCACAGCGGATTATTGACCTCGTTTTGTTAATTTCATCCAGGACGCATCTCGCCAAAACACAACAACTGCTGCCTCCCGCGCACAGCCATCAGCGGCGGATTTTCATTTGCTCCGTGTCACTCAAACTGGCCATCATGAGTCCACTGGTTTTTTTCTCGTACACGTGTGTAATGACCACCGCGACGATCTGGAATGACCTATGCCTCAGTTTTCTCCTTCAATGTAGGCAGTGCCGGATTATCCTAGTAGCAAAAGTAGCTACATATGCTACGGGCCCCGCACTTTCAAGGGCCCTGCGCTAAATGCTTTCAAGCTATCAATTCTGGTTCAGTGATTTTGCACTTGCTCTATTACTATAGTACTATACTGCCTTCAACTTTTACGAACGACTGGGTGTTTAAAGTTAGCGATTTGTCATATTATCTGGCTGTATAGCGAATGAAAAAATACAATTACTTTACTATGCAAGTTAAAAATGTCTTTTAATATTTATGTGTTTTTTTTAATTTAGGGTCCCTTTATAACATATGTTACAGGCCCCGCAATAGCTTAATGTGGCACTGAATGTAGGGCGGGTTTATTAGAACCTCACGAACAATAACGTCAGCAAGATAATAAAGTATATCACAGTGGTGCATGGTACTCAACATACAACGCCAAGCACTGCGAACTGCCACCCCCTCACCGATCTACTCAGTGGCAGTCACTTCGCTCCAGCCTGGTCCAGGAGTTCGCACACAAAACTGCTAGATGCACCAATAACGCGATGTGCATCGCAACCACAGCACAGAAACCGACACCAACCCCCTAGATCCCTGTTGTGGAGAACATTCTGCCACCAAATATATGCAGACAAGCAAACAAAACAGGAGATTACACGTTTTCTTGCCAACGACAACCTAACCATTAATCAAGACCTCACCAATGTACCTCACCGCCAACTCAAGACCTGACCTCCGCTTCTGGGATCACGCTATCATCCTAGAATATCACCCAGATCTTGAAGAACACTGGTGAACAGAGTGGAACAACATGGATGTCCAGAATAAACACCTCATTTCTCAAACTAATTTTGTACCATTAACCGCAGACAGTCATCAGCCCCCACCCCCAGCCCTCTCAACTTCTTCAGCTACGCATACGCAGTTGGACATTGTCGTGCCGCAAAGCCAGCTTGAAAGTGTGACGTTGAGAAGACCTTATATAAACATTTAATCATAAGCAATTCACCACAATAAGGAGTTTATTTTTGCACAGTTTAAAACAAAATCCACTTAAATGCGAGCAACTGTTCATACAAAATACCCTTGGTGGAAACGCAACGTAAATTTAGATTTAAAATGTAAAAATCTACATTACGCAATGTAAATCTACAATTACCATCAATCATTCAAAATTCTGACCAAAACTGAGACCGTGGGCTTTTGATCAACTTGATAATGCAAACAAGAGTTCAAATAAGCTCAGAACACATGCCAGACACAGGTGTATTGATACAGCGACCACCGATTCATAAGCTATAGCCCCACGAGTGAAGACGAGACATTTCTCTCGTCGGTACCACCTGCAGTGGCGTAACTCTCATGGTTACAATTTATTTACATGGCCAATAACAATTAATTCTGTGAAAACCATTTGAAATTAGTGGGTTATCATTAGCCATATAAATACATTGGTACGACTGAAACTTTGCTGCCTTAGGTGGTCCCAATTTCTGCTCTGGACCATGGACTATGGTGGTGAGATAATGGATATACCATCCCACATTGGTACTCAAAGTGCATTACAAGACCACAAACCCAAGCTTATGGAGCCATGCTTAAGTTTTACAAACCGATTAAACCTTAGTAAACACTCAACACTAGAATACTAAGCAGTTCCATACTAGGCACAGCACATCCAATATACCTCTCGGTATGGCTGTGGCTACTGGTTAGGTGCCATTTACTCCAGTCTACCAGCGACCTGGGATATTAGGTGAGAAACTAAGCCGTGGTTATAGCAGTTGCCAAAGCACACAGCTTATCGCAGCATACCCAACACTACAAACACTACTGAACTGTATACAGAGAAGCAAGTTAACTAGGGTATCAAAACAAAGAGATGAGCATGAGTTGCTCATAAGCCATAGCCCAGCGCGTACGCACACTTTGTTGTCAACACTATACACAAACGTAAACATTCTGTGTTGCACAGAAATCCTGAGTTCATTTAAAATGTGCACCATACATTTCCTGGGTGCATCAATCTGGATACTGAAAGACCGTCGATCTTGGCCACTTCAAATTAAAATGTTCAGAGTGATTTCTCCCACGATCAAATCACTCTTGGTTTGCCCAATTCATGGATACCACATAATATAATATCGTTTTAGCAGCATGAGAACACTATCAGGCAGGAGTTTTTAAACTGGGAAGTCTGTTGACCCCGAAGTGGACGTAGGCATCATTAAGGGGGTCTGTGAAAGACAACTGGATTCACAGTGGATTCTCCTGCTGATCCAGCTTGCACCAGCGCAAGAATAAATCAGACGTTGATAAGCGCACACAGCTACAACACTGCCCCACTGTGGGGTTCTCAAAGTGCCTCGGAAGACGTTTCAACTGTGGCTCTACTAAGCCTGGGTACAAAAATGATTGAGAATCGCTGTCATAATGCACGTAATGGGATAAACATCCATTCGAATAAAGCGCAGCTGCCTTCTTATACCAACAGTTTATGCAATGTATCAATAATCCCTGATTATACTCTTGGACGTTCCTTTGTAATGTCTTGTATGTGTTGTTATTTGTGTTTCATCTGTGCCTTAGTTTGTTTTGTCCTTTTATACTTTTATCCATCCGCACTGTATGTTACGTCCTAATTTGGTTATGTCATTCTGTCTACATTGCATGGCTCATCTGTATGTGCTACATAGGTATGTGCATTTACATAGCATAAACAATTCTTGGGCATGTAATTTGATGTGCGTATCATTTGGGTCATGAATCGATTTTCATCAATGCATGATTCTGGTTCCACGACGGAGCATGTGCACAAGTCAATGTTCCAAACTGGAAAATGCTTCCTCGACTTGTCAAACCAAGACTTGCCATACTGTTTTTAACACGACTAAATTTAGATTAGTCTGCGCTGTAATACTCATATCGGCTCCCCTGAAGTTTCTTCACCTGCATTAAATAGTCGTCACCGGCTAATTACCCAGCGTAATGCTGGGTGGAGGGGTGGCCCAAATGAAACAAAAACACGGATAATGAAAACATGTGTAGATTAGGCAATAAAAATATGCATTGTTTAGCTATGCAGAATGGGGGTGAAAATGTGGGGTGAGAATGCGGAATGTGGCATCTGTTTTGATTGCTTCTTAAACTAATATATTTGCTTCCCGACGTGCTTGTATTCTCATAGGCAACCAGTCACTGACCATCGACTGACGTGTGAGGAGCAGCGAATGACTATACGAACACGTGTGGAGAGATATTCTATATTTTTGCAAGCAAGCTTAAAACTCAAAGGGAATGGTCTGCCCACGGATCATTGAGAATTAACTGTAATTGAGTTTTTTTAAAAACTAGCCCAAGTTAAAGGAGTTATATAATGTATCCAGAGCCTCAACGGTGATAAAGTGCAATGTCAATGTGTACGCTTTACCTATTAATTTTGGACTATTTTAGAAAATGTGTTCTCAGGTGTTTTGTTGCCTTAAGAGGACTCCATCTGAACCCGTAGCAAAGAGCACAGTGTCTGTGTAAATTACCGTGCATATGGAACTTTTGCAGGCTATTGACACACCATCAGTATGTCTGCCAGGCTGTGCTACGCAACAGGACTACCCACAGCTGGCTGAGAACCATGGGGCCACAGCTTCCTCGTGAAGTGGTCCCTGTGGAGGGGTCCTCCCCATGGCAGAGTCTTCTTGTTGTAGGAACTCTGCCAACGAGCAGTGTTGGGTCGTCGTGTCAAGACAGCAGGGCCCTCACAGTTGAAGATTCCAAGTCCTGGTGCCTATAAGAGAGCGTGGTGTTACCACAATCACTCAGTTCTCCATCTCACAAATGTATGTATGTTGAACTTCTTTCGCACCATACATAAACAACCGTGCTGATCGGAGGTGCGCGGGAAGGACATCAAATTAAACACGAAAACAAGAAGCACATCTCAAAGTGCGCGATGCAGTGACGTACATGTTTTTCTGTTTACACATTTGTGCAACAATCACGCTAAAGCTGCTTGAATGATTCTGGAAGTTAATTTTGCTCTGAAGTTTTAAAAGTTATTTATCGGAGCCAACTTTTATTTCAGGACATGCATTTCAATTCACACTTATTTATGTGCATACAATATCTTTATAAAAACATTTTATGTAATGCATTTATTTTTGCTCTGATTGCTATTTTCTTCACTGTCACAGTTTGTTTATGTTATTGCTTTTATCATTTTGGTGACCCGGTCATTCTTGCATTTGAGACTGTTATCCTGGTCTCTTGAGTTTGGCTCAACAAAATACACTTGAAAGTTGATATAGAAGCAATTTAGGAGTGAAAGGATGTGATAACCCACACACTTTCATACCGGGTGGCTTGGCCTGTACTGTAGTAGCCACTCTCCATGAGCACATCTTCAATCATACACTGCAACAGAAAAGTGTAAGCACATTCTATTGGTTGTGTCCACATATTTTAACCTCATACCGGTTGAATGCTGATGACTGTGAACAGCTCAGACACTTCTTCCACGCTGTATCGGAGCTCCAAGCATGATTCACAAACACCAACAAATAATATTGCAGCAAAGGTGCCAAGAGTAGTTACCTGCATTTGCCCATAAGTGATGCCTTCCTGATTGTCATCGCCATCATAATAACCTGGACACAGAAACACAGCTGGGTACTCATGACGTAGACATCTAAATATATCATCATGTAAAACACTGAACTTCTGATAAAGCACATGGATTAATTGCATTAAAATCGTACCATGCTTCTACTATGCTGTAGCGTCCATTGTGGTTATCATTTGGACTTTAACAAGGGTCTTAAGAGTCGATTGTGTACTGTATTCCAAAAATCCAATGAATATAAAGTGGGTTTTCTTTTAATTCTTGGTAGAGATATTGATGAACTCAAATTTAACCAAACACATTATTTGGTGATACTGCATTGGGAGTGGTGCACAAATAACAAATACGTAAGACATTCGTCATGAACACTCTGAAGGGTCGTTGCCCGAAACGTCATCTATTATATATATTTTTTCCTTTTAAGGCCATGGTGTTAATGACGAAGGTGTTGAATATTTGTCAAACATAACTGAAGCTCTCATTTGTAATGCACTGGCCAAGGTCAACGGCGACGAGTGAAGATCGGTGGAGGGAGTGAGCTGATGGTGGTGCTGTCCCTCACGATGGGTTTCCCCTGAGCTCAGCTGGGAGCTGGAGCTGCTCTGACAGTGGACGCCAGGCTTCGCCAGGGCCCAGCCCAAGTCGATCACTTCCTGGGAACCCTGCACCACCTGCTCAACGAACACGCGGCCAACAACTCACGATGCTTCTCAAGCCCAACTTGCCATAGCCATGCAAAACACAAACCCACATATACTTGTAAAGTATGCGTTTCAAGATCAATTAAAATAATGGTAATCCAACCATAGATGCCCCAGTGGTTTCTTATGTCCCTCTTACTTTCTTCTCAACAGATTGTTGAATATTGTTAAAGTGATGGCTCCCTATCTTACAGGGAAGAGTGCTAAAGTAGTCAACAAATGTATTGAGAAAACCGGCCAGGTGGCTCAGTGGTAGATCGATGGCCTTGCAATTCCAAGGCTGCGAGTCCAAATCCTGGTTGGGGGTTGACACAGCTCATCATCCATCTGGTGTTGATAAAAATTAGTACCACTTTATGGGTAAGTCAACAGTGGTTGTCTTATAGAGAGACTTGCCTCTGCCATTGGAATGTGGAATTTCCACCACTGGCTCAGAAGATGAACATCAATGTATCAATGATCATTTGACTTATGAGAATGGTGGAAGATGTAGAGGCTTTGAAGTAACAAGTTGTTTTGTCATTCATTTCTTCCTATTATTTTTATCTATAAATGGATCACCCTGTAATTTGTTGAATGAATGTTAAAACAACAAAACCAAACCTTCTGAATCTCACTCTTGAGATTGCAAGCATTGCTGTGGGGACTGAAGAGCGACTTCTTGAAACGTTCCACAGCCCTGCGTGACCGGTTGTGCGTCAGCGATGGAGGAAGCTAAAGCCCAATACAGGAGACATTATGGCTAGAGGCTCTGTTACACACAACTACACAATACACAGAACTACAAAACTGGAGAAGCGTTCATTTGAAAAAGACACATTAAATGCATATGCTGTGAATTCATTCTAAATTAAATCTTACATTTAAGTAAAACTGACCAGCAGAAGTGTATGGAGCCATTGCCTAGATTAGTAGTTCCCAACCTATGGTGCCAGCCCATTGGTGGTCCACAAGGCCGTGTGGGTGGTCTGCAAAACTATTGCAGACATTATGTTTTTCAACAAACACCATATTTTTTTAAATAATAATTTAAATGTATAAAGCGCTTTTAAACAATCGTTCTCAGGGCGCTTGCATGGCACGGTGGAAAATAGTTAACAACCAAGTAAAGAAGAAGTGAGAAAGACGGTTGAAAATAAGTAAAGACAGAAAGCCATTATAAACAGATACGCACAGTGGTTCATGAAAACATTTCAAAAAGTGCCATTTTAACACGAGTTCAGAAGGGTTGGGACTCACTTTTATAGATGCTTACATTAGCGATACAAAGTTATCCTGAATGATACTGCAGACACCCAGGGCCAGATTAAGGTTTTTGTAGGCCCTAGGCACATCTGTTTCCTAGGTGTTCAGTGATAACTTACCAGAGTTGGTACTGCTGCCAATGTCACTACCGCCACTGTCACTCGCTTGCTTCACGCGCACTTCGTCGAGCCGCTGAACAGATGTCGTTGCTGATATGTTCATTATTTAGTCTCTGCCCTAATTGTATGGGAGCGTGCTGTGCCGTAGATAAGTATATTGAATTTGAAATTATTTCTTTTTTTAAACTAAGTAAGCCTATAAAATATTAAAAGCGAAAATTTATCCCACTATTTTTTACTGTGATTATCATATCGGATGACGCAGCTTGAAAAGAATGCCGTTCATTTTCATCGATAACAAATTCAATGTTTTGACAGGATGACCGCATGGTGAGCGCCATATTGCTTTACTTTTGTTTAAGCTTAGAGGTTTGTTTCACTGTTATTTTAGGTCCATAATAAAGATTTTTGGGTTAGATCGCGTTATTATAAATGTGTCGCAACCCTCCACCAACCAACACGGCCAATCAGTAAAAAATGTGTCACGTTGACAAAAGACAAATAGTTACTTCTTCAGCCCACCGGTGTGATTGGCCGTGTCGGGTGGTGGAGGGTTGCCACATATTTATAATAACGCGATCTAACCCAAAAACCTTTATGATGAATAATACTGGTCGCAAAAGCCTACGAGTTAAACTGTTATTTTAGGTGTAATATGCCTCACAACGAGTCAACGACTTGTTATCACTGCACATAAATTGCAACGAGCATAATTATATTTATTCAAGAAGATATATTGCTTACATCTTTTATCATACAAACGAAAAAACTGTTTTTTATCGTTGGCCCTTCAGTTTTTGTAGGCCCTGCAGATACCAATCAAACTAGCCATAAGAGTTAATATTTGTTATCCTTCCCCCCCCCACCTCCAATTATCAAGGTTGGCTACGTACAGTGCAAAAGAAGTTCAACATACATACATTTGCATGCTATACATGCTGTATTGTTATTGCTTTTAGTGCAATATCCTGTGACAGGACTTAACTTCTAAGTCATACTTTATACATTTAACTTGCCTTCTTAAATGTAATGTGCATCAACAATGGTAAAACACAGCTCTACAGCGAGTGATGTAGGGGGGTCGGCATGAGCACTGTACGAGGAATTAATTGGCACCCCCTCCCCAACCCGGTACAATTGTCCCCTTCTAATTGTCGCCCAGCACTTGGGCACCTCCAGCCCATGGAGACCAGGACAGCGGCACCGCCTGCTCACATGTTAGCTATACCACTGTGTACAGAAAGTGTCGCACTGCAGCAGTAATTGGCGAGGTTTGGGTCACGTACTTGTGAAATGTAGATAAGCTTGTGCAGCTGCAAGAGGATCTGCTGGATGGGATCCGAGATCTGCCTCACCTTGCGCTGTGACACTGCAATGCCCGTTCCTGACCCTGGACATAATCAACACGGCCCGCGTTGCTCCTGGAGGTCACGACTCAACAGACTGTGCGGACGGACGCAAATACTTAGGTCACCACAATTGTAAATGATCACACCTCATGCCTGTGTGAACATCTCTCAGCCTGTCAGCATCAACATCACTAAAATCATCAGATGCGGTCACATACAGATGCTATATAGAACCATATTTTATTTACGCTTGTGCAGCAGCAGACAGGCACAAGCGAATGAATTAGCGACGAAACTCACGAGGTCGCGGTCTGGAGCTACCCCTGCAGATGGAGTCGGCAGAGCGAGAGTAGCGGCGTCGCTCCGCCGATGGGTGCTGCCTGGACGGGCTGCTCACGGTGCTGGAGGGCCCTGGTGGTGTCAGGAGCGAGTCCTCGCCCTCCAAACCTTATCCACATGCCGCAACAGTGGAGAGAGCCAAGTTATTATTATCATCATGTTCGTTTACCCAGGAAAGCCTCACCGAGTCTGATTACTCTTTTTCAGGAGGGTCCTGCCAACTTTTCGTATTAGGAAGTGCCGATCAATATATGTGTGTAAGTAATTTGGCCTGGAACATCAGCATACATGATAATTGGTTCTTTACCCTTCTATCTGGCAACAAAACTGACACCTTTTTACAAGGAGTCATGTTTGCATAGACCGCAATACCTGCAGTCATAATACAAACAAAGAACATAACTCTGATAATGTGCACTGTCCTTAAAGTTGATTGATCCACACCCGAGACAGCTTTCCTTAGAGCCTAGTCTCATATGGGTTGGACCAGATGACGCCAAAAGGCGCAAAACTCAAAGACAATGCACCATCAGAGTATGAGAGCTCGGGGCAAGCATCTACACTATGGGAACCTCATTTGCCAGTAAAAATATGATAATTGGTTCTTTACCCTTCTATCTGGCAACAAAACTGACACCTTTTTACAAGGAGTCATGTTTGCATAGACCGCAATACCTGCAGTCATAATACAAACAAAGAACATAACTCTGATAATGTGCACTGTCCTTAAAGTTGATTGATCCACACCCGAGACAGCTTTCCTTAGAGCCTAGTCTCATATGGGTTGGACCAGATGACGCCAAAAGGCGCACAACTCAAAGACAATGCACCATCAGAGTATGAGAGCTCGGGGCAAGCATCTACACTATGGGAACCTCATTTCAGCATACAATGGGCAACTCTTCTTCAAATTAATGTTTCCAAAAATTGTGGCTGCCTGTGGCGGTACGTGCACATGCCATAGATTGGTGACTCGGCGCCCCTCTTTGCGTGGTCGATACAGGTTTTGGGCACCAGCGCGAAGGCACACGGCAGGCCCACCAGACCATCCTCCACAAGGGCCGACCCAGGCTTCCCCCCCCCTTCCATCCAATCCACGCCCAGTGTGCCCCCCCCCTCCCAGCCCTCTTCACTACGCAAGCTTGATGCACCCCCACTGCTCTCCAAGCTGCCTCCCTTGCCTTCCTGCTCCTGCACCCACCGAACACACACATATACACATACGGGCTAGGTCATATGCAGGTGTGAATGGCAACCTACTGAACTCCAAATGCAAGAAAATCCTTCATCTTAATCAAGGGCAGACAGGCAGCAGAAACATAGGTTCCCTTAAGCTGGCTTCCAGTCACAGTTTATATCAAGAAGCATTAACATTGAGGCAATGAATGGTGGTGTAACTCGCAGAGAGAAAATCTCTGGCCAGGTAGCTGAGCAATAGAATGAGCAGCTCGCAAATCAGATAGTTGCAAGTCCAAATCCTGGTTGGGGGTTGACTCAGCCTGTCATCCCTCTGGAGTCGACCAAATAAGTAACACTTTGTGGGAATTCAACCATGGTTGTCTTATTGAGAGGCTCACCTCTGCCATGGGAGTGGAATTTCCACCACCGACTCAGGGCTGTAAACAGGAGCTGAGCACTGCCTCAACACTCACTTGAGCAAGAAACCCCTCTGACTTCAGTTGTTGTGCTTTGATGTATGTGTAATGTAGTAACTTGGCGGGAGACGACCTTACGGGTAGCACACTCTTTATTAACACCAACTTATATTACACGGGTGGCTAACTGCAGCCTTAACCCACGGGGTTCCCCTGGCTACACCCACACGGGCTCTTACGCCCCGTAGCTTCTCGGAACCCACCCGGCTGGGGTGTCCGTCTCGACTCTGGGTCCCACAGCCTCGTCCCACATGGACGTCAGACCACGGGTCCCACAGTCTCGCCTCTGAGCCACACAGGGTCCCGGCCCTTACAAGGACAGCGGGACTAGGGGTCTCAGGGCCCTACCTCTTCAACTCCGTCTTCGATCTTCAACTGGTTATCAACTCCCCGAGTGCTCCCGCGCGTCCCCCTTTATAGTCCTTCATGCGGACGTCGCTGAGAGCACCCACCCCAGTTGACCAATCACTGCGCGCTGCCCACGATCCTATTTCCCACCTCGTGTCAGCGCGCACAACCACGCACCCCGCGCCGCCCCGTGATCTATCACTGTCGGCGCGCGTCAACACCACCACTACATCACCCCCTACCACATAGCTCGCAGCCGACCCGGCTGCTATAAAAATATTTTATTACCCCCCCCCCCCCCGTGTGTGCCCCGTAACACAAGCAACAATCACAACAACACAACAAGAACTCCGCCATCCGCAAGAATCAGAACATGCCACCGCAACAACAAGAACAATATGTACAACCCGGCGAGCGACAACAATAAATGTGTATGCAAAAAAAAAATTACTCGTGCAGCGTCCCTTCATTTCCGAGCGCCCCTTGAACGGGACATTATACCGGGCAGAAGGGGAACGCGGCGACGAGCTGCAACCTCGGGCCCCCCCACTTTTTTTTTTTTTCATGAAAAGTGTCGTGTCTTAGCACGAGTCCGCCTGGCCGGTCCGTCGTACGGCACCAGACGCGGTTGACCGTCCGGTGGCGGCGGCAGTCCAGGAAGGCACGGGGCAGGCATCGGAGATCCGGTCAACAGCCGTCAGGTCCGAGACACCTGGGAGTGGGTCAGGTGGAGACACGTGAGGATCAGACTGCGACACATCCCTCCCCGAGTCGACGGCCACATCACACGCTCGGTCGTTACGGCACAAAGGGAGGCTATGTGGTGCCGCGAAGGGTTTCAGCCGGGAGGGGTGTACGTACCAACGGCCTTTTTCCCATTTAATCTGGATACTCTGGGGTCGCGCAATACGCACGATTTCCACCGGTCCCCTCCATGGTCTCAACAATTTAGGGGACGTAGCCAACAGTGCATGTGGGCAGTGCAGCCAGGCCTTATCGCCTGGTTTCCAATCGTGCGTATACACCTTTCGTGCATGCAATCTTTCGTTAGTGATCTGGCGAGACCTTGAATTCAACCTCGCAACCTCTCGCGCTTCAGCCAGTTTGGCGATATTAAATTTGATGTGGTCGCCCAATTTAGATTTCGCACGTGGCTGGGAAATCCCCAGTTGGACATCCATGGCCGGATCGGCCTCCCGCCCATACATGAGAAAAAATGGGGAAAACCCCGTCGCCGCATGGGGGGCCATTCGATAGGCCGCGAGTACCCCAGGTACCTGTAAGTCCCAATCAACCTGATCGTTGCAGACCTGTTGGCACAGCATAGAAGTAATCGTCCTGTTTAGACGTTCAACCATTCCGTCAGTCTGCGGGTGGTACGGGGAGGTACGCACTTTCTTCGTACCCAACAGGTCGCACACCTCGCGCAACAAAACGCTCGAAAAATTATTTCCTTGGTCCGTCAGCAAGCGTTCGGGGGCGCCTTTGTCCAAAACATAGCCCTGGACAAAGACGTCCGCCACTGCCGCAGCCGACTGGTTGGCGAGTGGCCACGCCATGGGCCATCGGGTGAAGTATTCTACGCCAACCAGCAGGTACTTGTTACCCCTAGGTGTAGCGGGAAAGGGCCCCAAGATGTCGAGCGCAACCAGTTCGTTCGTGCGCGAAACTTGAATGGATTGTAGCGGTGGATTAGCCGCTATTGGTGGCGGTTTTCTTTGAGCGCACCCCACACATCCCTTGAGGATGTTTGCCACGTCGCTGCCCATACCCGGCCAATAATAGTCCCGTTGGAGTAGGGCGAGCGTTTTATGAAATCCCAAATGCATTAGTCGTTCGTGAGCAGCCAGAACGACCCTACCCCGCATAGCAGATGGCACAACGAGCGTATGACGCCGGGACATATTGTCCCACTTCATCAGGAGGCCCTGTCTGACCACCCAGGAACCGACCCGCGTCTCCCCCCCCCCGGGAGCGTCTGCCTTCCGACGCAACGTGAGTAGGGAGCTATCGGCCATTTGGAGACGGCCCCACTCGATAAGAGGCAACGCGAGTAACGAGTCCCCGCCCGTGGGAGCGGCGGGCGCGTCGACCCCCGGAGCGTCAGTGGCGGCGAGCAAAACTTCCGCGGGGACAGCGACAGGGGGTTTACACCGCGCCGATCCCAGAAGACATGCTCATTCCGAGCGAGGCGACAACCGCGACAAGGCATCCGCATTCGAGTGCCGCAATCCCTTACGGTAAATCGTCGTGAATTGGTAGTCTTGGAGGACCTCCAGCCATCGGGACAATTGGCCGGAGGGTTGCGCCACCCGCATAGCGTATTGGAGAGCCGCGTGGTCCGTACGAACAGTAAAATGACGGCCGTAGAGATACGGCCTGAATTGCTGTATAAAAAAAACGATCGCTAGCAATTCACGACGTGTCACACAGTAGCGTTGTTCCACAGGTGACAAAACTCTGCTACCGTAGGCGACCACCCGTTCGACCCCCCCGACCACCTGTGAGAGCACTCCCCCGATACCCGTGTTACTGGCATCCGTGTCAAGTAGGAACGGTTGCGTGAAATCGGGGTAACACAAGGGAAGAGCCCGCACCAAGGCGTCCCGAAGGGAGCAGAACGCAGCCTCCTCTTCCGGCCCCCAGTGAAACCTTACCCCTTTAGCCGTCAAAGCGTGTAGGGGCCTGGCTATGGTGGCAAAATGTTCGACAAAACGGCGGTAGTAGGAGGCGAATCCTATGAAGCTGCGGACTTCAGTGACTGAGGTTGGCGTTGGCCATGAGCTGACGCAGTGCGCCTTAGCAGGGTCTGTAGAGATCCCTGAACGGCCAACGATATGCCCCAAGTACCTGACCGATTCCCGAAGCAGGTGACATTTAGCCGGTTTAAATTTTAATTTAGCGGAACGCATCCTGAGGAACACCCCTCTCAATCGCTGGAGGTGCTCCTCGAAAGTCTGGCTGAAAACGATATCATCGAGGTAAATCAAACAGGTGTCCCATTGGAGTCCTGACAAAACCAATTCCATGAGCCTCTGGAACGTGGCGGGAGCGGAATGTAAGCCCATGGGCAATCGATTGAATTCAAATAGACCTCCTGGTGTCCGGAAAGCGGTCTTTGGTTTCGATTCCTCATCGAGGGGCAATTGCTAAAATCCTGAAAGCAGGTCAAGCGTCGAAAAAAACTGTGCTCCCGCCAAGGCATCCAGCGACTCATCCATCCTGGGGAGTGGATACGCGTCGGCCATCGAGATTTTATTTAGGCGGCGGAAATCCACACAAAACCGCAAGGACCCATCCTGTTTTTTAACAAGGACGATGGGAGCACCCCACGGACTGGAAGAGGGCGAAATGATGTCGGCAGCCAACATGTCATTAACAGCCGACTGCACATGCTCCTTCTCGGCTGGGCTGAGCCGGAAGGGATTCTGCCGAATAGGGGCCGCGTCACCCGTCGCTATGTGGTGGCGCAACAGGTCCGTGCAGCCAATATCGTACTTGTGTCTGCTAAACACGTCAGCGAATTCGAGTAGCAGGCCCCTCAACGCTCCCAACTGCACACTAGACAAGTTACTAGACCCAGCACACAACGAGTCCAACCATTCTGTCCCCTCCTCCAATGGAGGATGCGTATCGAGGCTAGAATCCGCATGTGCAACGAGCTGTTCATCGACGGGTAGCGGCGCCGCGTGAGCCAGCACCGTGCCCTGTGTAATTACAGCTGGCCGCGACCCCGTATTCAGAACCATAACGAACGGATCCCTGTCCGCCCGCACCATGGTCTGAGCTACCGCTAAGTCGAGGCCCCCAACAGCTCTGTTTGACGGCCCCAACAGAACACCTTGTTCCGCCGCATCCACCCCGAGGGGTTTTCGCAATCGAAGGGGTACCAACATTTGCAATCCCGGGGGCACCCGCACAGTCTGAGTTGCCAGCGCCTGAACCGTTGCACAAACCGTGCGTATTTTGGTAGGACTCGTTAAAAATGCAACCCGCCGACCCGATGGAAGCTCAATGCAGGCCTGATCGACGAGAATTTTAATGGGCATTTTAGCCAGAGAAGTCCGTACCCAGTAAACAAGGTACTGCCAAAGATGATGACGCAAAAATAGGACCCGCCAATTTGATATCGCCAATACAAATAGTCGCCCGAATCTGTCCGATGATTCCCAAAGATCCCCCGTTCGCCGCGTAAAACGGTACGTCCACCGGAAGAAGGGGTCGACATTGGACGGGGAGGATGTTATAAATAAGGTCCGAAATGATAGTGGCCGATGCACCCGTGTCCACCAGCACCCGGACCTCAACCCCGTCAATAAAACCCGTTACTACGGACGACCCGGCCGACGCAGCCACTATCCTGTGGGCCAACTCGGACCATTTGACTGCTCCCGGGCCGTGTACGCACCCCCCTCGCCGAACCGAATCCCCGGTACCCATACGCGGTCCCCCCACCGCGAAGCGGCAACCCGAGTGTGCCGTGTATGTGGACCGAGCGTGTGGGGTGCCGCGACTTGCCGGGGGTTAGCTGGGACGACTTGGGGCCTTGGTCGTCGTCCGGACGTGGTCCCGTGGCGCGCTGACGCGGAGCCCGGCACCCGGACGCGACGTGACCCCGAAGGCCGCAGTTGTAACACATGACGAGGGACGTCGTAGGTTTCGGTTGCTCCAGCTTGCGGGACGATCGTATGGGCGAACGACCTCCCGATCTCCACTCCCCCGGTCTCGACACGGTGAAGGCCTCCTCCCGAGCTGTAGCAGTCTGAGGCTCGGCGACCGTCGCGGCAGGTGTCGCGATCCCCGCCGATGCACAGACGACCGTCCACTTGCGCTTGAGGACCTCGGGTGCGTGGATACTTGTAGCAACCCCCAGGGAGCAGATGTCCATTTGGTCCGCCGTATTGATGGGGACTCCCAGGTCGTGAGCCAACGCCAGCAGCTGCTCTGTCACCATGGCGTCCTTCCCCTCCTTGTCCATGCGGGGAAAAGCGGCGTCCGCCAGGGCGAGCAGCGACGTGCGATAGGCGAGTGTAGTTTCTCCATCCATCTTACGCCGTTCGTAGAACTGGTGGCGACAGGTCGAGGGCGGTCCGAACACCTTAGCCATGAGATGTAGCGCGGCCTGGAGCGTTGAGCGGGACGATCTTGGGGCGGATGTGAAGGCCGCAAGTGCGTCGTCGTCGAGCGTCGCCGGCAGCGCGCGTAGGGCAGTGGTGTCGGACCACCCCGACATCTCTTGATGTGCGAGGAACCTTCGTTGGAAGGCCCCCCAGTCGCCCCCGTCCGCCTTGAACGCCGTCAGCGCGGGCAGTCTTTGTTGGAAGACCTGGTCGTCGTCCTCCGATGAATGCTTTTCCCGCGCGCCGCTGTGGTTGACGAAAATGTCGGCTCCGTCGGCAGGCGCATGGTGGAGAGTTTTGGCGCGCGCCGATGACGCGGGCTGTGTAGAGTGGAGGTCCCCGACCATGTGGTGTCCACGCTTCCCGCCAATCGATGGTGGACCCTCAAAGATGGCGCCAATTTCAAAACTTTCGGCGCGGAGCGCGTTCTGGCGGGATCCCTCCGGCCGCGCTCCCTCCTCCAACCTCGTAGTCGTCCTCCCGCCTCCTGAAGCGGTGATTTCTGCCAAAATTGAAGCGGCGGCGAGCAGCAACTCCGCCAGGCGGGAGTGTGCATCCTGGAGGCCGGTGTCGGAGGCGAGCGGAGCGTCGGCCATCGCCGCGAAGTGCTGCATCGGCGGCATCTCTTCGTCCTCGCCTTCCGAGGCTTGTGGCTCCGGTACGCCGTCGTCTTCCCGATCTCGCTCGTGGGTACGGGCAGTCTTCCTAGTATCCATCCTTTTGAAGACAGGTTTACTTCTGACGCCAGTTGTAATGTAGTAACTTGGCGGGAGACGACCTTACGGGTAGCACACTCTTTATTAACACCAACTTATATTACACGGGTGGCTAACTGCAGCCTTAACCCACGGGGTTCCCCTGGCTACACCCACACGGGCTCTTACGCCCCGTAGCTTCTCGGAACCCACCCGGCTGGGGTGTCCGTCTCGACTCTGGGTCCCACAGCCTCGTCCCACATGGACGTCAGACCACGGGTCCCACAGTCTCGCCTCTGAGCCACACAGGGTCCCGGCCCTTACAAGGACAGCGGGACTAGGGGTCTCAGGGCCCTACCTCTTCAACTCCGTCTTCGATCTTCAACTGGTTATCAACTCCCCGAGTGCTCCCGCGCGTCCCCCTTTATAGTCCTTCATGCGGACGTCGCTGAGAGCACCCACCCCAGTTGACCAATCACTGCGCGCTGCCCACGATCCTATTTCCCACCTTGTGTCAGCGCGCACAACCACGCACCCCGCGCCGCCCCGTGATCTATCACTGTCGGCGCGCGTCAACACCACCACTACATCTGCATAAATATCATTTAAATGTTCTGTAACTGTTTTTCAATCAACATAACACTGCTACAAGCCTTCTACTAATTACAACTTCTCGATCCAAAATCATTATAATGTACTTTCTGTCAATTACTCCAGAATTGTTTTTACAAAGCACAAAATAGTTGAAAAATTATTTATTTATTGAGAACGTTTATTATTCCTGTGAACTTTATTATTGGATTCTGAAATATTTTGTCAAGAAAATTTTTTTACTTTGTGCAAAACAGAAACATTTTTGTGGACCTTATATTGTACGATATATATCGTAGCATTGCTATTCCACAGAATTTAACGTGAGTGTGAATGTGAGCATGGCTACCTGTTGTGCCAGGCAACAATGTGCGTGGATGTGGGCCTGCGCTAGACGGCGCTGAGTACGGCGCCGCTCCCTTTCCAAGCGGTGCTCCATGTCACAGCAGTTGGCTCCCAGGACATCTGCATGAGCCATGAGACGCGCTGACAGCCCTGCGCACACCTCCACCACGTCCGGGCGCAATCCAGCCTCGGGACTGAGACACCTGTCCCGCCACACCCGCGTAGAGCATTTACGAAACCATTACCACGACAGCCGGGCGGGATCAGCCGAGATCGTTTTGAACGACGTCAACATCTCCTAGCGTGACCTCGACGGTAAAACGAACCAATCTCGACCGCCCACTCAGTCAATGCCAGGCCCACTCTCTCATGGAGCAGCGGTCAGCACAATCACACATAATAACAACAGCTGCCATTTGGCACTATGTGGTGGTGACATCACCACGGCACTTGTGCCAGGCTAAATGCACTTTTAGGCCATGTGAAATTATGGAAGCTCACTAAATCTAGATTGAAAACTCATTGCTTTAGAACTGCTTTCATGTTTAGTTTGTCGTCCTTCCCCTGTACCTCCGATTCGAATGGTTGGCTATGTACAGTGCGTACGAAGTCCAACATACATACATACATGCTGACAGGAAGTCAGACTCAGGTGTTATAGGTTAACTGACCGAGATTACTGACAGATGCACCACCTGTGCTCCCCACTATGCCAACTTGCATGTTTTAGATGTCTGGGTGCTCAGCGCATTGTTGTGAGCATCGCTCCTCCATCCTCTATTGTTATTGGACATCAATTGCCTCCAGCTGCCCAGTAGCATCCTTCTTGAGCCTCCTCCACAGTGGCCGATCTTGACACCGCTGATATCAGTCATTGGCAAGTCCAATCAGCTCCACATCCTCCTGTACCACACCAACTAATCTCTTCTCCAGTCTGTGTTGTGCCCGTGTAGCCCTCTCTAAACCCGAAGCTTCGTATGGGGCAATAGTCGAGGTAGCTCCCACACAGGATTAAGCAGCCGATTAAAAACCAAGCAACACAAAACCGCAACAGCACACACTGACCAAATATCGAGCAAAACACAACCCCAGATACTCACAGATAAATATGGTACCCATAGTGACAGTGTGATGACATTCTAAACAAACGATGGGAAGGTTCAACGTAAGGAGGAGCTCACCTTCGTACGGTTTTGCTGAGCTGGGCCGAATAGAGTCCTTCAGTGATTGGCTCATAGGTCGCCCCCACTATCTGCATGTATATAAAATCACACCAGTCACATTCAAACAACATCATGGTGCTAGCATTGTGTGGAATTATTGTAATTCAGCTGCACATTTAATATTTACATCCATGCAATGGAAAGTAATCAAATTCATGCAAGTGTAGTGACATTTAATGAGTCACTGTAGTGCGTGCCGCTGGAAGATTGGGAGACAATGGAATTAGGGGTAGCAGCCCGTTCTACCAGTTGGACTTGTGGGCAAGGCACGGAGCCTTCTGGGGGATCCAGAGGGGTGCGGGGCCGGGGGCGGAGCCTGGCCATGCTGGGCAGAATAAAAGGCGAGCTCCTACTCACAATCGGGGCTGCTGTGGGTCTGGCAGCATGTTGGCTGTATCGACCCGGTATGTAGTTATCCCCTAAAGCTGTGAAGGCCGGAATAAAAGAGAGAGAGAGAGTACCTCCTACAAGTTTCTGTGAATTAGTACACTACATTTGGTGTCAAGAGTGTTAACAATTTTTTTTTATTAGGGTTGTTAGGAATGCATTTTTTTCCTATTCCCCCCTAGTGGGGGGAATAGGCTATGTCGAAATCTGCGAAGAGGAGGGCCCACAGCAGCATATCCTCGAGCGAGGAGGGTTCCCGGGCAGCCCCGGCAGCAGAACCCTGGTGGGGGTTCCCAGAAAGGCGGTCCCGGCGGGGCAGCGGGCGAAGGACGATGATCCCGTGCCGCCGCCGGCTTGGGAAAGGCTGCGAACACTCAGCGCGTGCATCGTGGAGCTCCTCTCCACAGTGATGGCGCTGGTGGGGCAGCTGGGTAAGGAAGACCTGGAGGAGGGGGCTGTGACTTGGGGGCAGCGAGCGGGCGACTCCGCCGTCACTGCCGACCAAGGGCGGGAATCGGGTCCCGCTGAATGTAACCTGCCGCCGACATCTCATCTGGGGGCGCCTTCCCTCGCGCAGCGGCTGCCGTTTCTAAAATATTTTTCAGCTGTCGGGGGTGATTGGGCAGCCCTCTGGCAGTAGTTCGCCGCCACTTGCGAGCTCATGGGGTGATCTGATGCAGAGGCACTACGTCTTCTTCCCACCGCTCTGGACGACGCAGCCTTGGCGTCGTTTATTTCCATTCCCGAGGTGGACAGAACGACGCTGCGTCAAGCGTACGCCCAGTTGGCGGGAATTTTTGACCCACCATCCAACGCGTGGCGGAAATTCATGATGCGGAGTAAGGAGGAGACAGAGACATCCCTCACCTTCTGCAGCGCACTACTGTCGCTGCAAAAGGATGCGTACCCAATGATGGAGTGGGCAGGACTGGATCCTCTGGTGCTAGAGAAACTGTTGGTGCTGGCTCAGGAAATACACTTTTTTTTGCCGGCCACAGAGGAGAATGACCTGTCCTCGATTCAGGTAGCCTGATGCATCCAGGCCCACTGTAACCTGTAACAACGTGCCGGGGTGGCGGCCGGGGCTGCATTTCTGGGAGAAGAAGGCAACCAGGAGCGTCGGAGCGGGACGATGACGGGACCAGCGGGGCAGGGCCCTGTTACCTCCTTCACGTGTGGCCTACCGGGCCACATCTCCAGGGGCTGCTGTGCTGATTTGGCGCAGTTTTTCCCAGCTTCACTGTCCTCCGCCCTGCCGGCCTCCGCTCCTCTGGGTCCAAAGGCAGGTCGCGATACATCACACACCCGGCCGACACAGCCACCGCATCCCCATTGCAGTCGGTGTCGGGTGCACACGCCATCACCCCCCATAGTGATACAGGGTACGAAGATGGTGCTTCGGTGCGTGATGGTTGGCCGCGGGGGTCCGGGCAATGGACCGCATTGGCCCACCGTGTCATGGTGGAGGGAGCGGGATCATCCACGGTATGTGGATTTGTGCAGGGTGTTGAGGTGCGGGTGCTTATAGATACGGGGGCATCCGCCACCAGTTTCCGAGTTTGTTCTTAGGACTCTGCCATGGACGGTGGGTTGATACGGATTGGCGATATTGAAAGGATGGGCCTGGTGTTGGTTCATTGGCGGTGCCTTGTTTATTGGTGGATGGATTTTTTGAAGAGGAAGCCCCTCCGGATACTAATTGACCAGGGTTGTGTGGAGTTACCGTCGGGGCATCGGTTGAAGTTTTTGGAGTCCCCTACTGGGTGGTGTATGGCTAACGCTGTGGTTCGGGCCCTGGTGTGTGAAACTGTCAGGATTCCCCAGAGTGTACAGATGCTCATACCCTTGAGGCTGCGGAAGCGGATCGACCAGAAAATCGCTGGGGGTGGGGTTCTTTTAACCCCTTCGAATAAAGCGGTTTGTGGGCTCAATTTGATAGGGGCTCAGACGATCGTGAGGGGGGATCAGGAGCCCTTCCGGCAAGTATTGAATGCTGGGCTAAATACCGCGGTCATACAGGCGGGGACGGTGTTGGCCCACTCGACGACTGCATGTTGTGAAGAGACGGATGATGTAACCACTCGGGACGTGGACGCGGTTGAACAGGAAAAGGTGTTGGGTGACTCGTGGATGGATCCGTTGTGCATGGGAAATCCGAATTTGTCGTGGGAGCAGAGAGGCGAGTTGCAGGCATTGCTTCGGGAATTATCCGAAGTATTTAGTAAGGGATAATTCGGTGTGGGCCGCACATCCCTGATGCGTCACCATATTGATATGGATGGTGCCGCTCCCATTCGTCAGAACTCATTTCGGTTTAGTCCGAAGGAAAAGGACTACGATCGTCAGGCAGTTGACGAGATGTTGGCCCCCGATATAATCTCCCCATCAACCAGTCCGTGGGGTGCTCCCATTGTCCTGGTTAAAAAGGACGGGAGTTTGCGGTTCTGTGTGGACTTTCGGAAATTAAATAAAGTCTCCGTGGCGGATGCATATCCCCTCCAACGGATGGACAATTTGTTGGATGCCCTGTCGGGGGTGCAGTTTTTCTCCACCCTGGATCTATTGTCAGCTGCCCCTGGATGAAAGTTCAAAACCCAAAACAGCGTTCCAAACACCGCAAAGGCTGTTTTAATTTAATATGCTTCCGATGGGGCTTCACTCAGCTCTGGCCACGTTCCAGCGACTTATGGCGTTGGTACTGTCGGGGCTCCAATGGGAGTCATGACTGATCTATTTGGATGACGTGATTGTTTTTAGCCGCACGTTCCAGGAACATATGCAGCGGTTGTGTGCGGTATTTGTTAAAATGCAGGCGGCTAATTTGAAATTCAAGCCGCAGAAATGTTACCTCTTGCAAAAATCGGTTCGATACCTGGGGCACAGTTAGCGAGTCCGGGATCATCACGGACCCTGACAAGACTGCGTGCGTGCACAAGTGGCCGACCCCCACGTCGGTGGGTGAGGTCCGCAGTTTTGTGGGGTTCGTGTCGTATTACCGCCGCTTCGTGCCCGGGTTTGCGACAATCGCGAAGCCGCTCCACGCTCTCACGGCAAAGGACCAAAGGTTTCAGTGGGAGATGGAGGCCACATTTGTTGCGCTGTGCGACGGTCTCATGAACGCATCCCCCCTTTCGAGACCCCAATATCTCCTTGCCGTTTATGTTGGATACGGACACCAGTGATCCCGGGATTCGGCGCCGTGTTGTCGCAGGTGGAGAACGGGGGGGGTCGCTTACGGTTGCCGGGTGCCGTCCCCTGCAGAGCAGCGCTATTGTGTTACGCGCCACGAGTTGTTGACTATCGTGCACTTTGTACAACAGTGCCACCCATACCTCTACGGTAAGCAGTTCATAGTACGCACAGATCACGCGGCGTTGTAATATGCGCTACGCATTGACCAGTCGTCCACGCAACTCTCACGATGGTCGGAAATCTTGCAAGATTATTTATTCGAAGTCACCTATAGGAAAGGGTTGCACCACTGCAACGCAGACGCTCTATCACGGTTGTCGCCGAAGAGTCAGTGCGCATATTTGATGGGCGCTGGCCGTCGTAAGCAGGTGGATACGGGGGAGCCGGGCACCTTGGTAGAATCGGTGGATGCTCCGCCACCCGTACTGTTGGTCTTGCACACGAGGAATGGGGGCGCCTCCAAGCGGAAGACGCCTCCTTACTAAAGTTGCGGCACCGTGTCGATCCACCGAGCAATAGGAAGGGTGCAGGGGGTATGTCCACCGTGGTCCTCCGAGATGGGCTTCTTATGCGCTGGGATACGGAGGTACGGCGGTACTGTATCGTGGTGCCAACTGCTAAGCGGGGTAGAGTAATGAGAGCCGCCCATGTGCGATTGATGCACCTAGGGGTGCAGAAAACGTTGTCTACGTTGAAGTGGGACTTCTTTTGTCCCGGGATGGCAGAGGACGTTCACAATGTGCTCAAGGGATGTGTAGAATGTGCCCGCCAGAAGCCCCCGCCGAGACTGAGCTCATTGCCATCGACATCCTCAGGCCATTTCCTACCACTCCGAGGGGACCCGTTCCAGGATGGTTTGGTTCAGATGACCGCCCCTACGCGTCGATGGGTTGCTGTTATTTTGGGGGCTGGATTGTTGCTATGCATTGCGAATGTTGCGTGAATATTGCGGATGTTCGTCATTCCGCTATCGGGGGGGGGGAGGTGATGTAGTGACATTGAATGAGTCACTGTAGCGCGTACCGCTGGGAGATTGGAATTAGCGGTAGTAGCCCGTTCTACCAGTTGGACCTGTGGGCAAGGCACGGAGCCTTCTGGGGGATCCAGAGGGTTGTGGGGCCGAGGGCGGAGCCTGGCCATGCTGGACAGGATAAAAGGTGAGCTCCGACTAACAGTCTGGGCTGCTGCGATCTGAAATGGAAATCGTCGTGCCGTCGTCGTCGTGATCTTCGCCCTCTTCAAGCTATAGGTCTGGCAGCATGTTGGCTGTCCCGACCCAGTATGTAGTTATCCCCTAAGGCTGTGAAGGCCGGAATAAAAGAGAGAGAGTACCTCCTACTCGTGTCTGTGAATTAGTACACTACACAAGAGACACTTGTTTGGCAAATTAGATAGTGCTGTAGGGAGTTCGGAGAAATGGCTTGAGAGTCATGGTACTAGATTTCATGCAGAGGTTTTGTTTCAATGTGATTTGATAAAGTTATTTGATTTGTTGATGTGGGCCATTTGTGTTAGCATCAGATAGGATTATAGTTGATCATAGCACAAGTTTGTTAGCTCAAGTTATAGCTATGGTCTGGGCTAGAGTTATTATTGATTTAGATTTAGTATGTAGTTGTTAGTATGATCATTATCACGGAAGGTGCCTCAGCGGTAGAGCGAATGGCTCGCAATCAGAATATATCAAGTTAAATTCCTCGTTTGGGGTTGACTCTTCCCTCTGGCGTCGATAACATGAGTTCCACTTTGTGAGCAAATCAACAGTAGTTGTTTGTCCTCTGGACAGACTCACCTCTGCCATAGAAATTTGGAATTTCCACCACTGGCTCAGGGCTATAAACAGGAGATGAGCAACGCCTCAATGCTCATTTGAGCAAGAAATCACTTCAAATTTTTTGTGGCTTTGTGGCACAGATGACAGGTGTTAGATACACACCCTGCTGGCGAGGGAGAGCATGTTGGTGCTGTAGAATGGCGGTGTGAGCATAGCCAATTGGTAGAGGATGCACCCAGCTGCCCACACATCTGCTCGCTCATCGTATGGCTCATTCTTCAAAATCTCTGGGCTGCACACATACACACAAGCAGACATGTATACACAATATAAATGTGTAAACAATCACAGCGCTGTGGATCCTGTGTGGATTGTCTTGTGTGGCAGGTAAAGGTGGTAAAAGTGCGGCCCTGAAATTGCTTGTCCACGCTACTAGCGGGAGGGTACCCACTAGAGAGAGCTCTGGAGGGTATTTCAGCTACACTTCCACATTGAGCACACGTGCTGATCACATAACTGTGGTGTACTCATTGAAGCTGGCTAACCATCGAAAAAAGACAGTCACTGCATCACACACTTTCAGATGCGCTTCTTCGGCCGTCTGGAACGCTCTTCCTTTTGATATTAGGAAGCCACTGGAGCTAATCACTTAAATCTAAATAACACATATTTATTTAGAACTGTATTCTTTGGTTCTTTCGGTAAAGTCACGTAGATAGAAATAAAATATTAAATAAAAAAATCACGACGTTTCAATCACAACACAAGCGATCGTCATCAGGAGGACATGAATTCCTGCAGTCACGAAAGTTTAAAGTAATTATTTAGAATTGCTTTTGTGTTTAGTTTGCTGTCCTCTCGCACCTCCAATTAGCACGGTTGGCTACGTAAGGTGCGAAAGAAGTTCAACATACATACAACTGCTAGGTGGAAAGGTTTCTAAAATCCAGAGGGATCTGAGATTCTTGGACATTTTTTCAACAAGCGTGCTGGAAGATGGAATCAAACCACAGCAGCTCCCTTGTGTTGCATACCTGGGTGAATATTCATAACTAGCCTTTTGCCCGTCCAAGGACGGGTGTATTTCAGTAAATCTGAAACTTGCATGCGAAAAGCAGACCACGACTTGATATTCATTGCATCAATTCGTGTGCAATTTGTAACGCCGCGGTGACACAGACTTATTTCATTTAAAGGTTATAATCTCTTGTTCATCATGACGTCCTTTTCACTTCTATGTCTCAATAGCGTTACGGAGATCGCGTGATGTGAGGGTTCTGCCTTTGTAGTGAGGGTTGTAAGTTGACGCTGAGGAGGGGGAGGAGGCACCTCGCCCCCCTATGTGGAGTGATGTCACCCGCTAATTAATATTTATGGTGGGGGGTGTCCATTCGGAAGACGTCACCTCTTCATGATTATTAATGTGGGGGGCTGTTTGATGTGGACTGACGTTACCTGCTCCGGATTTATAATGGGGGGGGGGGTTCTACATGTGCATTATTATTAATGAGGGGGAGGGTCCATGTGGAGGACGTCACCTGTTCATGAGTATCAATGAGGGGGTTGGCCGACGTGGAGTGACGTCACGCGTGGGACACACAGACATTCTTGGCTCATTATCGTAAATACCAGGAAAGCTGCCAGTGAGCACAGAGCCCTGTGGCTTAATCCTACCATACATAAGCAGAGAGCACAAAGCCCTGTATAGCCCAGCCCTAGCACACAAATGTCTGATGCTGTGAGAGTGAGCAGCTCACCAGGAATAGACGATGGTGCCCACCATGGATGTCAGCTTGCTGTTCTCCTGCTTCTGCTTGGCCAGCCCAAAGTCCGCTTGGCAACACAAATTCCAAGACTGCATTATTACACAATTTAATATTACTACCGTATTTTTCCGCATATAACCTGCGGGGTATACCACTTTCTACAAACAAAACAAGACCCTGCAAGGTATATGGAGGTGTGGGCTATCCCAAAAATATTTTACACGTGTGACATGTCATAACTCGTTTAATGTTTTCATGGTAGGACTATCCAATATGCAACACTTACCTTTGACTAAATCACTGCTGAATAAACCACTCACACTAAAATTGCACATGTTATCACGTTTTAAATGAATCCAATTGTTTGTACAGTGAAACGACAATGTTTGAAGTGGGCGCACTTTGTTTACCGTAATACTTTCAGTGGCTGTAGGGGGGTGCGAAAGTTTCAGCTGAGGCTATAGATTACACAATGGCAAGGGCCTTAACAAGCGTCTACCAGACGCAGAATCATAATTGCTGAGTCCTTTAGGCCACTGCTATTAGCTGAGCACTATACAGTCGCGACCATGAGCTTTGTTTCAAACTTCCAATGGCTTTGTTGCCAGGAGGCAATGGCGTTACCATAGTGCCGCTATTGTCTGCGCAGTACGCAATCTACCAGTGCTAAAACTGTACAGGGGTAACTACCGGTCCGGTAGCTGTAATATGATGAGGTCGAATGCTGGTAAGCCTAACATTACGGTACTTATCTACCAGTTTTGTTTTACTTATTTATTGGATATTTACTTTTGTTACTTATTTACTGTTTTAAGTTCACTCGTTTCCGGTTAGTTTGTTTTCTTTGTGCACGTTATGATTTTAAGGTTAACAATTGATAGTGGAATGTATTACAAATGTAAACTTTGTATTAATATGATGGAATTAAGCTGCGGTAACAACGTTAAAGATATGAATGCGTGTGGGGTATATGGAGGTGCGGGCTATCTAAAACTTGTTTTACACAAAACTCTATTTTTGCGGGGTATATGCGTCTGCGGGTTATATGCGTCTACGGGAAAATATGGTAAACACGGTTATATTCCCCAGAATGTCAACAAATTATATAACCGATAGGATATGTAAAAAATGCTTTTATTTTTAATGTGGAGGGATGGATATGGGAAGGAGGCAAATTCTCTGCTTATTTTGTTAATTATATTCTCCACAACAATGCAAACGATTATGCTGTGTAACATATTATTTGGTTTCTGTCCCAGTGATGACTATGTACAAATATTCTTACAGTATCATTACAGCAATGAAAATGTGTTCTAAGCTCTTTATCTGTAAGCACTGGATGTAACAACTGTCGACGAGTGTCTTCTCTCACTGATGGTGATGTGGTCGCTCTCCCCCAGCATGATGTTGCCAGGAGTCAGGTCTCGGTGGATGATGTGCTTCTCCTTATGTAGGTAACGCAGTGCCAGGCAAATCTGCAAAGCACATTATGCATTACAAAACATTCTTGCACGATTGACTCCCCAGTGAAAACCTTTCCCCAGAGTTAAAATATGCTGAAGTAATGTATGGCCTGAACAGGACTCTGCTTTTAACATCCAGGGTGACCTTACATTAAGGTTGCCACCTGTCCAGCTATGACCCAGACAGTCCGGGAACTGGCACCTGTGTTCGAGTGGCAGGAATTGATTTGTAGCAAGATCTGGTACCGATATTGTGAACGACATTCCAGAATACTGCACAACTTTGATAGACCTCGGCTGACAGAGAAATATGTTGGGGTTTTGGTGTGGAAAAGCTCATATCCCTACCCTACAACCACATATATACTGAGGAGTCAATGCATGAAGTATGCCACTCGTGGCATGCTGGTGTGTACCTGGATGAAGATGTTCCAAATTCGTTCCTCCGTGAAGCGCTCGTGTTTCTCCTTCAGAGCATTAAAGTGTTCTCCCAGTGGAGCTCCCTCAATAAGCTCCATCACAATGTACAGGCGGTCATCTACACACACAAACTCATGTATAGTGACAATGCTGTTCATCTGTATCCCTTCTTATATTAACCTAGAGATATCATTCGAAATGAAAATATCCTGGTATGAAACTCATGTAGTTTTCCCTCTGTGAAAACATTGACATATAAACGGTTCTGAAAAGTGCCAGTTTACGTGTTTGGTGTTCTAAGAAGTGCTGGTATGGCCGCCTGTCATAAACTAGCTGATTTCAACCACTGCCCACAGATGATGCAGTCATATTACAAACGTGCCGTTGCTACTGTTTGGGCAGCAAACTACGGTGATAAGTGAGAAAAGTTCGGAATGTGTTTCTGGTCACTTTTGTCCTGTAGTGTATTTAATACCAGCAGTCAAATCTGTTTCTCACATTTGGTACATAGGCTTGGGTCAATATTATTAAACCATCAATGTCCACACAAATTCGTAAGTACTAAAATTAAGGGTCAATGCAAAGGTTGTGTGCGTTTTCTCGTCGAGAAATGGGCTCTGTTCTCACAAGAACCACCACTGGTGTGTGGTGTGCAGTAGTGTTCAGCAGCTGAAACTCAGGGTGTTAGAGACACATTCTGTCACACACACAGTAAAGTGTTGTATTATAGTGCTTATTTATCTTGTGACTTATATTCTCAACGACACTAATGATTATCTTGTGATGTGCATTGTATCGTTTTTCCTGCTACTATATCAGCCTTGAACAAGTGCTTTATACCTCAATGGGCCTTTCCCAAAATAAACTGTTATAGAACTAGGACCCATATCTAACAGAGAGTCTTCACCTATAAACTATTGGCAGTTCACCAGAATTGGCAAGCCTCACTCTGCTGATGAGATACCGAATGTCAAAACCGTGCCTGCGATTAGGACGGTTGGCTACGTACGGTTCAAAATAAGTGCTACACACATATACATACAAAACCGATCCAGCATTTCCTTGTGTTGAACCAATGCTGCTGAAATTATGCACTCTCAGAAGACCGTGTAACTGATATGATGTGTAAATAAATAACCCCAAAAAACCTCTATGTAAAATGTTAATATTTTTTTCCGTAGGGGCAGATATGAGGAGGTTAATTGTCTGCTTGGTTATTTTATCACTTATATTCTCCACAATGACAAAAAATATTATTTTGTGTTATGAATTTTAGCTTAACCTGTTTTGTATCTGGGAAATAAATGTAACATGATATTCATGCGTACTTACCTTCCACAAATGTCTTGTAGTATTTTACAATGTTTGGGTGTTTGAGCTACAAAAACAGAAAATATAAACATTAGGTCTCCATCAAACAAGTTTCACACTATACAAAAACTAAAATACGTAAGATGCTCATCTAGTGCATATATACAGTATTCTAAAAGTCTACTCGGTGTTTAAGTAGTTTGCGTGAGGTGACTTGTTAATGGCCCAAACACCTGTTGTTCCATTGCTTCAAACGTGTCCTTGGGTGCTCTACGGCCTATTTAATTTCATGCTGATCTGTGGATTCTTTGTGAAAACTTCACTTGATGTGTTAACTTGCACCTCCAATTAGCATGGCTGGCTACATACTGTGCGAAAGACGTTCAACATACATATAATACGTATTTGACATGTGTCCTCGTCTGTTTACACACCAGTGCGATAATCACCCTCATTCCATTTTGATGTTTATGGAACTTGATGTTACTAAAAATGGTCTTTGAAAGCAATTTGTCCAACCACAATTTGCTAGGCAATTTATTTTATTTTAACTTATTTTGTGCAAAATACACCATTTCTTCTTCAATTATTGCTTTGTATATTTAGTTTTCCTCATTTTCTATTGGGTTGTGCTTGTTTTCACGTAATAGCTTTTGTCCTTTTTCCCTCATCTCTTGAATTCTCACCTGGTTAAACAAACTACACTTGAAGCTTAAGCAACCTTTTATCACACAACTGGCTGCTTGGATGGCCTGTATGTCAAAGGACACTCGCCTCCAGTCTTTACCAGTGTGAGACGGTGCCTTGGTGCGAGCACAGCCTAAGTAAAACAGTCGTCATACCTGCCATGTCTGAATATGTGGAGAAACTTGTTTTACAAATAAAATAAAGCAAGGGAGACAGCTAAAGAGACGGCTACACTGAGCTGCATGCAGCTGCAAAACACACGGCCGCCTCCTGTGCGTCCGTGTGCATGCACTACGAGCCAACGTGCTCTCGGTGATGCTGAAGGCCGCACATTTTATTTTTACAAAGTTTCAACTGCAAACGTTTAAAGGTTGAATTCTTAAAATATTAACAGTCCTACAGACAACCAGAAGTATTAACATTTTATCACGTAAGCTTTAACATGTATATGGAGAAGCCAAGTGGAGAGCGGGGACCTGTTCACGAATGATGGAGAGTTCAGAGATGATGGAATTGAGGCTGGAGTCCCGCGTCGTCTTGTCCTTTCCGAACGCAGGGTTGTGCAGGCTCACCTCCTTGAGCGCAAGCAGCTGCTGACCATTCAGCTTCCTCACCTCAACGACATAAGACAGAGCCATGAACAATCATCGATACGTGCCGTAGAGCTAGGGCCCTTTGTGTTCTGGCTGGTAAGGCACGAGAGCTATCGGTGGGACGGCTGGTAAGTGGCCAAGTCTGGTGTTTAGAGGATCACGGTAAGCCAGTGGTTCTCAACCTTTTTGGCATGGCCGTCCCCCCATCAAGACCAGTGGTCTCCGTGTCCCCACCTCCCTCACCCCGACAAGGTTACCAAGGCCACAATAGAAAGAGATCACCTCCTCGCCTCTAGTTAAAAGTGTTAATAAGACGAGATTTGATTCATGGTGTGTATGAGTTTTTGTCCGCAACATGAAGTTGACGTTTCTCACACACATTTGAAATTACTCCTGCAAAGTATCCAGGCCTCAGCCTGTGGGCCCTATGTGTTGATAATTACCTGGGTAAGCACTCAGGATGGATCGTGTTTGTAATCGAGTACAAGTTCTCACAGCAATCAATCCTAAGGCTCGGCGCAAAGAAACCTGGGACAATGCCAACCGACCCTATCGTGTTCACAGAAAGACCTTCCAGTTTAAATTTTACCACAATGGATCCGTGCTGAATCCTTTAAGAATATCACATGGCAAATATGGCTATTTCCTACACTGATGGATGAAAACGAATAACCCACAGTGCAACAGCAGTAACCAATCTCAAACAATGGACCACAGAGTAATGCAACTGCCCGCTTCCATCATTTCAATCTATGGGCCTCTCTGTAAGTTTCAATGTAAGTCTATATAACTCTCTGAGTATAACATTTCAAACCATACACTACATAGTCCCACCACTTCCAATATGATTATTTGCCAAGAGAATTTTGGATATTCACCATGAGGCTAGTCCTGAAGCTGTCCTCTGGCTCACTCGCAAACCTCCACATGAGCAAGTAAACACTACCGATCAACCATAAGAGTTTTGTTTGGGTTAGATCCCATAAATATATAAATGTGTCGTTAAAACCCACCACCACCCGACACAGCCAACTAGTAAGGGTTGTCATGTAAACAGAACATGCCAATCTTGATTTGAAGCTTTCGTGACTGCAGGAATCCATACTCTTTGGTTCTTTCGGTAAAGTCACGTAGATATAACATGCCAATTCGTCGCTAGTACAGCACACCGGTGTTGGAGAGCCAAGCCACAACATTTACAATCTGAGTACAATGTTTCGCCAGTAATTACAACTAGCTTCATCAGGCGACAGCCAGATTTGTGGAGAAGTCCACCTGTTTCGTACCTTATATAGAGGCGTAGATGTGGTGACCACGCTTCTGCGCTCTATTATGGATGATATTGGTCGCAAAAGCCTACATGTAAAACTGACTACTGATCAACTCCCCACCAAATTAAACAATAATAATAATGTGTGTTGGGAATTGAACCGGGACTGCTCGTGAGGAAACACCTTGTAGACACTGCCAAAGGCCCCACTGCCTAGGTGCTCCAGCACGGCATAGCCCCCCATGCGTTTCTCTGGCAGTCTGGTCTGGTCCATGCTTTCCACTGCCTCTTGGATCTCCTTCACCTCCTCTGGCTTCGGGAGCACATGCACACACATACGCATACACGTAAACAAAAGACAAATTTTCCTCTGATAGCCTTAACAGACTGTTGGGGCAAGTCCTGTTCGTGAAGAAAGTTGCCACGGCACACAAGGGAGTTGGTGGCCAGCACCACACCTGGCTACCTTTGTCTGCCCAGTAGCGTTGTTGACACAATGCATCAGGTACTTATTTGAGGCTGAGACGACCTAGAGGAGGTCCAGTATAGGTCCAGATAATCATCGCTGGTTCATGGGACCTTTCTTGCCAGTATCAAAATATAAAAATAGATTTTACCATTTATTTCCAGGAAGAGTAAAACCTATTCTTATAATCATCAGTGGTGTTGGCAGTTAGCAGGAATCAAACTCGGGTCGCCAAGTTCGTAGCTCAGCGCAATATGTATGTATGTTTAAACTCCTTTCGAACCAGACATAGTCAACCGTGCGAATCGGAGGTACCCTATCACTCGCCACTATGAACATAAACACAATCACACATACACAGATGTACAAATGCACACAAATGAGGGTTGCCACGTTTTCAACAGACCATACCAATATATATTTCTCAGCCAATGTGGAAACCCTAATCTCTCATGTTATAACAAACTGAATGAAAGGCAGCCTCAGTGCCAAGCAGCAGCAGCAGCAGATAAGCGAGGAGTGTCATGCTAACCTTGAGTGCGTTGAGCCTCAAAACAAGGGGCTCGTAGGCCACAATGTCTCGCACATAATGTCCCACGTCGATGAACATTTCAAAGAGCACTGCTGGGAAGAGCCTACACAACATTGACGTAATTATTAGTATTTAAACACAATTGCTGAGCACAGGCCCAAAACAATAAGCGGCCAACAACAAATAGCACAAGCAAAGTTAGGCGATAAAAGTTAACACATTTATTGAATTCAGCAATGTTATTATAAGACTTTGGGAAGAGAGCCAATGGGAGGAAATTCCAAAGTGGAGCAGGGCAAGGGAAGAAAGCAAAGTGTTTTTACCACAGTGTGGTGGTTGAACAGAGCATGGATGAGACCAAAACGTCTGGTAGACCAAGTCCTCAACATGGGTGGAGGAATAAATGAGTGGGGTTCACAGGAACAGTAACTAGGATAGTAGCAATAGTATAGTGATAAGGAGGCTACTGACTGCCTGTAAGCGAGTGACTGACGCCAATCAGTGAAAGCTGGGTCATCAATCAACCTGCCATTTATGGTGAATTCTATCACGTACAGTAAGATAGGAACTGGGTGCTCGACCTCAAATATGACAACAGGATTACAACTTCAGCCAAATGTGTTTTGTCTAGCAGTAATGATTGTTTACAATAAAATAAGACTTCATCACAAAATATACTTGGAAATAAATTATGCTGTCAATATGCGGCACATCTGTATGAAATTAAAGGAGCACAATTTCCATGAAGGAAAATGTAATTACCAAATGTATTCACAGAGGGTATTCCTGGATGTGTGTTGACAACTCGTCAGGCTGATGTGCCATGTGCCCTACCTCTTGAATAGATGCCTATTTCGCTCCATGCTGAAGAGGAACCGCAGGGCTCTGAAGGCATAACGCTGCACACAGTTTGCAGATCACATTTCAAACTTGTAGAACTACCAAAAATATCCGTTATTGTTAGAACACAAGATATGAACATTGTATTCAAGCTGGCGCTGACTGATTACCACAACATTAATATCACACCTGGTCAAGTGGCTCAGCAGGAGAGCGAGCGGCTCGTAATGGGAAGGTTGCGAGTTCAAATCCTGGATGGAGTTTGACTGCCCATCGTTCCTCCAGGATTGATAAAATGATCACCACTTTGTGGGGAAGTCAAAAGGATTTGTCCCATGGATAGATTCACCAAGGCTATAGAAAGTTTTTATTTCCACAGCTGTAAACAAATGATGTTTAGAGCACATGTGCCATGATGGTGTGTTATGAAGGGCCACTGCGCAAAACTTTGCCTATTATATATATCTTTTTCCTTAAAGGCCAAAGTGTTATTGACGAATTTGTTGTTTTGTTGTTGTCTATAGGCCCTGCTTACAGCCAGCATGAACATGGGGCATATCAATGTTCAAATGGTGCCTGTAGTCTTTGGGCAATGATCCTGAAGTTGAAATTAAAAAGTAAGATAGAGACGTTACCTGTAAGACATCCCTATTGTGTGTGCTGTGGGTGGGGTTGGGGAGCAGCAGAGTGCCGATGATGTACACCCCGTTAGCCTGAGGGTGGAGCAAGACTGCACATTACTCGACAGTGATAGTGCGTTCACATTTAGAGATGTAACTTCTTTTACTATAAATACACACTCATTACAATGCAATTTACAACATGCGTGGTTACCTGCAACGTGGCTCACCTGCACAACTTGCTGTGCATTGCTGTCGTTGAGCACCAGCTCAGTAAGGGCGGTACAACACGCTGCAAAAGCAATTGATGGTAGGTAAATGTGAGGCCCACTCGTGGTGCCCGCATCTTGAGGAACAAGGGCAACTGTGGCAGCAAGTGTTTTTTTTAGTTTTTTACACCGAAGCTTAGTGCAGGCCGAAAGGCCCAAAACATCAAGCGGCCAGAAACAAGCAGCACGAGCAAAGTTGTAATGGATCAGAATGAACACGTGTCTTGAATTGAGAAGGGTTATAAGAGCTTGGGAAAAGAGGCGATGAGGTGGGAACTTCCAAGTGGAGCAGTGCGAGGGAAGAAGCGGTGAGAGAAGTGTTGTGACCTGCAGTGTGGTGATGAGACGAAAGTCTGGTAGATTGAGCCCTCAACATAGGTGAAGAAATGAATACGTAACTTCACAGAAACAGTAGCCACAGTTGTAGCGATAGCAGAGAGATCAGGGGGCAACTGACCACCAGCGCAGCAGTGTCTGGAGTGAATCGGTCAGTACTGCATCATCAATTCACCTGACTGCTTTACCATGAATTCTATCAAGTGCAGTGCAATAGAAATTGGATACTCTTCCCCAGATATGACAACAGAATTCCAATTTTGGCCACGTTCAAGTTCTAGTTGATCTTGTTTAACCATCTGAGAACTCAAGTTACCATGATTGTCTCATTTACCAAAGTGACCTGGGTAACCAAAATTATAAATTCAATAACATAAAAACATGAACAACCATGAAGCAAACAAAAATCTGTGCAAAAACTACATCACAAAACAAAGAGAAAGTGGTGCACAGACATTAATCAACATTAAGTTAAATACATTTAATGCTGTCAAAGTTGAAGAATTAACAACACACAAAGATGAGTATTTAATGTACAATAGCCCCTAGCCTTATCCACACCTTAACATGCAATGCACATCTCTGTGTGTTGTTAAATCTGATTGTTTTCTGGTCTGCACTGATTGTTTTGTTGTGATGGGTTTTATCATCATTTGCAGATTGAATTTGCGAAAGTTGTTTCAGAGAGATTACCTTAAAAAAACATTCATTGAAAAATTGTGTAACAAGAACATCAAAATATGTTTTGGGTGATTATTGTACGAGTATTTAAACCAGTATGTAAACAGACGTGTGTGTGTGTGCATGCATGCGTGCCAGCCTGCAGGGAGGTGAGGCCATCCTGGATTTCCGCGGGGCTCAGTTCTTCCGAAAGCGGGAGCTGCCGCAGTCGCCCAGCTGCATTGGCGCTTGACAGGCCCCCAAAGGAAATGCGGTCCGACACAAACCGACGCTCACGGTCCCTGGGGTGCACACAGCATGTCGCCAATCACTGTCTCCTTCAAATTACAGCATCAGTTTACAAGCAAACTATCGATCTATTCTCACTGTCATCAGTGGGATTGATAGTGCTATTGCCAGGCCTTAATTTCTCGCCGAATATGTTTCACTTGTCTACTGAAACCGAGAAGCCGCGTGTAACTATTAGCCACAGACATACAGAAAAGTATACTAGAGGTGGTGTGCCAGGTAATCAAATATTTTCTGGGTCGTTGACACATGCAGCCAACACTCAGAAAAATCTAATACTTTCTATAAACTATTAACACATAAAGGTGTGCAAATCATAGATGCCACATGGCGATCACATGGCAAGCATGCTAGGAGTGACTGTATCCACTGGCGGAGCCAATGGGGGGGGGGGGGGGGTGGCACGTGCCCCCCCAATGATCCAAAGCAGTTATAAGTGACTCTCAGAATTGTGCGCAGTTGCGTATACAGTACACGACTTCCCTGAAGGCATACCTTCAGCGAGCGCGATGCCGATCACACACGGTTCGAATTCGACCCTTGATCGATGGCTGCGCCATCGCCGCACACGCGTTGAATAAAAAGCAAAGGACAAGTCCTTACTTACGAACAACTCCTATCATTTTTCATTGCTGGAGGGGTTGCCCCCTGACCTGAAAATCCTGGCTCCGCCATTGACTCTATCATCTCATTCATACTCTGTTCAGCAACCACAGTGCAGGTCAAACACTTATTTTTCTACTTCTTCCCTCATACAGCTCGCCTTTGGAATTCCAACCCATAGTCTCTTATACACGTGCTCAATTAGATAAACGAATTAACTCTTACCTAATTACAACTTTTATTGTGCTATTTGTTGCTGGCTACTTGACTTTTGGGGCCTATTCTCAGCAACTGTATTTATAATTAAAATAATGGAATAAACATATGGAAGTTGTGCCTTCCTGCTGTTTGTGAGCACACCTCTGTGCGTTGTTAAATCAAGCCAGACAAATCCAGATGAAAGCTGGCCCTGGTCATTGGTGTGATTAAGACTGCTAATTGGATTACACAGTGCATCTTCCAGCCAGAAGACCTCACCCCTGCAGCAGCCGCAGAAGCTGAGTGACACCCCCCCAGCGCCGAATGTCCTCGAGCATGGCCTGGTCCTCGCACAAGTGCACGAGGGCCCACACGGCGCTCGCGAGCAGGCGCAGGTGCTCGCCCTGCAGGAGGCTCAACAGCACCGGCACTCCATCCAACACCCGCATCTGATGCCACACAAGGCGTTCCTGGCACAGCTGCCGCAGTAGGTCCACAGCTAACCTGCACAGAGAGAGATGTGGGCCCGCCAGTGTGACTGCCTACGTGCACCTAGAGCGGTCTCAGAATGCGCAATGTTTTATACACAAACTCTCTCAATCAATGGGCTCTCATCTGGTCATGAATGCCAGTTCATAGCTGGAGCAAGTGTGTCTGTTGTGCCAGCAAGAAAGGTGCGCACATTCCAGCTCACCGCTGGGAAAGGAGGTCATAGTCCTGCAGAACAGGCAGGAGATTCTCCACCACAGCTAGCTCCGCCAGCTTCCTGCGGCACGCCGCACTGGAGCCCAACAACACCAGAATCACTGACAAACCCAGTTCTCAGTGACAGTAACCATGGAAAATAAGCAGACGGTGATACTGATGACAGAAGATGATGGCAACGAGTAGTAACATGGCGCAGCGGTCGCATGTTCACCACTTGTTGCAGAAGTTTGTGGTTGGAATAAGCCAGGCTGCCATGGCTAATTATGCAGGTCTATTTAACCATACAATGTGGACTATCTGCATAACAATGGACGTATAAAAATTCCTTGACAAAATTAGAAAAATTGCAGGCCAGTGTGTTGGCATCATGGTCAAAATTTTCCAAAGGTCAAAAAACATGAATCACAAATTACTTAATTGGGAAACACATCGCTATTGTAACCCGCTACTGCGAATGCTTATGAGGACCCTCTTAAAAAATAGTGTTGGCACTCATTGAGGCTTTCCTTGGTAAACAAGTGTAATAATAAATAATAATTTTAATATGAACAGTGAGGTTGATATGGTGGTAGTCGGTGTTGTTTGTAGTAGTGGAGAAGGGGAATGTTGCGTCACTCCACCTCTCAGCCAGACTGTTGAGTGCCAGCAGTGAACCCAGCAGCACACTGGACTCCCTGGCAGCTGTCAGAATCACCAACGTCTGCAGAGTCATTGCATAACAAATACAGGATGCGCTAAGCAGCTGGATTCTTCTCATTTCTGTCAATCCAGTGTGAGGCCAAGGAAAACAGTGACCACAATTTCACGAAATAGCTGGGGCTGTCAGGAGTCAGCCTACCTTGTGTGCCCCAGATTCTGTGACCCATTCCCTCTGCTCCACCACTCCAGCGAGCTTTTGGAAGATATCTGCGGCAAAACACCAGCACAAAAAGCACAGCGGCCTTGCTCGCCCTAATCTCTATGCAGTCTTTCTCTTTACTGGATGACAAATTTAACCTTAATATTTATACATTCACAAACATATTTGAATACATTATTATTACTAGCTCGTGACAGACCTGCTTATTATGATTGCATGTAATGAAAAGTAGTAAACTGTAAAAATGCAGCCCTGCAATCGCTTGCTCACGCCACTGCTGGCGGAAAAGTCTCTGTTCGAGCGAGGGTATTTGGTCTACTCCACCATGTTGACCAGATGAGTTGGAAGAGGTGTGCGTACCCACACTGTACTTCAACACGCAACCTGCCAAACGATGGTATAGTATCCACTTGTACTGCTGCGTGCACACAGATGGGGAGATTTGAGAAACGTGCCCAAATTGTTTCAACAACCGCGCCAGAAGATGGAATCGAATCGGCGACATTTGGATTGCAAGTCAATTGTGTTAACCATCACACCTCGGCACCCCTCTAATATTGATTGGAATTTAATCAACATGGAAATTTCTGATATATCTAGAGTATCCATAGATGGTTCTTTCACATCCAACGTGCGTTAATGATATACATAACTATGACTTCAATAATGATGACAAAGACACATGTAGAATTAAAATCACTGAGATATTTCTGGTTTGCAATAAATCTCTGGATGCACTATCTACCAATAACACTTAAAATAAAGTACTTCTCAATGCTCAACCACATTTGGCCATGAGCCATTTACTGATATATCTATGCTGAACTTCTTTCATACCCTACGTAGCCAACCATGCTAATAGGAGGTGCGGGGAAAGGACAAGAAACTAAACACAAAAAGCAGTTCTAAAGAAATTAGTTTTCAATCTAGATTTTAAAGTACATCGCTCCAGTGGTTTCCTAATATCAGAAGTAATAGCGTTCCAGACAGCCGCAGAAGTGCATCTGGAAACACCCGATGCAGTGACCGTCTTTGTTCGATAGATATCCAAAAGTCGTTGCAAGGATGACCAGAGTTCGCGTGATGGTGAACATTCACACACAATCCAATGACTGCGCATGTTTAAAAAAGGAAAACGATAAGTGGCTTGAGCTCACCATTATGTAAACAGCTGTGCCCTTAAACACTGTACACTGCATTTTCCACAAAGCAAGCATTTTATAAAATACAGAACAATACGCAGTTTTAACACAGAAAAAGCAAGTGGCAGTTGCAGGAAGTGACTCCAATATAACTTGAATAAACACGTCATTTTGCTGGTTGACATACTGGGCTCACTCACTGGTGAGATTGACAAGGACGTCCTCTGCAAACTTCTCCTCTTCGTAACACAAGTGCCGCTGTGCCACCTCGTCCATATACTTCCAGTCGCCAAACCAGACACACGTCAATATTAGTTGCGATTAGTCTGCAGCTTTCCTCTCGCGTAAATCGGTGAGATGCACTTGTAATGTCCGCAGGTCATTTTTTACACACCCCATAACCACAATGAGACCCAACAGCTCCTTGCACACTTCATTAACCATTGATGCAACACACTTTGACATTTGAACGGTTTATTGAAATAGCTGGTTTCTGCATTTATAGCGTTTTACAAACTTAGTCAACCAAATGAGGACAACTAACATCCCCAAGCAGAACATTAAGGTCAAAACCTTTCGCAATACTACCCATTATTTTATGGCCTTTCTAAAGATTGAATAACTGAATTTCCAGCGTCATAAGCTGTACTTTGAACTTACCATTGCTAAGCCAGACACCCCTCCCATATCGTACAGCACCCTCTGTAAAGAAAACAGCACACCATAAGAATCCTTTCTGGTTATTCTGGTTTCATTCCTGTCATATCAACAAACTAGAAAATACTGCCACTATTGGAGCCACTATTTTTTATAAAGCAGTTCTCAGTCTCGCTGTTATTACACTTCAAAGAACAGTGAGTTGGCAATACTGTACATTTGTTGTGTGGTTAATCTTGACACCCAGACTCTTGTAGAAAAAGAGCTTCTTAGCTCAATGGGTCTCACCAGAAATCAACTAAACTGTTTGTTCAGAAGTAAAGTTGGCAGCGCCTTGCTTCCCTGCTTGCGGAATGTATTGTATTGTAGTTGTTTTTTTGTGAACTTAGCAATGCCAACGTTAGTTTAGTTTACACAAAAAAGCCCCAATGTGCGGCTCAAATATAACATGAAGGTATGCAGTGGGCCTCATGGGTACATGAACCAGCTAGGTGGCTCAGTAATAGAGAGTGGCATGCAATTGGAAGGTTGCATGTTCAAATCCTGGTTGGGGTTTGACTCAGCCCATCATGTTTCTGGGGTTGAAAAATAAGTACACTTTGTATGGAAGTCAGCAGTGGTTGTTCTCTCCCCTATCATATGAATGTGGAATTTCTACCACTGGCTCGGGACTATAAACAAGAGATGAGCACCGCCTCGGTGCTCGTTTGATCAAGAAATCACTGACTTTGAATAACGGGTATTACAGAACTCAAAACAAACTCCATTCAGAGTGTAGTGGTGTGGAGGACCTGGTAAGAAAAGTCCCGCATGAAGAGGCGGAGGCAGATGAGCACAGGTAGAATATTGGCCATCGGCGCCCGGTCTCTCCACTGTCTGTAATAACACACCGCAGCCATCACGAGGCATGGCTGTGCTTACTTCGGGAACTCCGTACCTAGACACCATGAATAGGATTACCTCATCGCAACTACTTTAATATATTTTCGTGAGATAATTTCTTCTTAAAACTTTGCAACTAAAGTTGGAAGTGCTCATCCATTAGCTCTCTACATCTGTCTGACTGGCTGTCTGTAAAGATGGCCCAATATAAAAAAAAAAACATTAGTATAAAGTTGTTGCTATTAGGAGTTTACCTGATAGAAAACTGGCCAAATCGATCCAAGGGTTTTTTCCAAAACCTAGACGAAATCCAGAGCTAAAAGGATTCAAATACCCAGTGACAAAAAAAGTACACGCCTCCCGCACCAGTTCTCCTCTCCTGGTCATATCATTGGGTGACGTAATCTCACAACATCATGCACCATGTGACATTTTGTAGTGCGGCTTGAAACACAATATTATTGCTAATGAAATACTTCCAAGGATAATCGCATGCTGTAAAGTATTACAGAAACCAAGCTTATGCATGATATTTCTTCCTTGTTTATATTAATGCAAACGTGTGTTTGTAAACTGCACATTGAGCAGGCATACTGATCCAGGCATTGGTTCTCATTGCACCGAGCCTGGCACACTAATGTGGCCACTCCTGCGTGAATTATATATGCGCAGGTCAGATTCAGAGTGAGAGAGTAAGAACTTGAGCCTACACAGGCTCTTTTACAATGTCGATGTGGTTGAGATGGCCATAAAAGTAAAATGGTGAGATAATACAAGCAGGCAAGGGATTTCAGATACAACAGATGTACGTTGTAACTAACAATATCAAAAGAAAACAAACTAAAATATAATGACAATAATTCAAAGTCAAATGGATTTTAAATGACAGGTATTTACCAGAAGTTAATTCAACTAATTCACATAACAAAATCATAAGAGAAAGAATTATACTGGGTCTGTAGGCTCAAGTTAATTCTTACAGCAACATCGATATTCAAGCAGCTTATAGGTCAGAGAATTGAAGGTGTGGAAAGTCATTGAGTCGTTTGGATTTAGAGACCAAGATATTTTACAATTCTGGAGCAAAGCAACCAAATTATTCCCCCCTCTAGGATGGAGGATTGTTTAGGGGCGGTGCAGAGAAGTGTAGATTGTCAGCAGATTTTCTTATGTTGGGGAAAGGAGAGAAACATGAATTCAGGTTGAAGGAATGTATGCCTCAATAACATTTGTAGATCAATATAAATAAATGTGTGTCCCTTCTGGCAGATAAGGGGATGCCATTGTTTTTTTTTCAATCGACTGGCAATTATGCAGCCTGTGAGGTATGTCGAGGATAATGTGGATTGATGAATGGCAGATAGGGTTAAGTTCGGATAGGATGGTGTTAGAAGTGACACAATTACAGATGATAGTGTGTCCCTGTGTGTAGGACAGTGTTATTGCTGTGCCTGCATAGAAGCCGCTGTGTGATGAGAGCAGTGAGAATCTCCAGGAAGCGGCTGTGCTCATGTAGAGAGCTAAACGCCCGCTCATTCTTGTACTTGGAACTGAAAGGACAATGCACAATCATCACCCTCACAATGAAACCCACAAATTTAACACTAATTTCCAACTCACAACCATCTCGCTCACAATGGTAATCACGGTCATCACGTTCACAATGAAATTCACAATCATCATGCTCATGGTGCAAACCTCAACATTCGCTCACAATGAAAAGCACAACTACGTCACTCACAATTAATAAGATTAGAAGAACAATTAATCCATACAATCCTATAACAAAATATCACTCAGATTCAAGTTGCACATTTCCCTTAAACAATTTGTATGATTTGTGCATCCTTTTGTGGAGAATATGGAGAATTCTTTACAGACCGCGTGTAACGGACTGTGAGTAGATTTATAATTACAGTACCTGAAAGCTTCCAACTGCAGAGCCTCGGTCGACTGGAAACGAGCATCTCTCCTCCCCTTCCCCACACGGCTAGAAGCTCCCATACTGCCCAGTGCTGGAAGCTGCACATACAAGTACAATCAAACACACAGGGTTATTAATTCCAATTATTATTGTTACAACTTATGAAAGCCTCACTGTGACTCAACTCTTTTTTTAAATCCTTTATATTAAGTTCACTTGCTTGCTTGCTTGCACGCTTACGACCGTGCAAATCTTTCGGTCGTTTTTTACCCCACTTCCCGTGATCCAATCGAGCTGACATTTTGCACACAGACTCGTTGTGCGTGACAATTTATTTTCGTGAAAAAAAAATTCCAAAATTTTCCACTTTTTAGAAGAAAAAAAAATTCATATTTAATTTAAAATACCAATGTGATAGAAATGAAACTCTTACTCAAGAAAAACAGAAATGAATAATAAAATAAAACCGATGCCACGCATATAAAAGATTTATAGTGAAAAACTTTGTTTTTACGGGTTAATTTTTCAGGAGGGTTCTGCAATGTGTTTGCAGTAGGGGGTGACAATTACTGTTTCCCAATCAAGTAATTTGCACATTTTTTTTATATCTAATTTGGTAAAATTGGACCATCACGCTGGAGCACTCTCCTTTGAATGGCATCATGGGATCTTTAACATAATGTATTTTATAGTTAATACACTCGCAGTATTAACCAGGGCGGCCTGCCGAATTCACACGGAGACCCTCTGCGACAAGCAGTACCCAATTGCCAAAAGTTACCTGCGATTTGATGGCTCATATATACGGCTATTGTGGTGATGCTGGTCTCAATGGAGAGCAGTTTGTTCCACAATTTGTTTCCTTTGTTAAGGATACATTGGGTCCACTGTTGAGGTCTTGTAGATTAAGGTCATGTTAGGAGTTGGTTATAGTTCAGGGGAATGTGTTGTATGCGCAGAGGGAAGAAAGAATAAGCACCTGCTTTTTGCTGGCCGGGGTATTCAACAAATCCAGCAGCCGCCCCAGGACATCCACATCCCTTGAAGACAAACATATTGGACGTGTTGTGATATTTGCTTACACATTCCCCTTTCAATTCTGGTGGGTTTGGTAGGCAATAATGATGACAATAAAGATGACAATTACTTGTAAGTGGATTCTTCTTTTTCCTTGTTGTTCCTGCCCTGGTCAGACATGACGCGGTTGAGTGCTTCGCTGCCCAGAGACCATTATTTCTGCAGCAAATAAATATAAGGAAAAGAAGAAGCCAAATCCCACATACGGCACCCACCACAGTGCCTACAGGACCTCAATTTGATACACGTTGAATGAGTAAATATCAGTGCTGAGTAAAATCAACAGTATTAAACACATTACTGCGTAACACATTAACATTGTCTTTTTAACCCTGGCAGAAAGATATGTACAGAATGCAAGCAAGCAAAGACAGGTGAGCAAGTGGGTAACAATAATTATTTACATTTGTAAGACGGATTTTATCCGTACAGAATCAGATCCCAATACTCCGTGTATGGAGAGCAGTAAATAAACAGAACCAGGGTAAACTTCCAGCACTAGGGGGTAAGAGGCCAGTGTAAAGAGGTAGACGGGCAGACGTTGTTAGACAGGTAAACTGGTACCCAGACGGGCAGGCAGGCAGGGCGACAGGTAAACTGGCGGGCAGGTGTCAAGGTATTCAGTAAGACAGGCATATGCGCAGGTAGACAGGGAGGTAGAAAGGTGAACAGGTACAGAGGCAGATAGACGAATAGCGAGACAGGGGGACGGGTAAACAGGCAGGTATAAATATACACATCGAGTCGACAGGTACATAGGGAGACGGATAAACAGACAGCTAAGTCGGCAGCCATGTATTCAGGTAAGTAAGTTGACACGTTAGAGAGGCAAGTAGAAAGGTAGACATGTGTAAATGTAGACAGCCAAACGCGTAGGCATGTAGACAGCTCGACATAATCAGAATCTTTATTTCTCCTGGAGAAATCCGATTGGCTATGAATCTCATTTTCACAGATGCCCAGGAGGGGTCGGTCAGAAGGTTACAATGAACAATACAAAAAGCGAAAGGAGTGTAAAGTATAGGAAATGTGAGACAACCACAAAAGAATGTTAACTCAACTTGCTATTCTATCTTACCCGGGAGAAGCGAGTGGGGCCAACGTGAGGCGACGCAATGCCCCACGTACCGGGCGTTGCCGTGGACACGTTTTGCAGGTCTTCAGAGTCCGGGAGCTGCCCACAATCCGTGAGAAGTTAGGATGGTGTAGTAGTCCCGCTAGTGTAATTTAATAACGATGACGGTAATCGTAATAATTGTAACAAAGTTAAAATAATAAACTCTTAAACGCCGCACGAGCTTAACCAGCGGCGCTCGCTCGCACTGCCCAATCACAGGAGACCTTACTGGCCTTACTGGACACGCCTCGCGGCGGAACCAATCGGATCGCGCGTCTCCATCGCTAAGACGCTCGTTGCTAGGGAAGCTGCGCCTTGATTGGTCGTCGGGTGACGTCACGCGCGTGGAAACCATGGCGACGGAGACGCCGCGGCCTGGCGCCGCCGTGAAGCCTGAGTTGCCTGGAACAGCAACGGCCATGCTGGATGAAGGCCTCCCCTCGACTCCACCACCAGCACCACCACCATCATCACAGCAGCCGTGGTCACTCCACTGCTGGATGAAGGCCTCCCCTCGACTCCACCACCAGCACCACCACCATCATCACAGCAGCCGTGGTCACTCCACTGCTGGATGAAGGCCTCCCCTCGACTCCACCACCAGCACCATCATCATCATCACAGCAGCCGTGGTCACTCCACTGCTGGATGAAGGCCTCCCCTCGACTCCACCACCATCATCACAGCAGCCGTGGTCACTCCACTGCTGGATGAAGGCCTCCCCTCGACTCCACCACCAGCACCATCATCATCATCACAGCAGCCGTGGTCACTCCACTGCTGGATGAAGGCCTCCCCTCGACTCCACCACCAGCACCACCACCATCATCACAGCAGCCGTGGTCACTCCACTGCTGGATGAAGGCCTCCCCTCGACTCCACCACCAGCACCACCACCATCATCACAGCAGCCGTGGTCACTCCACTGCTGGATGAAGGCCTCCCCTCGACTCCACCACCAGCACCACCACCATCATCACAGCAGCCGTGGTCACTCCACTGCTGGATGAAGGCCTCCCCTCGACTCCACCACCAGCACCATCATCATCATCACAGCAGCCGTGGTCACTCCACTGCTGGATGAAGGCCTCCCCTCGACTCCACCACCAGCACCACCACCATCATCACAGCCGCCGTGGTCACTCCACTGCTGGATGAAGGCCTCCCCTCGACTCCACCACCAGCACCATCATCATCATCACAGCAGCCGTGGTCACTCCACTGCTGGATGAAGGCCTCCCCTCGACTCCACCACCAGCACCACCACCATCATCACAGCAGCCGTGGTCACTCCACTGCTGGATGAAGGCCTCCCCTCGACTCCACCACCAGCACCACCACCATCATCACAGCAGCCGTGGTCACTCCACTGCTGGATGAAGGCCTCCCCTCGACTCCACCACCAGCACCACCACCAGCACCACCACCATCATCACAGCAGCCGTGGTCACTCCACTGCTAGATGATGGCCTCCCCTCGACTCCACCACCATCATCATCACAGCAGCCGTGGTCACTCCACTGCTGGATGAAGGCCTCCCCTCGACTCCACCATCATCATCATAGCAGCCGTAGTCACTCCACTGCTAGATGATGGCCTCCTCTCGACTCCACCACCATCATCATCATAGCAGCCGTGGTCACTCCACTACTGGATGAAGGCCTCCCCCATGATCCTGCGATGCAGTAGTTCCACGTGAAGGTTCACATTCACTTGTTTCATCGGTCCATCGCTTCGGTGACCGTCGTCTTGGGCACGTTCAATTTGGTCTACAACTGCGTGTACAACTACACACCTCCGCCACTATGCCCTCTATACCCTCGACATCTGACGTTCTAATCTACACCCTACTCCAGGGGAAGGAACCCCGGGCCGGCGAGGCGGTTACGTTTACTTGGTTTAAGGCAACACGTAGCCTCATGAGACCTACAATTTAGAAACGGTTCGCAAACGAAATTCATCAGTCACTGCTGGTATCTTAGCCGCACAAATCGGGTGCTAGTGTTGGAATATACTCGACCAGGTAGCAGTGTTTTTAGTTGGAACACGCTTCGTCACTTCTCTCGCTGAGAGGGGAACAGTCGCAGTGGTCGAGAAGTAAATGTGGCTGGACAGAAGCTTTTTTTAAAGTCCTATCCGGCGCTTGGTGAAAGGTTCACTCACCCAGCTCTACACCTGCACTCTTGATATACAATCTCAAGAATTGTACGATACAAAATATAGTTTCGTGAATAAAAAACAGTATCGGCAAGCTTAACAGTTTATTTCCGACAGCCTTGCGGACCACCCGTGGCCCATGCACCACTGAGCCTTCCTTCATATTTGCTCGCATTACAGCTCCGACACTGCCACTTGCAGCCCCACATACATGGACATCGGCACTGGACGACGAGCACCCCAATCGGGCCCGAGAGCATTTGTCAGTGCCCATAATGTGCATTGTGCAGGTGAATGTAGAAATGATGCCACATGCTCATAACTTATCCCTCAAAATATAAAACATTTATTGTCACAAAATGGCAAGTTAACACATTGACAACTGAGGATGTTAGGTATGTAAACAGTATTGCTTGATATGTATGCAGCAAGTGGAATTCAGCATTTCTGTAGTTGAATTTATTTCTCAATAATCTAAATTTGTAAAATGTATCTCATTAGGTCATGTTTTCTTGATGAAAATAAAATTTTCAATTTATATTGAAAAAACCTACACCCGTTAGACTTATCCAGCTGGTACATTCAAACCCACATGCATGAGCAGCTCTACATCCCACAGCACAAAGACAAGTTTTCTTGAAAACAATGTTCCCTTTTATAAAAATAAAAAATCCACACCAGTTAGGATAAGCCAGCTGGTACATCCAAATCTGCATGCATGAGCAGTTCTCCATCCCACAACACAAATGTGGGTGTCAGTGGCGTGGAGAACTTAGCCTTGATTTGATTAATCAGGCGTGGCGGAGACCCTGGCAAGACCAAGCCGAGCGAGCCGGCCTCCAGATCAAGCAGCAGACCGATACGCTCCTGTTGCCCTATGCTATCGATGAGCGGCTCTGCGTGACCAGCATTCAGTGCTGTCCAGTGGCCGCTTGGAGAGAAGGAGAAGGCCCACGAGTGAGGGGCATCACCCGGACAGAGGTCCCGTGTCACGGCTGGGTCCGCTACCCCCACACGGAAGTCCGATGATTCTTTAACTGTGACCTTCATTATGCACACAACACGGGTGGGAAGGAAAACATGGTACCAGCACACACATTGCTCAAATTGTCAATTTTTCTAATTTGTGTTATGAAGTCATGCTGCAGTCTTATCAAATTATCTCTACCCCACACTGGATTAAAATGAAAATATCCAAAGCCAAACTTACAAACCAAATCAAATCATATAACGTCCTGCTCCACACTGATTGTAACATGTGCAGACTACTATAAGCATTTTCAATAAGTGTAGCGTGAACGAGCGTTCATTACTACATACCGGTAAGCACAATGTCTGATGTTTGAAAAATGTGGGGAGGATGATTGCTATTTATCCATCATGTCAAAATACTTTTTAAGGAAGCTCCTGAATTAAATATTTAGCTGATATTTCAGGAGTGTTTCACAAATGTACGTGATCCACCAAGCATTGTATTTCAGGTTTTTGCCCCCACAATGTACGAGTAAGTAAATATGAGACCAAGCATATTTTCAGTAATTATAATGATCTTTACCCAGAACATCTTTGCTGTCTCAGAACGTCTTCAAGAGAATTTACTACTATAATGAGCCAAGAATATCTGTGTCCCCTGCACGTGCCGTCACTCCACGTCAGCCAGCACCCCTCATTAATAATCATTAAGAGGTGACGTCTTCCAAATGGACCCCACCCCCACCCAGCGGCCTTACAAATTGCACACGAATTGATGCAATGAATATCACGTCGGGGTCTGCTTTTCACTTGCAAGTTTAAGATTTACTGAAATACACCGGTCCTTGGACGGGCAAAAGGCTAGTTAGTGTAAGTATGTTTGGGCAATTCAACTGAGTCGCACATGGGAGGAAACCAGAGTGCCCAGAGAAAGTCGAGTATTTGAGGTAAAGCACTCCACAGCGAGATTCAAGAATCTGTTTAACTTTTTTCACACCGTACGTAGCTAATCGGGAGGTGCGGGGAAGGTCAAATATTGCTGTAATGTCATCCCCTGGCCACTGCCGAGCCCAACACCTACAAATCCTGGGGTTAGATAAAAAAACGTAGTTACTAAATCCCCAAATCTACACGTATTTAAATCAGTCGATTAGAGATTGTTACTCGAGGTGTTTTATGCAACCCATTGGCATTCCCATCCAAGTACTAACCAGTGTCGACGCCGCTAAGTATCCGAGATTTAAAAAATTGGGCGAATTCAGGGATGACTTGGTCGTTGCCAGACACGTGCTTCCAAAAGCGTCTCTGTGGCCACGAATGGTGTCAGTGTCACTCTGTGAGTGGTGACCTTTACCTCCCAGTAGTGGCGGCCAGAGGAAATGGTCGTGTCGCCCATGACCGCGGCCCAGTCGACAAAGCGAGCCGGGCTGGTGGGCAGCTTGCTGGAGTCGAGGCCAATCACACGGTTCACGACACCGCTGCCATCGGGTGACACCTCCAGGGCGCAGTGCGCGGTCTCCTCCCGCAGCCTGAAGCTCAGCCCTGTGGCCATGATCATTTCGAAGTGGTAATGAGCACCTTCCCCCGGTGTTGCTCACTCTCGAAGAGGGAGAGCGACTCAAGAGGGAAGGCAGCCACACGGCGAGCCAGCACCGACAATTGCCCTCTGTGTATTAAGTATTTTCGACAAGTTAATAAGTGTTTAAATGTGGGAGGAAACCAGAGCACCCAGAGAAACTCCATGCATGAGATGGGACATTCCCCTCCGTATAGGGGGGAGTCCACGTTCTTGCTGCACAGTGCTGCTTCTGCTGCCTTCTGGCGCGCCAGGGCATGGCTCCTCGGCGACACCCACAGGGAGGATCACAATTGTGCGGTGATCCACCAACCCTCGCCGCCTGCACAGTGGTGGATGGACAGGCGTGGGGTAACTAATGCGCTCTACTCTATAATCTAGAATTAACTAATGCGCTTTTGCACGCGTATCCCCCAACCAGGGTCCACGCGTCTAATAGCCATGGCGCAGCAAACATTGATAAGTCAACGGCATGGTTGCACACAAAACAACGTTAAGATGGCTCTTAAACATTCGTATCAATGGAAAGTTATTTCGCACAACTTGGTTTAGGGCTTCCTTTTAACCTGGTTTCCGCAAGGTAAGGTAATTTACCCTTACCTACTACCTTGTTTACCTACTACCCTGTTTACCTACTACCCTGTTTACCTACTACCTTGTTTACCTACTGCCTTGTTTACCTACTGCCTTGTTTACCTACTGCCTTGTTTACCTACTGCCCTGTTTACCTACTACCTTGTTTACCTACTGCCCTGTTTACCTACTGCCCTGTTTACCTACTGCCTTGTTTACCTACTACCCTGTTTACCTACTACCCTGTTTACCTACTACCCTGTTTACCTACTACCTTGTTTACCTACTACCTTGTTTACCTACTGCCTTGTTTACCTACTGCCTTGTTTACCTACTACCTTGTTTACCTACTACCCTGTTTACCTACTGCCTTGTTTACCTACTGCCTTGTTTACCTACTGCCTTGTTTACCTACTGCCTTGTTTACCTACTGCCTTGTTTACCTACTGCCTTGTTTACCTACTGCCTTGTTTACCTACTGCCTTGTTTACCTATTTCCTTGTTTACCTACTACCTTGTTTACCTACTACCTTATTTACCTACTACCTTGTTTACCTATTTCCTTGTTTACCTACTACCTTGTTTACCTACTACCTTATTTACCTACTACCTTGTTTACCTACTACCTTGTTTACCTACTGCCTTGTTTACCTACTGCCTTGTTTACCTACTTCCTTGTTTACCTACTGCCTTGTTTACCTACTGCCTTGTTTACCTACTACCCTGTTTACCTACTACCCTGTTTACCTACTGCCTTGTTTACCTACTTCCTTGTTTACCTACTGCCTTGTTTACCTACTTCCTTGTTTACCTACTACCTTGTTTACCTACTACCTTGTTTACCTACTACCCTGTTTACCTACTACCCTGTTTACCTACTACCTTGTTTACCTACTACCTTGTTTACCTACTATCTTGTTTACCTACTGCCTTGTTTACCTACTACCCTGTTTACCTACTACCCTGTTTACCTACTACCCTGTTTACCTACTACCCTGTTTACCTACTACCCTGTTTACCTACTACCTTGTTTACCTACTGCCTTGTTTACCTACTGCCTTGTTTACCTACTGCCCTGTTTACCTACTACCTTGTTTACCTACTGCCCTGTTTACCTACTGCCCTGTTTACCTACTGCCTTGTTTACCTACTACCCTGTTTACCTACTACCCTGTTTACCTACTACCCTGTTTACCTACTACCCTGTTTACCTACTACCCTGTTTACCTACTACCTTGTTTACCTACTACCTTGTTTACCTACTGCCTTGTTTACCTACTGCCTTGTTTACCTACTGCCTTGTTTACCTACTGCCTTGTTTACCTACTACCCTGTTTACCTACTGCCTTGTTTACCTACTGCCTTGTTTACCTACTGCCTTGTTTACCTACTGCCTTGTTTACCTACTGCCTTGTTTACCTACTGCCTTGTTTACCTACTGCCTTGTTTACCTACTGCCTTGTTTACCTATTTCCTTGTTTACCTACTACCTTGTTTACCTACTACCTTATTTACCTACTACCTTGTTTACCTATTTCCTTGTTTACCTACTACCTTGTTTACCTACTACCTTATTTACCTACTACCTTGTTTACCTACTACCTTGTTTACCTACTGCCTTGTTTACCTACTTCCTTGTTTACCTACTGCCTTGTTTACCTACTGCCTTGTTTACCTACTACCCTGTTTACCTACTACCCTGTTTACCTACTGCCTTGTTTACCTACTTCCTTGTTTACCTACTGCCTTGTTTACCTACTTCCTTGTTTACCTACTACCTTGTTTACCTACTACCTTGTTTACCTACTACCCTGTTTACCTACTACCCTGTTTACCTACTACCTTGTTTACCTACTACCTTGTTTACCTACTGCCTTGTTTACCTACTACCCTGTTTACCTACTACCCTGTTTACCTACTACCCTGTTTACCTACTACCCTGTTTACCTACTACCCTGTTTACCTACTACCTTGTTTACCTACTGCCTTGTTTACCTACTGCCTTGTTTACCTACTGCCCTGTTTACCTACTACCTTGTTTACCTACTGCCCTGTTTACCTACTGCCCTGTTTACCTACTGCCTTGTTTACCTACTACCCTGTTTACCTACTACCCTGTTTACCTACTACCCTGTTTACCTACTACCCTGTTTACCTACTACCCTGTTTACCTACTACCTTGTTTACCTACTACCTTGTTTACCTACTGCCTTGTTTACCTACTGCCTTGTTTACCTACTGCCTTGTTTACCTACTGCCTTGTTTACCTACTACCCTGTTTACCTACTGCCTTGTTTACCTACTGCCTTGTTTACCTACTGCCTTGTTTACCTACTGCCTTGTTTACCTACTGCCTTGTTTACCTACTGCCTTGTTTACCTACTGCCTTGTTTACCTACTGCCTTGTTTACCTACTGCCTTGTTTACCTATTTCCTTGTTTACCTACTACCTTGTTTACCTACTACCTTATTTACCTACTACCTTGTTTACCTATTTCCTTGTTTACCTACTACCTTGTTTACCTACTACCTTATTTACCTACTACCTTGTTTACCTACTACCTTGTTTACCTACTGCCTTGTTTACCTACTTCCTTGTTTACCTACTGCCTTGTTTACCTACTGCCTTGTTTACCTACTACCCTGTTTACCTACTACCCTGTTTACCTACTGCCTTGTTTACCTACTTCCTTGTTTACCTACTGCCTTGTTTACCTACTTCCTTGTTTACCTACTACCTTGTTTACCTACTACCTTGTTTACCTACTACCCTGTTTACCTACTACCCTGTTTACCTACTACCTTGTTTACCTACTACCTTGTTTACCTACTACCCTGTTTACCTACTGCCTTGTTTACCTACTACCCTGTTTACCTACTACCCTGTTTACCTACTGCCTTGTTTACCTACTGCCTTGTTTACCTACTGCCTTGTTTACCTACTACCCTGTTTACCTACTACCCTGTTTACCTACTACCTTGTTTACCTACTGCCTTGTTTACCTACTACCTTGTTTACCTACTACCTTGTTTACCTACTGCCTTGTTTACCTACTACCCTGTTTACCTACTACCCTGTTTACCTACTACCCTGTTTACCTACTACCTTGTTTACCTACTACCTTGTTTACCTACTGCCTTGTTTACCTACTACCCTGTTTACCTACTACCCTGTTTACCTACTACCTTGTTTACCTACTGCCTTGTTTACCTACTACCTTGTTTACCTACTACCTTGTTTACCTACTACCTTGTTTACCTACTGCCTTGTTTACCTACTACCTTGTTTACCTGCTACCTTGTTTACCTGCTGCATTGTTTACCTACTGCCTTGTTTACCTACTGCCTTGTTTACCTACTTCCTTGTTTACCTACTACCTTGTTTACCTACTACCTTGTTTACCTGCTGCCTTGTTTACCTACTACCTTGTTTACCTACTACCTTGTTTACCTACTACCTTGTTTACCTACTACCTTGTTTACCTACTGCCTTGTTTACCTACTTCCTTGTTTACCTACTACCTTGTTTACCTACTGCCTTGTTTACCTCCTACCCTGTTTACCTACTACCTTGTTTACCTACTGCCTTGTTTACCTACTTCCTTGTTTACCTACTACCCTGTTTACCTACTGCCTTGTTTACCTCCTACCCTGTTTACCTACTGCCTTGTTTACCTACTACCTTGTTTACCTACTGCCTTGTTTACCTACTACCTTGTTTACCTACTACCTTGTTTACCTACCTTGTTTACCTACTACCTTGTTTACCTACTACCTTGTTTACCTACTTCCTTGTTTACCTACTACCTTGTTTACCTACTGCCTTGTTTACCTCCTACCCTGTTTACCTACTACCTTGTTTACCTACTGCCTTGTTTACCTACTTCCTTGTTTACCTACTACCCTGTTTACCTACTGCCTTGTTTACCTCCTACCCTGTTTACCTACTGCCTTGTTTACCTACTACCTTGCTTACCTACTACCTTGTTTACCTACTACCCTGTTTACCTACTGCCTTGTTTACCTACTACCTTGTTTACCTACTACCTTGTTTACCTACTGCCTTGTTTACCTACTACCCTGTTTACCTTACTACCTTGTTTACCTACTGCCTTGTTTACCTACTGCCTTGTTTACCTACTGCCTTGTTTACCTACTGCCTTGTTTACCTACTGCCTTGTTTACCTACTGCCTTGTTTACCTACTGCCTTGTTTACCTACTGCCTTGTTTACCTACTGCCTTGTTTACCTACTGCCTTGTTTACCTACTGCCTTGTTTACCTACTGCCTTGTTTACCTACTGCCTTGTTTACCTACTGCCTTGTTTACCTACTGCCTTGTTTACCTACTGCCTTGTTTACCTGCTGCCTTGTTTACCTGCTGCCTTGTTTACCTGCTGCCTTGTTTACCTGCTGCCTTGTTTACCTACTGCCTTGTTTACCTGCTACCTTGTTTACCTGCTACCTTGTTTACCTACTACCTTGTTTACCTACTGCCTTGTTTACCTGCTGCCTTGTTTACCTACTGCCTTGTTTACCTACTGCCTTGTTTACCTACTGCCTTGTTTACCTACTGCCCTGTTTACCTACTACCTTGTTTACCTACTACCCTGTTTACCTACTCCCTTGTTTACCTACTACTTTGTTTACCTACTACCTTGTTTACCTACTACCTTGTTTACCTACTACCTTGTTTACCTACTACCCTGTTTACCTACTACCTTGTTTACCTACTGCCTTGTTTACCTACTACCCTGTTTACCTACTACCCTGTTTACCTACTACCTTGTTTACCTACTACCTTGTTTACCTACTACCCTGTTTACCTACTCCCTTGTTTACCTACTACCTTGTTTACCTACTACCCTGTTTACCTACTACCCTGTTTACCTACTACCTTGTTTACCTACTACCCTGTTTACCTACTACCCTGTTTACCTACTACCCTGTTTACCTACTACCCTGTTTACCTACTACCCTGTTTACCTACTCCCTTGTTTACCTACTACCTTGTTTACCTACTACCTTGTTTACCTACTACCTTGTTTACCTACTACCCTGTTTACCTACTCCCTTGTTTACCTACTACCTTGTTTACCTTCTACCCTGTTTACCTACTACCCTGTTTACCTACTACCCTGTTTACCTACTGCCTTGTTTACCTGCTACCTTGTTTACCTACTACCTTGTTTACCTACTGCCTTGTTTACCTGCTGCCTTGTTTACCTACTGCCTTGTTTACCTACTGCCTTGTTTACCTACTGCCTTGTTTACCTACTGCCTTGTTTACCTACTACCCTGTTTACCTACTGCCTTGTTTACCTACTGCCTTGTTTACCTACTGCCTTGTTTACCTACTGCCTTGTTTACCTACTGCCTTGTTTACCTACTGCCTTGTTTACCTACTGCCTTGTTTACCTACTGCCTTGTTTACCTATTTCCTTGTTTACCTACTACCTTGTTTACCTACTACCTTATTTACCTACTACCTTGTTTACCTATTTCCTTGTTTACCTACTACCTTGTTTACCTACTACCTTATTTACCTACTACCTTGTTTACCTACTACCTTGTTTACCTACTGCCTTGTTTACCTACTTCCTTGTTTACCTACTGCCTTGTTTACCTACTGCCTTGTTTACCTACTACCCTGTTTACCTACTACCCTGTTTACCTACTGCCTTGTTTACCTACTTCCTTGTTTACCTACTGCCTTGTTTACCTACTTCCTTGTTTACCTACTACCTTGTTTACCTACTACCTTGTTTACCTACTACCCTGTTTACCTACTACCCTGTTTACCTACTACCTTGTTTACCTACTACCTTGTTTACCTACTGCCTTGTTTACCTACTACCCTGTTTACCTACTACCCTGTTTACCTACTACCCTGTTTACCTACTACCCTGTTTACCTACTACCCTGTTTACCTACTACCTTGTTTACCTACTGCCTTGTTTACCTACTGCCTTGTTTACCTACTGCCCTGTTTACCTACTACCTTGTTTACCTACTGCCCTGTTTACCTACTGCCCTGTTTACCTACTGCCTTGTTTACCTACTACCCTGTTTACCTACTACCCTGTTTACCTACTACCCTGTTTACCTACTACCCTGTTTACCTACTACCCTGTTTACCTACTACCTTGTTTACCTACTACCTTGTTTACCTACTGCCTTGTTTACCTACTGCCTTGTTTACCTACTGCCTTGTTTACCTACTGCCTTGTTTACCTACTACCCTGTTTACCTACTGCCTTGTTTACCTACTGCCTTGTTTACCTACTGCCTTGTTTACCTACTGCCTTGTTTACCTACTGCCTTGTTTACCTACTGCCTTGTTTACCTACTGCCTTGTTTACCTATTTCCTTGTTTACCTACTACCTTGTTTACCTACTACCTTATTTACCTACTACCTTGTTTACCTATTTCCTTGTTTACCTACTACCTTGTTTACCTACTACCTTATTTACCTACTACCTTGTTTACCTACTACCTTGTTTACCTACTGCCTTGTTTACCTACTTCCTTGTTTACCTACTGCCTTGTTTACCTACTGCCTTGTTTACCTACTACCCTGTTTACCTACTACCCTGTTTACCTACTGCCTTGTTTACCTACTTCCTTGTTTACCTACTGCCTTGTTTACCTACTTCCTTGTTTACCTACTACCTTGTTTACCTACTACCTTGTTTACCTACTACCCTGTTTACCTACTACCCTGTTTACCTACTACCTTGTTTACCTACTACCTTGTTTACCTACTACCCTGTTTACCTACTGCCTTGTTTACCTACTACCCTGTTTACCTACTACCCTGTTTACCTACTGCCTTGTTTACCTACTGCCTTGTTTACCTACTGCCTTGTTTACCTACTACCCTGTTTACCTACTACCCTGTTTACCTACTACCTTGTTTACCTACTGCCTTGTTTACCTACTACCTTGTTTACCTACTACCTTGTTTACCTACTGCCTTGTTTACCTACTACCCTGTTTACCTACTACCCTGTTTACCTACTACCCTGTTTACCTACTACCTTGTTTACCTACTACCTTGTTTACCTACTGCCTTGTTTACCTACTACCCTGTTTACCTACTACCCTGTTTACCTACTACCTTGTTTACCTACTGCCTTGTTTACCTACTACCTTGTTTACCTACTACCTTGTTTACCTACTACCTTGTTTACCTACTGCCTTGTTTACCTACTACCTTGTTTACCTGCTACCTTGTTTACCTGCTGCATTGTTTACCTACTGCCTTGTTTACCTACTGCCTTGTTTACCTACTTCCTTGTTTACCTACTACCTTGTTTACCTACTACCTTGTTTACCTGCTGCCTTGTTTACCTACTACCTTGTTTACCTACTACCTTGTTTACCTACTACCTTGTTTACCTACTACCTTGTTTACCTACTGCCTTGTTTACCTACTTCCTTGTTTACCTACTACCTTGTTTACCTACTGCCTTGTTTACCTCCTACCCTGTTTACCTACTACCTTGTTTACCTACTGCCTTGTTTACCTACTTCCTTGTTTACCTACTACCCTGTTTACCTACTGCCTTGTTTACCTCCTACCCTGTTTACCTACTGCCTTGTTTACCTACTACCTTGTTTACCTACTGCCTTGTTTACCTACTACCTTGTTTACCTACTACCTTGTTTACCTACCTTGTTTACCTACTACCTTGTTTACCTACTACCTTGTTTACCTACTTCCTTGTTTACCTACTACCTTGTTTACCTACTGCCTTGTTTACCTCCTACCCTGTTTACCTACTACCTTGTTTACCTACTGCCTTGTTTACCTACTTCCTTGTTTACCTACTACCCTGTTTACCTACTGCCTTGTTTACCTCCTACCCTGTTTACCTACTGCCTTGTTTACCTACTACCTTGCTTACCTACTACCTTGTTTACCTACTACCCTGTTTACCTACTGCCTTGTTTACCTACTACCTTGTTTACCTACTACCTTGTTTACCTACTGCCTTGTTTACCTACTACCCTGTTTACCTTACTACCTTGTTTACCTACTGCCTTGTTTACCTACTGCCTTGTTTACCTACTGCCTTGTTTACCTACTGCCTTGTTTACCTACTGCCTTGTTTACCTACTGCCTTGTTTACCTACTGCCTTGTTTACCTACTGCCTTGTTTACCTACTGCCTTGTTTACCTACTGCCTTGTTTACCTACTGCCTTGTTTACCTACTGCCTTGTTTACCTACTGCCTTGTTTACCTACTGCCTTGTTTACCTACTGCCTTGTTTACCTACTGCCTTGTTTACCTGCTGCCTTGTTTACCTGCTGCCTTGTTTACCTGCTGCCTTGTTTACCTACTGCCTTGTTTACCTGCTACCTTGTTTACCTGCTACCTTGTTTACCTACTACCTTGTTTACCTACTGCCTTGTTTACCTGCTGCCTTGTTTACCTACTGCCTTGTTTACCTACTGCCTTGTTTACCTACTGCCTTGTTTACCTACTGCCCTGTTTACCTACTACCTTGTTTACCTACTACCCTGTTTACCTACTCCCTTGTTTACCTACTACTTTGTTTACCTACTACCTTGTTTACCTACTACCTTGTTTACCTACTACCTTGTTTACCTACTACCCTGTTTACCTACTACCTTGTTTACCTACTGCCTTGTTTACCTACTACCCTGTTTACCTACTACCCTGTTTACCTACTACCTTGTTTACCTACTACCTTGTTTACCTACTACCCTGTTTACCTACTCCCTTGTTTACCTACTACCTTGTTTACCTACTACCCTGTTTACCTACTACCCTGTTTACCTACTACCTTGTTTACCTACTACCCTGTTTACCTACTACCCTGTTTACCTACTACCCTGTTTACCTACTACCCTGTTTACCTACTACCCTGTTTACCTACTCCCTTGTTTACCTACTACCTTGTTTACCTACTACCTTGTTTACCTACTACCTTGTTTACCTACTACCCTGTTTACCTACTCCCTTGTTTACCTACTACCTTGTTTACCTTCTACCCTGTTTACCTACTACCCTGTTTACCTACTACCCTGTTTACCTACTGCCTTGTTTACCTGCTACCTTGTTTACCTACTACCTTGTTTACCTACTGCCTTGTTTACCTGCTGCCTTGTTTACCTACTGCCTTGTTTACCTACTGCCTTGTTTACCTACTACCTTGCTTACCTACTACCTTGTTTACCTACTACCCTGTTTACCTACTGCCTTGTTTACCTACTACCCTGTTTACCTACTACCTTGTTTACCTACTACCCTGTTTACCTACTACCTTGTTTACCTAATACCCTGTTTACCTACTCCCTTGTTTACCTACTACCTTGTTTACCTACTACCCTGTTTACCTACTACCTTGTTTACCTACTACCTTGTTTACCTACTACCCTGTTTACCTACTCCCTTGTTTACCTACTACCCTGTTTACCTACTACCCTGTTTACCTACTACCCTGTTTACCTACTACCTTGTTTACCTACTACCTTGTTTACCTACTACCCTGTTTACCTACTACCCTGTTTACCTACTACCCTGTTTACCTACTACCTTGTTTACCTACTGCCTTGTTGACCTACTGCCTTGTTTACCTACTGCCTTGTTTACCTACTACCTTGTTTACCTACTACCCTGTTTACCTACTACCCTGTTTACCTACTACCCTGTTTACCTACTACCTTGTTTACCTACTGCCTTGTTGACCTACTGCCTTGTTTACCTACTCCCTTGTTTACCTACTACCTTGTTTACCTACTACCCTGTTTACCTACTCCCTTGTTTACCTACTGCCTTGTTTACCTACTACCTTGTTTACCTACTACCTTGTTTACCTACTACCTTGTTTACCTACTACCTTGTTTACCTACTACCCTGTTTACCTACTACCCTGTTTACCTACTGCCTTGTTTACCTTACTGCCTTGTTGACCTACCTTGTTTACCGCTCGCTAAAAGCTCCGTGGCGCAGTCCGTGGCCTGCATTTAAAATTGGAATCATCGGGAGTATTCTATATGAATAAAGCGCTCAACCGAGCATGTACCTGTATAGTAGTACCCCAGTAATTACCCTGTAATCGGGTAATTTGTATGGGGTAAAGGAAAAGGTAGGCTCGTTGTTTTTGACCTTTTACCTTACCTTCTTACCTTGCTAAAGGGTAAAAGGTAAGGGTAGAGTGATTTTATTGTGGTAAGGTAAAGGTAGGCTCGTTGTTTTTACCTGACCTTGCCGAGGCCTACCTGGTCTGACACCTCTGGCTACGACGTGCTACCCACTCCAGCCTCTATCAGCGACCCTGGGCAGAGGAACGAAGCCCTGACGGTGGACACGCATGAGTAACAACAGCCGCACAAAGTGGCAGCCACACACACCACACCACCATTGATAGCCCGCCCTGGCAACAAGGCGACTTCACACCACCCGCCTGCCTACAGAGGGTCACAGCAACCCGAGGCGATAATGGACAACGCCCTCATTGCTGGGCCCAGGGTTCGCGATCAGAGGGTTCGGGTAAAAGGGGCCCAAAGTCTCTTACATCGTCTCGACGTAGCCTGCAGAGCTCGGCAGGCGAAGGCCCCGACCCGCAGGGACAAGAAGGCCGCCATGGAGACCCCGGGGCGAACACGGACCGAGGTGGGGCTTGAGAAGCCGGGAGCCGAGCTGTAACGCAGGGACACACCTCTCAGTGCCCTCTAGCGGCCAGCCTCAGTGTTGCCATACCTTTTGAAAATAAAAGTTGCCAAACGATCCTCAAAAACGATCCTCAAGAAAGTCACCAGATGTCGCGACAGACCGTCCCAATGTCAAAAACGTCACCATGGGTTTTACCATGGGAATTACCATGGGGTTTACCATGGGAATTACCAAGTAACATTACACGTCAACGTATGTACTCCTAAATGCTTTCAAGTCGCGTCAATAGACAATCCAGTCAAAGTTATTTCTCCCATGTGCAGCCCAGAGCCAGTGCTGGGAATGCCACGTTGCTGGAAGGGGTGAGTCTAACCATAGATAACCGATTCTGACTTACCAATAAAATTGTACTCATTTTATCGACCTCAAGGGAATGATGGGCTGAGTCGACCCCCAATCTAGAGTTGAACTTGCAAATTTCCGATTGGGAGCCACTTGATCGATCGCTGAGCCACCCGGCCGGATACGAGATAATTGCCCACCTATTAAACACACACCTGGAATGGCTCCTCCATCTACAAAATGTCCTCATCTCATAACACCGAAATTTGTCGCTGGTCAAGTCGCCAGTCCACGCAACGAACTCGTTGCTCATCCAGCAATGGATTGACAAAGGGCTTTCAGGCTGCAACAAACACTGTAGAATACAGCAACAGGAGAAATAGACACTCATCCTTGTTTAAACATCAACTGCTTCCTTCCTCGTGCTCAGAGATCTTTATTAAGCAAAGCATTAACACCAGGTTTCAAGGGCGTAATTCTGGTAAATATGGTGAGCATGTAGGCCTTTATGCCTTGCACATGAACATATTACATAATGGGAAGTATACATCATTAATAAAAATGTGCTTTAACACAAACACAATCAGTTCCCATGCGAGTAGCAAGATTCTGTGCAAAGCGACCAAGGCAGGTCCCAGGGTAGAGGGGCTGGTGACTCGGAATAAATGGACAAAGCAGATCCTGAACTCTCGGGAGAAGAGCACTCCTCATGCCCGTAGCGGCCACATACCATTGGGCCCACGAGACTGGACACTGCTTTTCTTGGGTCTCAAATCTCTAAACTGGTGGTTCCCAACTTGTGGTCCGTAGATAGGCTTGCCTCCTATCCAGGTGTCCAGGTTTGATCTGTAGGCCAGGTTTGACCTGGACAGTCCACACCCTGGCACCTGTATTTGGGTGGCAGGAACTGATTTCTACAATGTATGCTGCAGAGTTTTTATAGACCGCGAGTAAGAAATATAACCCAAAAACCTTTATTATGAATAATATTGGTCGCGTAAGCCTACGTGTTAAAAAGAAATATAATTTTCGTTTTATATTTCGTTGTTCATTAACACTGCATCTCACAATGCTGAGGAACCAGACAAGCTGGAAGGCAGCCAGGTGGTGCACTTGCGCAAACAACAATTGGCCAAGGCCTGCAGTTCTTTATATATGAAGTTTTCAGAAAATGAATGAGTTATACATTCGGGAGGACAACGGAGCATCAGGAGAAATCCCACAAATGTGAGGGGGCTATCCCATACAGAAGGTACAAGTCCGTACTTGGCCATACCGCATTTCCCTGTCGAGCCAGGGCATGGCACCTCGACAGTCACAAGAAGGGACTTTTGAAATATTTGTGCGAAAAATAAATCCCAAATCCAGGGAACACATTCAGTTGTGGTCTGTCAAAAAAGTGGAAACTCTGTCCGGTGGACCACCAGTGGTCCACAAGTCATGGGACATGATATGTTGAGCTGACGCAGGTGCAATTATATTCACCAAAAAATTCACAGGTGTTTTTGAGGCTCGGCAGTGATACGGGGGTGCATAAAGGGTCACACCAAACAACTTCCTGTATGAACAACTAGCACATTACACCCCGTAGGCTACAACGTGGAGGAGACGGAGGTGTCAATCTCGAGGCCGCCTGGGCGTTTGCCCTTGCGAGTCTTCGCCCTCCAAGCGGCGAGCCCCACCCCCAAGCAGAGGGTGGCCGTCAACACCAGCGTCAGCCCAAATAGTGTCCAGAGCGCCACCTCCCCGTCCTCTGCTGACAGCGAGAGCCCGAGGAAGTGCAGAGCCTTGGTGGTGACTGGCTCAGCTGTGGTGACTGGCTCAGCTGTGGTGACTGGTTCAGCTGTGGTGACTGGCTCAGCTGTGGTGACTGGTTCAGCTGTGGAGACAGCACGCGACCCTCTGTGTTTGAATTATATCACACAGCTATGCACATCATTTAAAGCAGCCAATACTGAAATACAAATGTTTCCTTCGAATATCTTTAAGGAAGGGGGGGGCTTCTTTCGCTGTTTCTTGAATGCCACACCTGATCACATAATGGGCGATGCTCAGAAATGAGTCCATGAAAATACAACAGGTCTCTCTTCAATGAGATACCAAACACATCGCCGTCAAATCACCACTATCAAAGGTAGTTAAAAAACTTCTTTATAATACATTTTGTATTTGTTGTCGTCATTGTTATTAAACATTTACCATTTTCCTCCCTAGGTTCACTCGTACCAGAAACGTAACCCCATTCATCCAATTGGAACACGGTTTTTGCATTCGTGAATTGTGCATTTGTGAATGTTTTCAAGAACGTAAGCTGTCCAGCAACGTAACCCTTGCGGATAGAGAGGGTTAACTGTCTATAACAAAATAAATAAATAAACAAACATTAAATGCACCTTCACACATACTCTGTATATGTCCCTCCACATAACAATATAAAAGTATTTTTACATTTCGATTTAAAGCTTTCGTGACTGCAGGGATTCATCTTCTTGGTTCTTTCGGTAAAGTCACGTAGAAGGGAAGTAATAAAATAATAAAAATAAAACATGTTTTATTATGTTTTATTTTTATTATTTTATTACTTCCCTTCTACGTGACTTTACCGAAAGAACCAAGGAGTATTTTTACACTTCCCATCAGCCACAGTCTACTAATGAGACACCGAGTTTGCTTGTGTTGCAACAATGCTGCTTAAGTAATGTTCAGTGAAAAATGTTGCCCTGTGATCAATTAGATCTCAAAAGTTAACAATCGCACGCTTCTCCTGAACCGATGTGACTGCCATTATCCAATCTTTTCATTGTGCGTTTGCAGAGTGGCTGGGTGACCTACGCAGGATGAGGCAGGGGTCCGGCTTGCTGGGTTCGGGGAATCCGTTGCAGCGAATGATGGTGGCGAGGTCTTGCACGGACTGCTTGGCAACGCGCGCCAGGGCCGGGTCGTCGCGCGCCACCGAGTACAGTCCCCAGCGCCGCGTGAAGCCGTCCTCCCACGAGAAGCTGTCCAGCAGCGACCACGCAAAATAGGCGCTCACGTTGAGGCCATCCAGGGATATGGCTGGGGAGGGGAGACATCCACCATACACATCAGGATGTCAACGTAGCCAAAGACATTGATGACGTTCAGTCTTCTACCGCTGCTGCACAGTCAACACGCAGGCTCCAAGATCTGCCCTGAGGTCTTTTCTTCCCCTCAGTCACCAGACTCGTAGAGACTACTCCAATGTCTCAGCAACTGGCCCTCCTCCATCCTGCACACAAGTTCAACCCCAGCACAAGCATTTTTGCCAAAGCATATCTGTAATTTTTATCTGCCTTGTTCTCTCCGGACTTCTGTATTGCTTATCCTACCTTGCCACGAAATTCCCAGCATTCGTCTCAGACTCCCATGCTCAAATGCCAGCGAACTCTTTTCGACATGACACAGGAACGGGATCAAATACTTGTTATTATGAATTAAAATCCCGTTGAGAATGACCCTGCTCAAGCTGCACCCAGGCAGTTTACACGTGGCACTCCCAGCCACCATCGCTGAGATGACGATACCGATGCTTCCTGAGATTCACGGTGCCGCGGTGATCGAGCGCGGCGATCGTGTGCGAGGGTGGTGAGAAGCCAGTGCAGCTGTGCGTGGCTAGGCGTGCGGGGGAAAGGAGCCACGAGCGAGATACCCTTGAGCAACTCGTTGATGTATTGCGAGTGGTACAGCATCCGCGAGGCGTCGTTCAGGTCCTCGTCGCTGAGCTGCGGGGCTCCGTTCCCCAGCACCTGAACGTCGCCCGCGTCGGGGTAACGTGCCGCCACGTGGCCCAGGGCATGGCGGAGGCCCCAAGGGACGGCACGCACCTCGTGCGAGCCCGTGCCACGCCACGTCCAGTCGGGCACGGCCTCCGCGTCGCGGTCGCGCAGGTAGCTGGGCTCTGCGAGGCAAAGAAAACACGAGTTAGGGACCACCCGCGACCGTTGCGATTCGCAAGAGACAATGCTCATCTGCCGGCAGGAACCTGCAAGTACAGATGATGACTGCGCACTCGCCCACCCTACCAATCTGACCGGCCAGGATGGTCCACAATCAGAAGTTATGAGTTCAAAACCTTACTGGGGTGGAGGGTGGTCGACTCAGGCCATCATCCCTCCAAGGTCCATTTTGTGGGGAAGTCCACAGTGATTGTCCTATGGATAGACTTGCCCCATCGTAAATAAGCACTTCAATGCTCACTTGATTAGGAAAACACTAACTTCCTTTTACCACTTGCGAATCTTAAAAAAAAATCTATAATAAAGTGGTGTGGTTAGCTGTCGTGGTGATAGGTCAGCACACCAGACTCGCAATCCAGAGGTCGCCGGTTCGAGTCCATCTCCCGGCGCAGCGGTTGAAACAATGGGGCGAGTTTCTAAGTCTCCCAATTGCCTCGGTCACCCAGCAGCATGAACAGGTACAACACACAAGTCGTGTGTGGTGGTGGAATCAAGTCTGGGTACGTTGACCTCTTCTAACACGTCTGGTCAGCATGGAAGAGTAGGCCAAATACCCTCTAGAGCTCCCTCGAGCGAAGGACCCACACAGTGGTGGCGTGAGCGAGTGATCGCAGGACCACACTTTCATGTTTTGTGATTAGTTCTGAAAATCAGTCGGAGGAAAAAGGGTTTAACGATCGGCAGCTGACCGCTTAAGCCGGGAGGGTCGTCCAGTTTGTGAACAAGGAGGTGAGGAAGCAAACCCAGGCCACACCGGGGGGGGCGTCGCTGGCCGGCCAGCGCTGGGGCAGCACACGCCGCGTTGTCGTGTGCACGATGGCGAGGAAGTCGCTCGTGCCCCGGAGGAGGGCGCTGTCTTCTGTGCTGAGTGGAGGCAGCCGAGCGGGATCCACGGTACTCAGCATGGACGGGGGCCAGTGCCCCAGGAACACGGGGTCTCCAAACCTGTCCGACAAAACACAGCCGCTCAGCATCCCAGCCTAACTGGACCTCATCACCGTGGCCACGCATACACAGCGACACTCAAACACCGAGGAATCACGGGTTCACGGTTCAAATCTGGCAAGCCATCCTGGTTAGCATTGAAAATCATCACTAGATCTCAGTACAAATGGATTTCTGCCACCAAAACACAGATGCCAATTCCCGAACTGTCCGGGTCAAAGACAGGGATATGGCCACGCTAGAGTTTGGCCTAACTTCAGAAACAGTAACAGCAACAACAGCACGACAGTGCTGCGGTGATGAAAGCACAGCGAGGCGCGCGCACAGACGCACCACCCGAGTGTGAAGTCGAGGTACCGCTGCACCGCCTCCACGTCCCCCGTCCGCCCAGGGTCCAGCGGCTCCACCCAGTCGGCGCTCAGCGCCAGCGCTATGCGGCCACCTTGCTTGGCCCGGAAGTTTGCGTCGTACTCATGCCACGCCAGGGCATGCGCGCGCAGCAGGTTGCGCGCCACGACGTACGGCACCCGGCCCGGATCGACGTGAAGGCCCGGGGCGTGCTTGCCGTTACCATGGCCGAGCCACGCCACGGACAGGGGGTCGCTGATGGTCACCCATGTGCGCACGCGGTCGCCAAATAGTTGGAAGCACCGTGACGCGTACGCCCGGAAGTGCTCCACCACCTGCAACCATGCGGGGGGTGCGCCTCCGTGAGCAACGGTGCTGGGCAGACACGACCCGCGATCTGTCACTGCACCACTCCTCTATTAAACAAGCTTTGAATTTGGGATCGTAACGTCACCTTCCAAAATGCAGAACAAGATGACGACCCGTGGGGCACGACTCGTGATGGCAACACATGGTCACGCATGTGGCACATGACATCATCACCTCGGCCGAGAATGTTGATCCATTTAGAGATGATCTTGTCGTCGAGTTTTGGGCAACCCGCTGATCAATAAGGCCATTTTTTTCCTCAGGGTAAATTCTGAATAGCCACACATTTAAATTAAATTTCATTGTTTGCTTTTCTTGCATCACCTTCAGGAGCATTATCACGAACCCATGTTGCAGACTGACAGACAGACGGACACGGAGAGCCGAGATGCACAAACGTGTTGGGAGTAGGCGCCGCACGCGTTACCATGTCATTCTCCCAGCCTCCCACATCCTGCAGCGCCTGGGGCAGGTCCCAGTGGTAGAGCGTAACGGCGGGCCGCACACCGGCCTGCACGAGGGCGTCCAGCAGGCGGTTGTAATAGGCCACGCCGGGCTCGTTGAGGCCCCCTTGCACCGTGCCGTCGGGCAGCAGGCGGGGCCACGACAGCGAGAAGAGGTAGGTGCCCGCTCCGAGCGCCCGCACCGCTTTGACATCCTGCGCAAATAGTTGGTAGCTGTTGCACGCCACGCGGCCCGTGGCCATCCCCGCCACGTTACCGGGCCGTGTCGTGAAGCTGTCCCAGATACTCGGGCCTTTGCCGTCTGCATTCCAGCCACCCTCAACCTGTGGGAATGCCCAAACACACATACAAAGACAAAGATCCCTGGTATAACAGACTTCTGGGCAAGTGCTGTTAGCGAGCACCTATGAACCCAGCATGGCACACGAGGAGGTGGCTGGCCAGCTCCACGCCCGGCCGTCTTTGTCTGCCGAGTGGCGATGTTAACTCATCACACCGGGTACTAATTTTAGGCTAAGTCGATCTCACGTCTAGTTGTGGGAAGTGCCGGCCGGCGTGGCTTACACTGGCACATTTCCACCACCGCAAACACGGGCGCGTTATTGAGCACGCGACCGGCGGAGCGGGGTTCACCACAGACCTGGTACGCAGCGGTGGCAACGCCCCACTGGAAGCCGGCGGGGAAGCGCCCGTGTAGCGTCACCAGCGGGCCGGCCGCCGATCCCGGGAAGCCGTTGTCGTGCGCCAGCTTGCGCAGGGCGCCGACCGAGCGCTTGGGGGTGCGCGCTCGCTCGGGGTCTGAGAAGTTAACGTAATGCAGCCCGAAGCGCTCAGTGAAGCCGTTGGTCCACTCGAAGTTGTCCATGAGGGTCCACGCTGTGTAGCCCCGCACGCGCACATGGTCCAGGTGCAGCGCTGAGCAGAGGCGGTGCGGGTCGGTGGGGGGGGTAAGAGGAACATGGGGCACGTGGGACCCATGTGCGTCACGAGTGAATCCGAACAAGGTGTGCGTCAACCCAGTTCCAGGGTTCACACGATGCTGACCCTGTTGTGTGACGTTCAGTCCGTGCTCTCGTTGGTTCACGCTGGCTCGAGTCTGGAAACGATCCCTGACTCCATCCCAAAATAAGCTGAAGATTCGTCTCCTCCTTCACATATCTGTCCCACGAGATTAAAAAAATGTAGAATTTCTTACATGTTTCACAAAGCACAGAGTCTTCTTGGGATGAATAATTTCAGGAGCAGTGTTTCAACACAAGCAAACTCTGGATGTGTTTCGACATTCGTTGACTCACCAGCAGTTGGATGCTAAACTGCCAGATGTTCTTAAGCATGGGTCGTAGCTTGACGCAAAACTATTTAACACAACACAAAATAATCATCAACATCGTTGTAGACCTTAACCCACTGCCATGGACATGTGTCTCCGGAGAACCCATCATTAGTCTCCAGCGATCGCTTCCTCCTAGAGGCCCTACCTTTGAAGACCTCGTTGACGTAGGTGTGGTGGTAGAAGATTCGCTCAGCATCATCAAGACCGTCTTCCTCGTGATCGGACCAGCCGTTCTCCGTGACCCACACCTCGGGGCCACCATACTCGCGATCAATAAAATTCAGCAGTCGCCTGCATAACACACCCATAACCATCCGCCTCATCATCATCGCCACCACCTCAACCACCAACACCACCGCTATCATCACCACCATGACTATCACCATTACCACCACAATCACCAATCAACACCAGGATCGTGATTATAACCACAACCAATTAGGCGACGCTCCATTTTGTCCATGTTGTTCAGGCCTAGGTGTCGCCCCACCTCATGCCCCAGGGCACAGAGCGGTGCCACCCAGCTGCAGCCGTGGGCCAATCGGGATCCATCTCCACGTTCACCTCCATGTCCGCGTCGTACCCCACGCGGAGCTCCGAGCGCCGAGCCGGCCACACCAGCCGCGTCGAGTACGAGTTAATGGAGAAAAAGTCCGACGTGCCTGCCGCCACGCGCAAAGTAACACAGCGTGCGCCAGCGCCGACGTGAGGCCGAGACTCGCTGCACTGTCACTTGGCTGCTTTCTCAAGACACAGAAACACAATGCTCGAGGTTGCCACCTGTCCCGGCCAGTCTTGGAATTGGCACCTGTGTTCAGGTAGCAGGAACCCATTTGTACCAAGATCTAGTACTGGTATTGGTGTGTTAATACAGTAAATGTATAGACCTAGGTTGCCTGAAAAATATATCCAGGTTTGGTTGACTGTGGATACAGTGATGACCCGAGTTCCATTCTGGAGAGACCACTTGTGATGATTCCACACTTGTGCATGGTGACCTGGTGGCATGACCCGCCAAACCCCATTGGACCGGGGGATGGACTCGGCCACTAAAGCAAGAGGGGCCCTGCTGACCAGTCGCTTCAATTCCCCTTCGCCATGGAGGTAAGGCCAGGCCATTGTCCCCTCTTAGCTGGTATGATTTGCGATGTGTATTTGATCAGGATTAGAGGTTTGCCTTCCCAAGCCAACTCGTCAAGTGGTCCGATTGGACGGGGCGAGTGACCGCGCGCGTCACCTTGCACATAGGCCTGCTCCTCCGGTGTGAAGCTGGGCAGGCGCGAGGGCTCGGGGCGGTCGCGGTCGGCGACGAGGTCAGCCATGACGCGGGGGTAGCCGCCGCCGCGCCCGTAGATGGGGTGCGCAAACCAGCCCAGAGAGAACTGCACGTAGCGTTCGGCGGCGTCGACGTGCGTGCGGTTGGAGGGGTCGCGCGGCTCTGCCCAGTGCGTGTTGAGCACAATGGACACGCGGCCGCCCTGCGCCGCGCGGTAACCCCCGTCGTACGCGTGCCACGCGCGCGCGTGCGCCCGCAGCACGTTGTGCGTCACGACGTAGGGGCTCCTGAGGGGCTCGTACACGCCGGGCGCCGTCACACCTGCGGGCACGGCAGCGCCTTCTGTCACAAAGCCCTGGGTTGAACAAGTCGTTAACTACCTCTCCTTGCAGATCGATCTAACAGTGCGACTCTAGAGTGTCCCAATGCCTCATGCAGGAGAACTCCCCGCACAGTCGAAGACGACTGCCCCACTGGGCCCCCTGTCTATGCCCGTACACTATTTAGATGCCTCCTCTCACTTCACTCAACAGCTGTCGATTTACTGCAACAGTAACTCTGCTCTCCACTCACAAGATCATCCTCACAGTGTCGCTGTCCCTGGAGTAAAAACCCAAACAGGCTCAACTCTCACTCAGACACGGAGCTGCCTCAACGTGAAAAGATCGTACGGACACTCAAGCACGCCGCCAGTCTCAACTCATCTCAATCTTCGTTTGAATCTCCCTTGCACAACAATCATGTGTAAGTTATAGATTTAAAATGCGTGTGTATATTACGTGTCTTTCCTGTGTGTGTGTCACTTTACACTCTGGAGACCCTTGAGATGGAGATCATTCCATCTCAAGGGCCGGTCATACACGCATGGCGATGGCCGTCGGCGTGGCGGTGGAGACTCACCCAGCCCGTTGGAGAGCCAGGCTGTGTTGTAGGGCTCGTTGAACGTGAACCAGAATTTCACGCGGTCGCCAAACGTCGCAAAGCAGAATTCCGCATAAGCCACGTACGCCGCGATTGTGCTGTCATTGACCCAGCCGCCAGTATCCTGCAGAGCCTGCACAAGCACATGGGCCGGCGCAAAGGAAGGTGAAGGTGGCCACTGCAGCTACGGGCAGTCAAGGCGCGAGCAGGGGAGTGAGTGAGAGTTAGTGGGTGAGAGAGTGAGTGAATGCGTAGGTGAGTGAGCACGTGCTTTAGTGAATGCTTGGGTTTGAGAGCGGCTGAGCGTTCCGAGTGGTCACCTGCGGGAGGTCCCAGTGGAAGAGTGTCACCATAGGTTGGATCCCAGCCGACGTGAGGTTGTTGATGAGGTCATTGTAGTAGCGAACGCCAGGCTCATTGGGCCCGGAGGACAGGCGGGGGTCGCCTTTGGGGAAGATGCGTGACCATGAGATAGAGAAGCGATAGTAAGAGAGGCCGATCCCGTTGAGTATCACCATGTCCTGTGGGTGGCAAAAGCATTGTGCTGTCAGTGCCAGTGCCACCAGCCACCTAAACACCAACCATTGACAGACCAGCTCTTGAACATAAACTTTAGTCGTTTTCCCCTAAAACGCCACCCTGATGACGCTATCGGCGTTGCGCCACGAGATGAAGAATTCGTTTGAAATTCTCGCAGAGCAATTGCGCCCTCGCTTCATATTCGAGAACATTGCGGAAGTGGATATCACAGAGCTACCTCTGAGATCCCTAGAAGTGACCTGTGGTCCACAAACAGCAGAGAGCAGCAGTTTTCCATGTGAGAATGAGCCTAAATTTGACAGTGAAAACTATATTTTAATTCTCAGAGCTGCTCCATCTCCTCCTCTGGTGTCCTCGTGAAAGCCACTGCCAGTGTCACAAAGTGAGGCTCGTTTGCAGTTGAAACCAAGACATGCTCTAGCAGCGAGTCCAGCACTCCCACGTTTCTAGTATCCTGGGAGAAATTGCAGCAGTAATGAGCACTCGTCATCGATGGGGTTGGTCAAACATCCCAAGATAGGACCACAGAGCTTGAGCATTCGTTGGTGGCGCCGGTTCTGGCTGCCTTCTCGCTCGTCTGTGTAATAATCGCTAACGACGGCATGAGTGAGCAGCCAGCGGGGGGCACCTGCGCGATGCGGTGATAGGAGTCGCAGGTCACGTCGCCCGTGCCCCCCCCAAACACGGGCCGCGTGTGCACGAAGCGATCCCACACCGACTCGCCCTTCCCGTCCGCATTCCAACCACCTGCACACGGGGGGTGCATGGGGGGGGCATGGGGGGGCATGGGGGGGCACAACAGCTCAGGTTTTGCGAGGCAGCCACGTGACATTGGCTGAGATCGTTTTCAGCGACGGTGCGATGAGGAGTTGCCGTTTCTCTACGATAGCTCCACCAGGGTTGTTTTTGCTCTGATTTATATTTGCTTCCTTGATGCCCTTGTTTCTAAGCGACTGCCTTTGTCATTGTGGTGGTCCAGGTCACTCTTGCAAATGAGACTCCTAACCCGGCCTCGAGTTCTCACCCGTCACGGAGCTGGTCAGCGCCAGCGGCGGTTGCCAGCGGCCTGGGTTATCGGGGTCCTGAACGCCGAACGACCGGCTGAGCAGCCCCACGCTCCACAAGGCGAAACTTGCACCTCAAGGGTTTGCAGTTAAGAAACACATTACACTCCGATCCATGACAACTCTGACGCTGGTGCTGTTTGTTGATGGCCACTTGATGTGTTGGGCCTGTGCTTAGCTGCCATGTTTAAAAGAGATAAACATACACGTGTGTGAGACGCACGCGATGCACGCACCTTCTATTTGGTATGCGGCCGTAGATGTGCTCCATCCAAACCCCGCGGGGAAGGTCCCACTCACAAACTCGTCACGCTGCAGTGCCGACTGGTTGTGGAAAATGTCCCACACGTCCCTGCCAGCCTGGGCCCAGACCAGAACGGGGCCCAGCGTCCCAGCCAGGACCCACAGCAGAGGGGCCGGGGAGGGCCACCGCATTTCTCCTCGTAGCTCGTGTCCCCCGCCCGAGGGCCCCGAGTACGCACGTGTGGCCTCTTCTCTCGTCCGCCGCCGCTGCTGCTGCCGCTGCTACCGCCACCAGTGGATTCGTGCATCCACGCACGAGCGGGGAACCTGGCTCAGTGTGTGTGGCACTCTCTCTCTCCGTGCACCCTGAGGGATCGTTCTATAAGAGGTGACCTCGGTTCTAAAGAACACCCAGCTTATCTCAAAAACACTGCTGACTTTGATAAACCATCTAATAAAACAGCGGGAGATAAAACGCAATGGAGATAAGGGTTACGATCTGCCCTTTACACCAGCGATAGGCTTGGCCACAAGCAAACCGAGTCGGCATTCACTCTGCGTGCCCTGGGACCTCCCGGTACATTACCCTGCTTGGGGTGAAGGTTTGCTGCTCGGAGGGTGATGGGAGGAGCTTGGTGACTGTCAGCCCGAGCCCACATCTCTTACTTACAGTGTCGAGAAAAAGTTGTGAACCCCATATAATCATGGAAATTGCATAGTTTTACCATGATAGCATTCCTGAATCAAAACCCGTCTTTTCTTAAATATCTAATTGGGTTCATATTAACCAATTTCATGTGTTTTGAAACAAAATTATGTATTAATTAAACTTAAGGTTCTGGGTGTATTAAAAAGCAAGTGAAACCCTGGTTTCATTAGATGAATTAAGGGACTAATTAGAATCAGGTGTTTAAATAATAAGGTAGATCTTCAGGGGTGAGTTTGGGAGGCCCCGCCCTCTAAAAAGATCAGAAACTTTGTGAGTTTGGTCTTCACCATACAGGTGTGTGGAAACAAGTTATGCCACAATCAAAATAAATATTCGAGGACCTCAGGAAGAGTTATTGATGCTCATCAGTCCAGAAAGGGTTACAAAACCATTTCTAAGGATTTGGGGCTCCACCAATCAGCTGTCAGACAAATAGTCTACAAATGGAGAAAGTTCAAGACCACAGTCACTCTGCCCAGGAGTGGTCGTCCTTCCAAAATCTCTCCAAGAACAAATTGGAAAATCATCAAGGAAGTCACAAAGAAACCAAGAGAAATATCCAAGGATATGCAGGCCACTCTCGCTTTGGCTAATGTGAGTGTTCATGACTCAACTATCAGAAAAAGACCGAACAAGAATGGTCTTCATGGAAGGATATTGAGGAGAAAACAACTGCTCTCCAAAAAGAACATTGTTGCCCGTTTGAAGTTCGCCAAACAGCACATAGATGATCCACAAGACTTCTGGAACAATGTTCTCTCCATAGACGATTCAAAGGTAGAACTTTTTGGCCTCAATCAGAAACGTTATGATTGGCAAAAACCAAACACTGCTTTTGAACGGAAAAACCTCATTCCAACCATCAAGCATGGTGGTGGTAATGTGATGGTTTGGGGCTGCTTTTCTGCCTCAGGAACTGTACGGCTTTTCATCATTGACACTTATGCAGTTTAACACGTAGCAGGCTTTCGCGACCAATTTCATCCATAATAGGTTTTTTGGGTTAGATCGCGTATATATATAAATGTCGTTAAAACCCGCCACCACCCGACACAGCCAACTAATAAGGGTTGTCACGTAACCCTTAAGCGAGCCCTTTGACAAGTTCAAAGGGCTCGCATAATGCACGTTGCCTCAGTAATCCCCCCCCCACCCCACATTGTGCAAGAGCGCAGAAGGGTGGTCAACACATCTACGCCTCTATATAAGGAACGAAACAGTAAGACTTCTCCACAAATCTGGCTGTCGCCTGATGAAGCTAGTTGTAATTACTGGCGAAACGTCGTACACAATTTTTAAATGTTGTGGCTTGGCTCTCCAACACACCGGTTTGCTGTACTAGTGACGAATTGGCACGTTCTGTTCACGTGACAACCCTTACTAGTTGGCTGTGTCGGGTGGTGGCGGGTTTTAATGACACATTTATATATTTACGCGATATAACCCAAAAAACCTATTATGGATGAATTATGCATTCTATGAGAAGATTCTAGAGGATGTCAGGCCATCCGTCTGTGAGCTGAAGCTGAACCGAAACTGGATCCTGCAGCAAGACAATGATCCTGAAAATACAAGCAATCTACAAAAGAATGGCTGCAGAAGAAGACATTCCGCATTTTACAATGGCCAAGTCAAAGTCCGGATCTAAACCCCATTGAAATGTTGTGGCAGGCCCTGAAGCGAGCTGTCTATGCAAGGCAACCCTCAAATGTTACCGAATTGAAGGATTTTTGTAAGGAAGAATGGGCCAAAATTCCTCAGATCCGATGTGAGAGACGAATGGTTACAGGAAACACTTAGTTGCAGTCATTGCTGCTCAAAGGGGTGTCACCAGTTACTGAATCTAAAGGTTCACATACTTTTTAACACATGGTTATTGAATGTAGAATCATCTATATATATAAAAGGGAAATTGTGAATATGTGTGTCTGTTCGAAATTTTTAGCGTCCTTCCCGACATGCAACAAACTTGAAATTTGGCATGTGGGTAGCTTCCAGACTGTACACAATGCAAATAGTATAACACGTTCCTTCGGAGTGGGCAGGTAGGAACTTGGTTGGACAGCGCATTCGTGCACGACAGACAAATAATCCCTGGTGGGCAGTGTGGAACCTGTTGTTCCTACCTGTAATAGACTTTTGTATTTGGGGGGCGGGGGGCAAATGACCATGCAGTGACGTCAACTCGCATCCAGGACTGGCGAGAATCGATATCTGGTGGGCGTTTGTGGTATCGATTAAACGGGAATAGGCCGATTCTATAGAAATCTACAACCTTCAATTCCTTTACGCGATTTAAATAATTGAATCTTGGCGCGCGAGCGTACGTTTTTTGTTCCACCGCACGTTGTGTTTTATTTAATTTTTAATTAATGAGGTAATGATCAAAGTTTTATTTTCCTGCTAGTTTGAGGATAAATAAATGTTGTATCATGTTTTGTGTCATTTTTGAAAATATGTCAAATTAGAAAATTCTAAGGGGTTAACAAACTTTTTCTCGAAACTGTATATCTCTCATTCCCATCTCTCACTCGTGAGATCCTATTTACATATCTTACTTGCGGCATCTCGATCTCACTCGCAACGTATCCCACTCGCATCTCTCACTCACAACCGCCCACAAATTCATCACAGATGACACCAGCGGAATGTCAGCCCAGCTGTGCAGAGAGTTGCAGGTGAATGTCAGAGGTGAGAGGCGACCATTCTAGAAGGTCAATCTCCTTTCAAAGAAATCCACGTGGCGACCGGCCCTGCGCACTGCCGCTCGTCGCTCATTTGACGCGTATTCACGTGATTGAGCGCCGCATCAATATCACCGGTTACCCCATGACAGCTGTCATTATCTGTTAGAACGGACACCGTTCGTACCGCTTGCTCACCCAGGAAAGCCTCACCGAGTCTCAAAACTGTTTCAGAAGGCAAGTGCTATGTTGAGTAATTTCTTAAAATTTGGCAAACTTGGACCATGGCACTGGCAAATGATGGCCTACGCTTGTTCGAATATCACTGTATCTTTAATATTCACTGTGAAGCAGACTGCACGAAGTTTATGGTAAATTCAATCGCAGTATTAACCAGGGCAGACTGCTGGATGTGAACCATCAACATCTACAACAAGTGGCCGTCTCACTGCCCGAAGTGGTGTTTGTTATTCTGCGAGCACTAAACTGGTTAGCCGTATGTGACCAGAATAACCCAGGCTAATTCTGGACTCTGTGCTTTGCACCTCAGAGGCCACACACCCAGGTGATGACCATGATTCTTGAGCCAGGGAAGTGCTTGAAGCTCGCGTCCGGCTCTGTTGTCTGGGCAATGGGGATTGGGGCAACTCGGCACAGACTCCACATGGTGGTAGGGCAGGCTTCCAGGTCAGGCTGACTTTCTCCCACACACTACTTACTGCGGGAAACGTCACAAGTGAATTAGAAATCTCGCCTGGTATTCGCACTTACATACCATAGCCAAACGGTCTTAATGGTGGAAAGCCACCAAATAGATTTTGAACTTCTTTTGCATCGTACGTAGCCAACTGCGCTAATCGGAGGTACGAATAAAATGTTTGATTCTTTCCAAATCTCCAAAGGTTTAGTGTCAGTCCCTGCTCCTGTTCTCAGTTTAAACAATGCTGTGTTAACAGTTGGTTGGGGTTGCCACCCATCCAGGTTTTATCCAGAGGTGGCATTAGGGCTTCCCCAGGCCGTCCAGGAATTGTCATCTGTATTCAGATGGCAGGAATGTATTCGTACTGAGATCTGGCACCAGTACTGCATTGACCTTTATCACAAGAACACTGCACAGTTCTGATAGACCTAGGCTTACCGAGAAATGTCGGGGTTTGGTCTAAAGTCGAAAATCTGGCAACCGTAGCATTAATCCAATTGAAAATAATTGTCTGTGCACAACGCGTGCAGCATAGCCATGAGCCACCAAACAATCTCGTTGTCTAAATGGGTTCCCATCTGGTAAAATAAAGACAGAAAACTAATGAACTCATGTATCCTAATGGGTATAGGTTAAGTCTGCAGTAAATCACCCAGCATAATTCACTTCAGTAACATTGCAATTTATTTCAATATAAATGTATAGTGAAGAGTATTCAAGTCTCTACATGCATCCTAAAAACCGCCCATTCTACTGTATCATTGCAACGAGCTCATAAATCATAGCGATGCAAAAACGGCACCAAGCCCAGTCTGCTCCAGCGAGACTCCGTGGTGCATCCACGAGGGACGCCGCAGCTCCTAGCGTCTACCAAACAATACGCGAAGGGCCGCTCGCAAACAACGGGAAGGCACGACTCCCATCATGCCTCGGATGCACGTCGGGCGACCACCACGTTGCACGTACGACGCTGTCAGCCTCGTCTAGGCATGTGGATCAGAAGCGTTGAAGGCCTTCGCTCAGTGGGACAGATTGCATTGTTGAGTGACGGGTGAGGATGCGGTGGGCAGAGCGAGGTCGGTGTCTACACCAGGGTCACCAGAGGGGTTTGGGGTCGTCATCATGTCTGTGCGTGTGCGTGTCTGTATCGTTGTGTGCGTCTGTGTCATTGTACACGTCACGTAACCTATGCACCTTTGTGTTCGCCCAGTGTGTCTGTCAAGTACACGTTCACATTTGTGTTTATCCCGTACGTCTGTATTAAAGCATTAATCTTTGTGTTCACCATCTGTGTCCTTCTTGTCGTGTTCATCACGTTCATCTGCATCCGTCACCTGCCCGTGTGAGTCTCCGCGTACGTCCGGTGCGTGCGCGTCGCATCTTGTCTTATCGTCGCCGTCTGTGAGAATGAGGTGAACGATGACATCGAGCGGGAACTCGTCGTGCGCGGCCAGGGGCTGGCGGAAGAGCTGCGAGTGCTGCCACGCCTCGTCGCCAGCACCGCCCGCCAGCTCGGCGCGCAGAGTGAAGGCGGTGGCGCTGCGCAGCGCCTCCACTCCGTGCGCCACTCCGTCTGCCAGGGAGCACGCACGGGACACGCGACAACAGAGACGACCGGCAGGCACCCTTCGTTAAACAGAACACACGCCACTCTCAACGCAAACAGTCCCATTGCTTTTTGTTTTGCATTGTAGAGTTTTGCATCATTGAGGAGCGCTCCGAGCCCGTTGTTGGTGTCGAGGGTGGCGGTGAGGGTGGCGGTGAGGGTGACGCACCACCCTGCAGGGTGATCCAGGCGGCGCCTTCCGTGCCAATCTCCCACGTAACGATGGCGCCGTGGAAAGTTGTGCTGCTCACAGCAACAGAGACCTCGCCGGCCTCCATGCCGCTGCCTGCCAGGTCAAAGCGCCACGACACCCGTGCCCCATTGCTGCCCTCCGTCCGCGCCAGGTACACCTGACATCACACCTGCGTGTTAGTGATCCCCCACGGTCAGGGGTTTTTCCAGTTGGCACATTTCCCACTTATTGCAGAGGTTCGTGGTTCGATCCCAGTAGGCTCCCCCCGGTCAATACTGTGGTGTGTATTTACCAAACAACTTTGCGCCGTCTGCTTCACAATGGACATTAATGATCCTGTGACGTCATTCCCAAGAGAGTTGGTTATGCGAGTCCACATTGTTCATATTTGAAAAAAATCCTCACAAATAACTCAATGTAAGAACACGCAGGAACCTTCGCCCGCTGTTGCAAAAACATAGCAGGACTCTCCTCGAAAAGCGTTTTGAAACTCATCAAGGCTCTCCTGGGTAAACGAGCGCAAGTGTGTGCACCACGTCAACCTTTGCCGTTTACCATGTTCCAGTCGGTTTCGACTTTGCGCTGGAGGCTGCTCGCTGCGTGCACAGCGCTCTCCCAGCCCGCCAGCTCACTCCCCGCATCGCAGGCACGCACGTACGCGTCGCGTGCTGTGCTGTAGCGTATGTGCAAGCGCCTGGACGCGCGCTCGCTCTCCGTGGGAGAGAACACCGCTCCGTGGGCCCTCGGCTGTGGAAGCCGCATGCACACACACCCACCGACCCATGCAACGCACAGACACCGTGAGGCACACACAAATACAGACCCACACACAGACCCGTGCACACACACACAAACCTGCTGCTTACTCTGTATTAACTTAAACACTTAAACTTGTATAATATCTTATTACAGGGAATGGCTCTGACTCCCGGCCATGCAGCTTTACCCAGGTCCTTAATGATTGCGAGCAGAGGGCCAGAGACCCCGAAAGCACGAAGAACAACCCATAGCTCTGGCATATCGATGGTATCATAGAACTTGACCAGGTCAATAAAGGAGAGATGTAGGTCCTATTTAAATTCCCTACACTTCTACTGGAACAGACAGGCAGAGAATGGCATCTGTGCAGGACTGACCAATTCTGAAAACACACACATACACCAAGCACAGACGCACGCACGCCCTCTAGCGCCGTGTGCGAGGAGACTACCTGGCGCGACAGCCCCAGTTCCCCGCGGGCGGTGCGCCACGCCACGGAGCCCGTCTGCCGGCCCCCGTACTTGACCGCGCCCTCCTGAGGCTCCCGGGGAGAGAGGAACTCGACGAGCTCCACGACGCAGCGCTGCAGCAGCTGCGTCCGCCGTGCGACATCGATCGCTTGCTGCCTCTACCCACGCGCGCAAGCACCCACGTTAACCCCGCCAGGCTGCGACCCGCGGTGTGCAGACTTCAAACGCCATGGTGGTGGGCAGCAAACGCCGCTTTGATTCCGACTTCCGGCCCACGAGTTAAACCAATCGTTACTCTTATATGTTTTATATATATATACATCACTTTACCGAAAGAACCAAAGAGTAATTCCTGCAGTCACGAAAGCTTCTAATCAAGTTTGAACCACCTCTAAGGGGAGGATTTCCACACAACTCACACTTAACATCTAATTTAGCAATCTTTGGAAGAACGTAATCAACCAGGTAAAGTGTTAACTGTTGCGTTAACCGACTCTCTGTGTTGCATTGCATTACATTTCTATGTTTACTAGGTTTGTTTTCTCAAACATCTTATTTCTCTCTCTAAATTTTACCAGGTTTGTCAAGTTTCAATTTATCTCCTCCAGCCGCTAAATTTGACCAGGTTTGTCAATAGGTCCAATTTCTCTCCTCCGGCCGCTCTCATTGACATGCTAATTTCTCTACCCCCCCCCTCTCTCTCTCGATATAATGCCTCATGCCTCGACACAGAGTCGTTGTTTCTCTGTGTGTCTCTGTGTGTGTCTCTCTCTGCTTGTGTGTCTCTCTATGTGTCTCTGTGTCTGTGTTTGTCTCTCTCTCAAATTTAGCAATCTTTGGAAGAACGTAATCAACCAGGTAAAGTGTTAACTGAGCTTGGAAAAATAAATGATGGTGGAAAGGAATTCCAAGTGGAGCAGTTCGAATGAAGAAGCAGAAAGAGAAGAGAGGTGGCCTGCAATGTGGTGAGTGAATGCAGTGCTTGTGAGATGAAAAAGTCTGGCACAACGAGCGACATTGATAGGAGCAGTAACCACGGTGATGAGAGGGAGCCGACTGCACGGATGTCGGGATGAAGCTACCGTGTGGTTGAGCCGGGCGATCGTGGAGCGAAGCCAGCCCTCCCGGCACCTCGTGCGGCGGGATAACATGTCAGTGTGCCGGCAAGAGTAGCGCCAACTCACGTCCACCAGCTGGAACGCAACCACGGACACGCGCAGTCACGTCAGGCACCGTTGCTCGCTCACCTCTCGTCACCGCTGGCGGCGGCTGACGCTCAGGGGAGAGAGGCGTAGGACACCGTCGTGTGTGGCATAGGCAGCGCAACCTCTGAGCGATTTCCCTATTTTAGTTTGCCAAGCACCGGCCCAAAAATCCATAACGTCAAGCGGTCAGCAACAAACAGCACTATCCACGCCGAGTACATCCACACCAGAAAACTACCGGATGAAGTACCGGCCACAACCTCAACCAAGTATAGGGACAGACTGGAACCCCTTGAGTGCGCGTATAGGACGAGGTGGCTCTTCCCCAAGCGGTTTGGGAAATCACCACGGCAACGCCACGGTACACGGTCCACAGGCCAGCGAGGGCACGTTTGGTATCACCCACGGCTCCCAGCAAGAAGGGTCTGGGATCGCAAACCGACTCAGGAAGCCGCCCCTCTGTGTGCAGTGCTGATGTTCTCTCTCCCCCTGCTCTGCATGGGTCTCCTCTGGGTTCTTTAGTTTCCTCCCAGAGCTATAAAACCATACACAATGTAACTGGTATTGGCCAAAACATCCCAATACTCAAAAGATGTACCTGCAAATTACTCAACTGGGATCACACACAGCAACAATTACTGCAACAACTACTGCGAAAAACTTTGCAGCACTCTTTGAAAAGAGTCTCGAGACTTGGTGAGGCTTTGCTGGGTGAACGAGCAAAATAATAGGAAATTAACGAATACTCATGATGATGATGACGCTGGAGGAGGGCAAAGGGCAGCCACACACCTCGTCCTTGGAGAAGGCGAAGACGTAGTTCAGCTTCTTGCCCCAGCCGAGCTCGTAGAGCAGCGGCTTGTCGAAGCCCTCACCGGGGTCGCAGTGCAGCCAGCGTGCCTGACTCTCCGAGTAAACCTCCGTCCACACGTGGTCTGGCAGCACCGTTTCAGGTTTACACTTCATTCAGCTTTTTTTTGGTAATCACAGTTGTTGAGCACGGGGCCGAAGGCTCAAAATGTCGAGCGGCCAGCAATAAACAGCAATTTCAGAGTTGTAGCAGATGAAAGTTTAACACATGTTTGGAATTTTGCAAGATTATTAATGATAACATCTTGAGAAAAGAGATGATAGGAGGGATTCTAAAGCGGAGCGGTGCAAGGAAAGAAGCATAAATAAGCGTTGTGGCCTGCAGTGTGGTGAGTGGCTGGGTGAGTGGCTGGGTGAGTGGCTGGGTGAAAGTGAATTGTCACCTGCTGTGTGGTGAGTGGCTGGGTGAGTGGCTGGGTGAGAGTGAATTGTCACCTGCGGTGTGGTGAGTGGCTGGGTGAGTGAGAGTGAATCGTCACCTGCGGTGTGGTGAGTGGCTGGGTGAGTGAGAGTGAATTGTCACCTGCGGTGTGGTGAGTGGCTGGGTGAGAGTGAATGGTCACCTGCGGTGTGGTGAGTGGCTGGGTGAGAGTGAATGGTCACCTGCGGTGTGGTGAGTGGCTGGGTGAGTGAGAGTGAATTTTCACCTGCGGTGTGGTGATAAATAGAGTGTGGATGAGACGGAGTCCTGAACATCGAGTGAAGTGCACAGTAACAGTAACCATGGTAGTAGTGGAAGAACAGTGACAACGAGGTGACTGTCCACTGGTGAGTGAGTGGCTGGAGTGAATGGGTGAGCAATCACCCTGACCGCTGCTTTACGTGTAATTCTATCAACAGCTTCTACCAGTGAGGTAGAATATGGGTGCTCCAGAGCAGATGCGCAGGTGATATCGTAGTGTGGTGATATCATGGCAACCAGAATTGTCACCAGTGAGTCAGGCCTGCCCAACCCCCGGGGGTCGGGGAGCGGTACCGGTGAGGTCCAGGACATATCGCGCCTCAAAGCCCAGGGCCCGGCAGCAGAGCGTAAAGCAGTTGGCCCACTCGCCGCAGCGGCCGCGTCGCGTCACCAGCAACCGCGCGGGGTGATTATACCTGCACGCACCACGCAGACACCGCCGGGCACCACGGCACACATACGTATGTGTATGTAGAAGTTCTTTCATACCGTGGGGAAATGACAGGGGCTCTGGAAGCCCAGTAAGGCAGGGGAAGGGAGACCCCCCCTGTGGCCATTGCTGCTAACTCCCCAAAGCAGAAGGTTGCCAAACAAACCTAAACACGGCACCAAATGTCACTATATAGAACTTCTTTATAAGTCACGGGAGCGTGTATTGAGTATTACACAAAGCAAGAAAGATGATTTACACAACCCTGGGACTGCTCCTAAATCTGCTTCACGTCCTCGTCCCAGGAAGACGTTGAACAACATTCTGTCACGAGGGAAACCCAAAAATATGCAAACAAAATAGCAACAAAAATCACTGAGTTGGCAACACTGCCATCTGTGGCCTACAGAGTAGACATGTGCCATGGACACAAATACACTTTAAAATAAATAACATTATAGTTATTGATATATCACAGAAGGGCTGGTGGGTAATTAGATTAGTTGAGTAAAGGTACAGTGAGTATTGGGGGGTGTGGTGAGGTCAACAAGCTGAGCTAATAATATTGAGCTATTAGGGGCAGCACCTAAAGGATTATAAATATCCGGGAATTAAACGATATGAAGGATAATATGAATTACAATGTGGTGGTTGAGGTTTAACAGGTGTGAGTGTAATTGCACAATGAAGAAGGAGCCGTAGGTGTTCCTGTTCATTACATGAGGCACACCAGAGGGGGGAGGGGACAGCTGGCTGTTGATGAAGTGATGAAGTGAAGAGGTGGACTTCATGAGGTGGAGCGAGCAGCAGGTGGAGTGAGAGTAAGGTAATGGAGCCGCAGGGGAAAGGAATGGAGCCGGAGGAGGAGAGAAAGGACTCGCGTGCTTCAGAGGAAAGCCGTACAGGTTCGACTTTAGAGGGTGGTAGGAGAGTAACTAGCATGTCAGAGCTGGAACCACTCCTCTCTAAATTAGAATATAGACTCTGAGATCAGTGGAGTTGCTTGGCATAATCTACTCGGTTAACCTGTAACACAGCCATGTGCTCGGTGGTTGTAACAGAATAATAGACTAAATAGATTCAGTTTGTGGCCTTTTAATAAAAGACGAGACACAAGCACACCCACCGTGGGAAGCGCGTGGCGTGCTGGCAGGAGCCGCACCAGTGGGCCTCCACGCGACCTGCTGCCCCCTGCAGGTCATCGGCTGTAGGGGGCAGACCTTGACCCCGGGCCGTTGTGGGGCCATGGCAGCGCTCGCACGGCAGGGAATCGACCCAGGAAAACCAGGTCTTGAACCAGGCCTGCAGCTCCAGCAGCAGCAGGTCGCGCAGGGCGCCCTCCTGCGACTCTGCGCACAGGGGACACCAGGGATGTGAATGCCGTTTACATTGACCTCTGCTGCCATTGTGGTGCAATGGTCAGCACACTGGACTTGCACGCCGGAGGTCGGGGGTTCGATTCCAACTTCCAGCGAAGCAGTGTAAAGGTTTGCACCACTGTTGGTCAATCTGCAGGCCACGTCTAAAGTGTAGGTACTCACACCTCTTCCAATATGTCTGGTCAACATGGAAAAGTAGACCAATTGCCCTCTAGAGTTTGCTCTAACAGAGGCCCTTCTGCCAGCATTGGCATGAGCAAGCAATTTCAGGGCTGCGCCTTTACTTTCTACATTTACCTGCCTCTGAAAATTACTGGGCAGGTGATGCCGCTCTAGATGCCCCGAATGCAAGTTATGTTAGGGTGTCAATTGAGATCGTAAAATAAGGATGGAGAGCATTTTATGGAGACGTATCTTAATCGGCGGCATCTATGTATGTGGGGACTGTGGGGGCGATGGCACGGTGGCCATACCTGTCTGGGGTGTATCCTCCACCGCCTGCAGTTTCTCCAGTGCTCTCTTGTGGAGCTCCTCCACCGGGATGCAGGCCCTGGCCTGGGCCTGCACGTCCGCGAGCTCATAGAGCAGCACGTGGGAGAAGGACGAGCGCAACGTCTCCAGCATCTGCCTTTCCGAATCCTGGGTCAGGCGGCACCACCGTCGACACCAACACGGACGGCCACAACAAAACATAGAAGAGATACGCAATCTCACCGCAGAAAATCAACTGCGAATGAATTATAAAAAATTGGGACGTCTCAGAGATTGGGGCATTGCAGACATGATAAAGAGCCGCACTGTACACTTTCCAGCCATGCTGATTCAAGTGGAGGCTGCCAGTTCTTTAATTCTATCACCGCGTACCGATTTTCAAAGCAACACCAGCAAACAGTTTCGACATTCAGTTTCATTAACAGTCAACTTTGCTTAAAATCCAATGCTGCTGGAACTTCCAAATGTTCGAGTTCGATGCAATACGACAATACACAACACAAAACAATCATCAGCGTCACCGTAGAATATAAGCAACAGAATAATGAAGCACACAATACGGCTCCTCAACTGTTGGACAATTATGGAGAACCGACACCGTGATGCCCAGGGTAAGCGTCGACACCGTCACGTACTCGCATTTCAGGGCTGACGTGTCGCTGGGGGCCCCCTGCTGCCGTGGTGTCCGTGACAGCGGCGGCATGCGACTGGGCGAGTGGCTGACTGGGCGGTTGGGCGGACGGCTGAAGGGGCAGCCGTCCCAGCCGCCTGTTCCGCTCGGACTCAATCTGGTCGCGCACTTTCCTCAGGGTGTCCAGCGAGGCGTCTGCGGGTAGCACCAGCTGCGTTTCGTCCTGCGCGAAGTGAACACGCATCTCAGACATTCACAACGTCCCTCCCGTAACCCTGCACTGGCACACCAACCTCAGCATCCGCACAGAACGCTGCGGCCTCGTGGCTCAGCGGTAGAACGAGTGGCTCGCAATCTGAAGGTCGCGAGTTCAAATTCTGGTTGGGGTCGACTCGGCCCACCGTCCCCCCGGGGTCAATGAATGGGAACCACTTTGTGCGCAAGTCAACAGCCGTTGTCCTACGGATAGACTCGTCCCCACCTTAGGAATGTGGAATTTCCACCACTGGCGCAGGACTGTAATGTGGTGATGAGCACAGCCCCAATGCACACTTGAGTAGGACATCACTGCGGACTCCGCAGTTGTGTTGTTGCAGTGTGATGCAGTGCCGAGGTGTGACGAGGTGGCTCGGTGCGTGGTGCACGGTGGTGGTGTTGCTGGTGGTGGCACCTCGGCGAAGCCCATCTCAAAGAGGCACTGCACGGCCCCCGGCACGGGCAGCAGGCGGGAGCTGAAGGCCGGGTTCGCCAGGCGGATTGAGCGAAACCTTCTCTCCTCGGGGTTCCTGCCACCACCACACCACGGCAACCACAACCACCTCACCGTCAAAACCGCGACTGTCACCATCGTGTCGATGAAGATGTCTGTTGGGGCTGGGCCTCACACAAACGGGGCCTGCACGTGGACTAAGGCCCACCCCCCCCCCCCCCCGTGGTCGCTGTGATCCTCAGCACCACCACGGCTGTAGTGTGATCGCAGATGCCTCTGGGTTTTGGTGTAAAGGTAAAAGAAGTCGCAGCCCTAAAACTGCTTTGCTCGCGTCACTGCTGATGGAAGCGGCCTCCACAACATCGACCTCGAGAGAAGGAGGGTATTTGGTCTACTCTTCCACGCTCAATAGGCCTGTCTGTCGTAGGAGGTGGGAGCACCCACACGACCCCCCCCCCCACACGACCCCCCCCCCCCACACGACCCCCCCCCCCCACACGACCCCCCCCCACACGACCCCCCCCCCACACGACCCCCCCCCCACACGACCCCCCCCCCCACACGACCCCTGCCCCCACACGACCCCCCCCCCCCACACGACCCCCCCCCACACGACCCCCCCCCCCACGACCCCCCCCACACGACCACCCCCCCACACGACCCCCCCCCACACGACCCTCCCCCCCCACACGACCCCCCCCCACACGACCCCCCCCCCACACGACCCCCCCCCACACGACCCCCCCCTCCACACGACCCCCCCCCACACGACCCCCCCCACACGACCCCCCCCCCACACGACCCCCCCCCCCACACGACCCCCCCCCCACACGACCCCCCCCCCACACGACCCCCCCCCACACGACCCCCCCCCACACGACCCCCCCCCCACACGACCCCCCCCCCCACACGACCCCCCCCACACACGACCCCCCCCCCACACGACCCCCCCGACACGACCCCCCCCCCCACACGACCCCCCCCACATGACCCCCCCCCCCACACGACCTCCCCCACACGACCCCCCCCCCACACGACCCCCCCCCCACACGACCCCCCCCCACACGACCCCCCCCCCACACGACCCCCCCCCACACGACCCCCCCCCCACACGACCCCCCCCCACACGACCCCCCCCCCCACACGACCCCCCCCACACGATCCCCCCCCCCACACGACCCCCCCCCCCACGACCCCCCCCCCCACACGACCCCCCCCCCACGACCCCCCCCCCACACGACCCCCCCCCCACACGACCCCCTCCCCACACGACCCCCCCCCCACACGACCCCCACACGACCTCCCCCCACACGACCCCCCCCCCCCACACGACCCCCCCCCCCACACGACCCCCCCCCCCCACACGACCCCCCCCCCACACGACCCCCCCCCACACGACCCCCCCCCACACGACCCCCCCCCCCACACGACCCCCCCCCCCACACGACCCCCCCCACACGACCCCCCCCCCCACACGCAACCGGCCGCGAAAGCAGTCAACGGAGTCACGGCCGCTATTCGCCACCGAGTGACAGTGACGCAATCGCGACAATATTGTGCCAGGCTAGGTGCACCCGCAGAGTATCTCACCGCAGCACGTTGTCCGCATACGCGAGCAGAATCCCCGCCGCGTCCTGGAACTTCGACTCCTCGCTCCCCTCGCTCAGCTCCCGCACCCCGTCGCTCACCCCGTCGCTCACCCCGTGACTCACCCCGTGACTCGCCCCACCACTCGCCCCGTCACTCGCCCCATCACTCAGCCCGTCACTCACCCCAGAGCGCCGCGCCATGCGGACTCCCCTCTCACCGCGCCTTCCTCAACCCCCGGCTTTCCCCCCACTCACCCCCACTCGCCTCACCCCCCCCACTCGCCTCACCCCCCCCCCACTCGCCCCCCCCCACTCGCCTCACCCCCCCCCACTCGCCTCACCCCCCCCCCCACTCGCCTCACCCCCCCCCCCACTCGCCTCACCCCCCCCCCCACTCGCCTCACCCCTCGACTGCACTGACGCCCCCCCCCCACCTCCTTATCGCTCTGCGCGCTCTCCTCAAACCTCTATCCCGCTTCCGGGTCAGAAGTGGACACTGCGTGACGTCATCAGCATGACCGCGTGACGTCATGTCGACACAAATGACTACAAAAACGTCACACCTTGGAGAACGAGTGACATCACAACTTCATGTAGACACCGAATGACATCATACCTCGTGCTACTTCCACGTTGAAATTCCCTCCCATCGTATTATTCTCAATCTCTTATAAGAACCTCGAGTCTGAGTGACATCACACTTATAATCCTGGTTAGGGGTCGTCCCAGCCCACATCCCACCGCGGTGATTACAGCAAGTCAACAGCGGTTTGTGGTACACGTCGTTAATTCGTTCCAGAAGGTAGGATTTATACCGAAAATGACGTATACCAAACAAATTTTTCCCATAATAAAGGGAATGGAAATAATCCGTTCCAGAGTATAAGAAATTCTATTTTATATGGCATATTATACATTACTGGGGTTGTATAAAATAATTTACACTACTTATTACTAAAATGCATACATAAATTAAAAGCTCAAGTAAATTAAAATAAATTGAAATAATAAAATGTAACGTCACTTTACCTTGCTGAGAGGAGTTGATAGCCTACGAGGATGGTGGTGAGGAAGGGGAGGAGTCGTGAACGGGATAGACGCGGTGACTCATCCCAACCCATACAAGTTCAGGCAAGCGCCTCGTATCCCAAGGCATTTTTTACTCGTCAAAACACGACTTATACCAAATTCGACGTATTCCAAAGCGGTCGTATACCGAGGTATGACTGTACTTGGATAAACACGCCCCACGCTATAGGAATGTGGAATTACCACGACTAGCTCGGGACTGTGAACAAGAGATGAGCACCGCCTCATTACTCACCTTACTAGAAATTCATATTAACATCGCAAACCACAACGTTTTTGAGGATAATTTTATTGATTCAAAAAACAATTCCATCACGAGACACCTGTGCATGAACATCGCTGCCATCCCCTCACCGGTGCGACCCGCGTGCTGTAGTGTGGTGGTGGTGGTGTGTGTGAGAGACGGGGCCCGGTTTCTACAACTCGGAGAAGAGACCCAGGGATCGCGAGGGCTCAATGGCGGCGGCACCACCACAGTGCAACGGATTCTCACATCTCGCGAAGTAGAAGGGAATGTACGACACGTGACCGTTTGACCAGCCCTGCTCACACAGTGGAGGGACACACACAATGCAGGCACAGCAGGTTGCGACGCGTGCGCACACCGGCAGCTACAGACAAATACACACGAGCATTCACATCAGTATTGAGTTCAGCACTGCATGCTTAACAACAAATACTGAAACGGTAGGCTCTTTATTGACTCAACACATTCGTCAATGACACTGCCCATATGCTGAAGAGATGGGCCATTGCCCTAAACATCACCTACATTGTATATATATATGCCTTATCCTTTTAGGGCAGTGTCATGCATTAATGTGTTGAGCTTTATCTGTGCTCGTGCACTACTGCCAACACAGCATTGCAATTTGTATAATACCATTTTATGTAACAGTAAAAATAATATAAAATCAGCAGCCGGCTGCTGAAATTGGACGGGTTGGCAAATAGGGCATTGTACATGAATCAAGCAACGTCACACAACAATGTGCGCGAGCATCACGGGCGAGGCACGGCCGGTGTTCCTCACCACGGACAGCAGCGCTCCCTGCCTGAAGCTGGGATGGAAGGCCATGAGCTGGGGAGTGGCACCCTCCTCTCCCTGCACGAAGCCACTGCGAGCAGAATATACACCCAGCGGCCACGGTGAAGGTGGTGACGTGAGGCTACTGTTCTTTCAACAATATTTCTGCACCCAGCACACGACATCAATTATACGTCCCTCCCACTGTGCCGCGGCTAATAGTCACGTGCTTGCTCAAGTTAACGAGCGATCCGCACCTCCGATAAGAAGGGTTGGTTAGAAACGGTGCAGCAGTTTAACACGAAGAATACATACGGTACAAAAGAAATTTAACGTACGATCTGGAAAATACTCTTGAGAAATGAAGCCTTGGTTATTGTTACTATAATCATCGTTAGTCACTCACCAGGGCAACAGCTCAAACACGGGGTGCAGCCGAGTCTTAAACACAGCCAGACACGAGTGGACACCTGGTGGACATGCACACACACAAAGATCCCTCGTATAGCCTTTAACAGACTGCTGGGGCAAGTGTTGTTAGCCAGCAGCTATCATAGGCCGGCATGTTGAACTTCTTTTGCACTGTATGTAGCCAACCGTGGTAATCGGAGATGCGGCCAACACCACACCTAGCTACCTTAGCCTCCCAAGAGGCGATGTTTACACACCATACCAGGTACTCATTTGAGGTTGAGTGGACCTAGGGGAGGCCCAGGGCTGGTTCAAACAATCGCCACCGGTGCTGGCCGTGAGCGAGAATCGAACTCTGGTTTCCGAGTTCAGAGCAGGGCGCGAACCACTACACTATTGTTCTCCATAACGCAAGCACACACACACACACGTGTACAGTGTGTTTGGCTTCCGAGATCCACTGTTGTGAACTTGCATGGTTACCGGACGTTCTAATCGTTGTTGGTAGTGCAGCACCCCAGTCAAGACCAATGATCCCCTATGCTCCCTCCTCCCAGCTCCAAAGAAACAGATCGGGTTACTCAGATCACACGCTCATGGCCAGACCTCTGGTTAAACGCGGTGTGAGCAAAGCAATTGTTTTGATGTGTATTGGTGTGTTGTGTTAAGCAGGCATTTGTTTCACGATATTAATAAGCGTGTTTTGTCACCGCAACATGGGGCCGATATTCCCCATACACATTCGAAATTAATTGCTCCAGCACGGTATCCATATATCAGCCTGAAAGGTTTTCGTTCACACTAAGAAGTAGTGTGGGTGAAGGCGGGGCGTGCCTCACAGGTTGAAAATCGCTGATGTATCAGTGCAGAGGAAACATGTGAACCCTGAAAAAGTGAGGCAAGGATACACAAGTCCGCAAGTGTGTAATGCATTGTATCCACCATACACACATGAGGGGAGGTTTTACCAATGATCAGGACTGCCAGCCTCTCTCCACATGGGTCCCACACCATAGACTGCACCTCCCCGCCAAGCCTGCTCACAGTGAGCACATAGGCACGCACGCACGCACCCATGAGCATACAGCCCATGTGAACACAAGCTCACAAAATCCAAAAACCATTGCAAGTCATGGCAAGTACCCAGAACCAAAGACGTGTGCTTTCGTGGCAATCTGTGCTTCAGGGTTGTACGGCGAATTTACCAGGACAGGTGAGACGGTGGCACACCACGTGAACCCAGCACAGAATTACATTGCCCCACCGTGTTGCTGCCGACGGCCCCGCAGAGCACAAAGCAACCGTTGTGTGCATGTGCTTGCATGCGTACGTACGTGATGGAGGTCTCGTCAGCCGTCTGCATGTCGATGGAGGAGAGGTCCACACACACGGATGCTGCTCGGGCCCCCCCCCACTGTGCTCTCGGTGCAATCTGCAAACACGAAGACCTTGTCACTGCATGCAGCAACAGTGGGGCGAGGGGAGCCATGCGTCCTCTTCTCAATTCAATCTCGGGGCTCAGCGCAGAGCAACCTGGGAATAATGCCAACGTCTCTCATGATCATTTCAGTCTGTGGGTCTCTATGTGAATATCTAAGTTTTTCTGCAAGGCTGTCGATGTAAGTCTATGTATGTGTTGTGTTGTGAAGATGGATGCGAAGACAGAACTTCATGTAGGGGCTTTCGCCAGTTTATTATGACAGGGAAAAGTACACTTACACCAGAGGTAGGTGTCTGCTACACTGGGTCCTTCGCGTGAACCCCAGGCTCTACTCTTTTTTCGAGCCTCGGCTATCCCCTTGGGTTCTCTCACTCGAGTCGGGATGGGGGTTCAGCCAACACCGCCCGACCGAGGAGAGCAACCCCTCTAACTCTTAAGCGGCTCTCACAGATTCTTCGAGCCCTGCCCTCGGCTATCTCTTCGGCTCTCGCACTCGTCGAACCCGGACGGGGGTTCAGCCAACACCGTCCGGTCATGAGCGGGAGAGACCTCCTTCAGCCGCTCTCGGTCCGCTTTCGTCACGGGGTCCCCCTTAAGTATCCCGCATGACATGACGTCCGCGCGCCTCACAGCGCTCATGATGTCACGTCGTCACACTACTCCTCTAGATATGGATAACTGTTGTGAGTCTACAGCTCAAATAAGAACACCAATTCTTGAAAAGATAATTTGCAAGGAGCATTTCAGATGTTCACGAGGGTGCTCCTGAAGCTATCCACTGGTTCACTCGCCAACCTCCACACGGACATATAAACACTGCTGACTAACTCTCCAAATCAGGTCACTCTTGTAAAGAAGACTATCCTGGTCTCTTTAGTTTTCACCTGGTTAAGCGAACCCAAAACAACTAAGCGAAACAAGAACGATAATCCCACAGCCCACAGGCGCACGTACCTGCAGCAGTGGAAAACGTGAGGCCGTAAATCAGGGTCTCTCCCTGCACAGCAAAGAGAAGGTGGGTACCGCCCGGGCCCCAACACGCCGCCTGTGCGCGCGCACAGGCGCAAGAATAGGCGAGGGTCAGTCACCTGTGTGTCCTGTTTATCAATCGCAGCAAGGCAGTCTTACGAGTGGCCGATGGTAAAGAAAAGTGACAGAGCAGCAGTCAAGGTATGGAATATGTTGAATAGCAGGTCCACCCAGGAGATGCGGCAGCAATGAGTCAAGCAGAGCGAGGATCACTATGGGAACCTCATTTGCCAGTAAAAATATGATCATTGTTTTTTTACCCTTCTATCTGGCAACAAAACTGACACCTTTTTACAAGGAGTCATGTTTGCATAGACCGCAATACCTGCAGTCATAATACAAAACAAAAGACATAACTCTGATAATGTGCACTGTCCTTGAAGTTGATTGGTCTACACCCGAGACAGCTTTCCTTAGAGCCTAGTCTCACATGGGTTGGACCAGATGACGCCAAAAGGCGCACAACTCAAAGACAATGCACCAGAGTATGAGAGCTCGGGGCAAGCATCTACACTATGGGAACCAATCAACTTCAAGGACAGTGCACATTATCAGAGTTATGTTCTTTTGTTTGTATTATGACTGCAGGTATTGCGGTCTATGCAAACATGACTCCTTGTAAAAAGGTGTCAGTTTTGTTGCCAGATAGAAGGGTAAAAAAAACAATTATCAGAGCGAGAATCATCAAGGAAAATACGAAACGTGGAATGCAGAGCAACATCCACTCACTATACCGTCACGACCGCCACATTGACTGCCAAGACCTTAGTCTTACTGTTAAGAAAAGTGGGCTTGGGATTGACGTCATGGCTAGAAGGGATGATGGCCGGTGGTAGAGATTTCCAATGTATGGCAGCCAAGGGAGTGAATGTGCCTAAGAGGATGCCCTCGTGCTTCATATCAAGAAAGACCTGGGTTCATTCCAGACTCGGGCCCCTTACTGTGTGGTGTTTGTGCGTCCTACCTCTGCTCTGCATGGGTTTTCTCTAGGTTCTCTGGTTTCTTCCCAGAGCCAAAAACATACAAACGTATTCAGATTTGGGTGGGGCTCTCCTGAGAAAATAATAATTATTGTGATGATGATGCATAGACAAATCACCTGGCAGCGCCCGGCCATTGTGGGCCACTTCTCACACGTCCATGTGCGGGTCTCAAACACCCTGCGTGGACAGAAGAGTAGCCCCCATTAGAGGGGGGGGAAATCATGAGCATTACGAAGCACAGTCACACCACCACATCTTCACAGAACGCTGTGACCAGGGCTTGCTGTTCAATGGTATATGTGTGCACGTACGTCTGTTTTAACCCAAGCACCTTTTAAGGTTAAACATATTTTATAGAGGGGGAAAAAGTCTACCAAGAGTGTGGGTTTCAGTGTATGTATGTGTGCATGTATAAATACATGCAGATCTTTAACGTAATGATACACACAGTGCGTACCGTCACACAGTATCGCACATACACACAGTATCGCACATACACACGCATTGTCACACATATACATGCAAATATGGGAGGGGGGGGGGCAATTTCCCTTATTGCTCCTTCCCGGGCCTTTGAGGTCAAGTCGACTCAGGGGATGCTGTTAACTCACGCGGCTGGGAAGCGGCGGCACCGTGGTTAGCGCACTGCGCTACAAACTGGCCGTCCCAAATTTGATTCCTGCCTCACGGCCAATAACAGTGGCGAATATTGTAACCGGTCTTGGGCCTCCCGTAGGTCGACTGAGTCCTAAATTAGTGGCTAGCGCGATGTGCTAACATCTGCACTAGGGAGACAAAGGCAGCCGGGGGTGGGGTTGGCCATTCACCCCCTCATGTGCCATATCGGCCTTCATAGGTGTTCGCTAACAGCACTTGCCCCAACGGTCTGTTAAGGCTACACGGGGGTCCTCTGCCTTTTGTGTGTGCAGATGGAAACCTGAACATAGGGGAAGGTGTAGCAGCTAACACGCGCCCGCCACTGGGAGCCCACACCAGCAGGCTCACCCCTCCTCCACCAGGGCACGGCACCGACGTGCAGCTCTCCGTGGCCACGTCCCACACCTACACGCACGCACGCACACACGGGTGCGAACCCCTTAAACCACACATGTAAAGGCCTGCAGAATGTTTTTCCTCGTGATTAGTCTGCCTGGGATTTATAGGTTGCTTGTAAGGAGATAATAGTAGTATTTTAAACTTGTCACGCACCGCTGCACGACTCAGAGGTGCGAAGAAGAACCATGGATGACCAGGAAGGGAGCAGCCAGGCGGTGAGCCAGCGCTACCAACGATTGCGGTCCTCTATATTTGAAAGTGTTATCTGCCAATTAATGAGTGTTTATTACATTTGGGTGGAAACCAGCGAACCCGAGGGAAAACCCCCCACATACAATGAAGGGGGGGGGGCAACAGTATCCCCACACAGGGTACTGTTGTCTCATGGCGAATCAGGGTATGGTGACTTCGACGCCCACAGGAAGAGAGTTTCACAAGATTAATGCAACGATTCGCCAACTCTCGCTGGCTCCAATGAGGGATTACAGGCGTGCGACACCGCTGGCAGATGTGGTCAGAAGGTGGGGCTGGAGGTCGTACCGTGATGGTGGTGTGAGCCGGAGAGGCTGACAGCAGCAGGTGTCCCTGTGGTGCCCAGGCCAGCGCCGTCACCGGCCCGGAGCCAGGGCAACTCAACACCTGAGCGCACACGGCCGATGGCCTGAAACGGCCAAACACGCACACACGGGCTCGCAAATCCGTGCGTACACGAGCACATGTACACATACACAGAGAGCCTCCGTATTGCCTTTAACAGACTGTTGGGGCAAGTACTGTTAGCGAGCACCTACGAAGGCCGGCACGGCACACAAGGGAGTGGGTGGCCAGCACCACGCCCGGCCGCCTGTCTCCTTAGTGACGATCTTTACACACCGCACTAGGTACTCATTAGAGGCTCAGGACCGGTTCAGATAATCGTCACTGGTGTTGGTTGTGAGCGGGAATCAAACCCAGGTCGCTGGGTTTGTAGCGCAGCGTGCTAACCGCCGCAATAAAAATAACACACACGTAAACACCCCACATAAATGCACATCTTTTCCACATAAACGTCTGAACTGTACTGGAGCTATGCCAAGCTAGTGCGGCACGGGTAAGGAAGGATCAATTAATTTTCCACTGCACAAGCCGAGGTGTGCTGCTTATGTGGCAGTGGGGTCGTATTCGAGTTGCGCTGAATAACGTCGCATGCACTACATGTGTCACTAGCTCCACCCCTAGCGCAGCTCGGTTCAGCCTCAATTTGCCAACACGCCGGTGGAATACCACCCATTCCATGCTGGCCTTGTGCTGGCACGGTTCGGTTGTACACGTAGAGAAAGGGCATAAGAGGAACATACCGCGTGGACAGGGAGCTCGGGTCGACGGTCCACACGAGCACGCACGACCGACACGCCACGGCGAGGCCCGATGCGGACAGTGGCTTCCACGCCAGAGCAGCCACACCCTTCTGCATGCCATGTTTTAGCGTCGGCACCACGTCACTGCGCCATGACCAGCGGGGAAAAAAAAATTACAAATGTAATTGAATTACACATCTAAAACACACATCATTTAGATGCTGCCAAAATCTGCGAGTGGGTCCCAATGCAGAGACAAGAGCACAGGTGAGGCATCGTCCCCAAGAGGAGTGCGAGCGAGCATGCTGGCGGCTGCATTTTGGAGAGACAATCTGCCAGGCGAGCGCAGACTTTTCAACATCACCGAGGCATCGAATCAAGTGAAGCTTCCAAGCCAACGGTCGGCACATCCATCACCTTTTGCCGCTGTACACCCTGACGGAATCGTCCGCAAGAGCCACAGCAAACTTGTCTGTGTGTGGGTGCCAAGCCAGTGATCGCAGCAGGCAGCCATGCCTGCGGAGAAGCACAGACAATTTTAATTCATAGAAAAATAGTTTGCCTGGAAAATCCCTTGAGATGTTACATCTCGTTTGCAAGGGTGTACAAGGATCTCCATTGACAAACACACAGCATGATGCATACAAACACAGCATGATGCATGCAATAACCATCATAGCAAAACAGAAAAATAAATACATTAATAATTAAATGGTGCACACTGCCAGTTCTTATAGACACTGATCATGAGACGCACTGGCGATGCACCAGCTTGTTTCAGAATCACTCCACTGTTGACGACGTGAGCTGCCCCGGGTTTTCAGACAATCGGGAAGGGCAGCCACATTAATCGGTAATTGTCCCCTACAGTCCAAAGCTCCAAAAGATAGTGCTTCACACACAGCCTTACCAGTCAACAGCCTGGGAGAAGGTGGCCACCATGTCATCTCGGCTCAACTGGGGAACATACAAAACACTTTTTATTGCATTGAAAGTCATTCATTCACCTACAAACATCGGACCTCACTGAACCGCATTAAAACATAACAAGTCATGTCATGATATTGAATGTAATAAAAACATGAAATGAGCAACCAGATCACAATATTTAGCAAAACTGAAAATGTGATTATTTTTCGTTTCACCAAACTGTCGAATCCCCAGTGAACAGCACTCACTGTGAGGTGTGGGAACACGGCTCCATGCAGTGAGTGCACCCAGCGGGCAGAAGACAGAGCAGCGTTCCACAGCGTCATCACCCACACAGGCACTAGGATGGGAGGCGCACCGTTATCTCAGCCACACTCGCAGATTCAACAGTTCCATAATAAACTGGGCGTGCCCAGCTCTCCTCACACTCAGATCCAAACACAAACTGTGTTCCATTATCTTTTATACCAGAAGTTCAATGTAGACTAATCACAGGTGGTTAATTCCTACTACACAAACTCCCATGATCATCTTGGCATGGGGAGACTTTTGTTCAGCACTGGATTGACAAAGGGCTGTATGTTATCATTTATATATTAAACACCGGATAGCGATACAGATACAGCAACACAACCAAGGCCCCCACCACATTAACAGCTCCCTCACCCAGCCGCTTACCTAAATATTGACAATGTCTTTTACTATAAGGCAACTCACCATCATCTTCCGACTTAAACAACTTCTCTAACAGCCTGGCGAGACCACCCGAATGCCTGCACGTACATCACACACAACACACCAAACCACACGAGGCAGCAACTCCTCATTAGATACAATACACCGTTATAAACTCTTACCTACGATTAGCACAGTTGGCTACATATGGTGTGAAACAAGTTCAACACACATACAAAAGCTGCAGGATTTTTTTAAACAGTAGCTGAGCACTAGTCCCAATGCCCGAAACATCAAGTGGCCTACAAGAAAGAGAACTAAAGTCAAAATAGACAAGAGTTAATACGTTTATTGTATAGCGTTTGGGAAAATTAAGAACGGGATAAACTTCATTCAGGCGAGCAGTGCGAGGCAAGAAGTGGAAAGAAAAGTGTTGTAGCCTACCATATGCCGGTTTGGTTGTGCACAGTCAACATGGAGGAATGGAGGTGCTAAGTTCATAAGAACAATATAACCATGATAGTAGCGATATAATAGTGACTGGGTGATGGGGTGGTTGAGTGGCTAGGTGAGAGGAGGTAGGTCGACGAGATAAGAGGAACAGTAACCATGGTAGCAGTGATAAAAAGGTGATTTACTTCATCTATCTGACTAATGTATAGTATAATAATCAGACTTGTTTTATGACTGCTTTATAATGAATTCTATTCAGCGAGGTAGGAACTGGGCGCTCCACCCGAAATATGGCGACCGTGCGACGTTAGTGTCCCCCGGAGTGTGCGTGCTGCGGTACCGAGCTCGCAGTCGGCCCTGCCACACTCCGGCAGCGCTGAGCTCTTGGTTCAAGAATAAGGGGCGCAGGGACAGGGGGTCGGTCTCACTGAGAACCCCTCCCCGCATCCACCCCTCGCAGCCCAACACCACCTCCGGCAAGCCCAGCACACTCGCCTGCACACAGCAGCAAGCACAACACACAACTATATAAAGAAACAAAGATCCCCCCCCATATAGGCACACCGGATCAGAGGGGGTGGTGTTCATCAACCACTTTGCCGCCTTTGCCCTCCTGGTGCTGAAGTTCACATATCGCAACAAGTCCTTGTATAAGGGATTGCGTCAACCTCAGCAAGGCTTGGGACCAGTTCTGATATCACTCGCCACCGATGAAAGGCCTTGAGTATCAAACTCAGGTCTCCGAGTTCATAGCGTGGTGCTCTAATCACTACACAACCGCTCCACTCACACATACAGGACATTTATAGAACCGCCATTCTTCACTCGGTGGCAATGACGTCACCACGGCTCATGTGCCAGGCTAGGTGCATGTTGAGGCTGCATGAAGGGTCGAAGGCTCGAAAGCAGAAAGTCACTGGACAGACCAGGCTGCTATGGGTTGACTGCCTAAAGCCACCGTCATGTAACCCACGTGTGCTCCCCGCTGTGGAGAGACCCACAGACACACAGGAACACACAGAGACACACAGGAACACACAGAGACACACAGGAACACACAGAGACACACAGGAACACACAGAGACACACAGGAACACACAGCGACACATAGAAACACAGAGACACACAGGAACACACAGAGACACACAGGAACACACAGAGACACACAGGAACACACAGAGACACACAGGGACACACAGAGACACACAGAGACACACAGAGACACACAGATACACACAGGAACACACAGCGACACATAGAAACACAGAGACACACAGGAACACACAGAGACACACAGGAACACACAGAGACACACAGGAACACACAGAGACACACAGAGACACACAGGAACACACAGCGACACATAGAAACACAGAGACACACAGGAACACACAGAGACACACAGGAACACACAGACACACAGGAACACACAGAGACACATAAGAACACAGAGACACACAGGAACACACAGAGACACATAAGAACACAGAGACACACAGGAACACACGGAGACACACAGGAACACACAGACACACAGGAACACACGGAGACACACAGGAACACAGAGACACACAGGAACACACGGAGACACACAGGAACACACAGAGACACACAGGAACACACAGAGACACACAGGAACACACAGACACACAGGAACACACAGAGACACATAAGAACACAGAGACACACAGGGACACACGGAGACACACAGGAACACACAGAGACACACAGGAACACACAGAGACACACAGGAACACACAGACACACAGGAACACACAGAGACACATAAGAACACAGAGACACACAGGGACACACGGAGACACACAGGAACACACAGAGACACACAGGAACACACAGAGACACACAGGAACACACAGGAACACACAGAGACACACAGGAACACACAGAGACACACAGGAACACACAGAGACACACAGGAACACACAGAGACACACAGAGACACACAGGAACACACAGCGACACATAGAAACACAGAGACACACAGGAACACACAGAGACACACAGGAACACACAGAGACACACAGGAACACACAGAGACACACAGGAACACACAGAGACACACAGAGACACACAGGAACACACAGGAACACATAGGAACACATATGAACACAGAGACACACGGAGACAGGGAGGCCGCGTATACTGCGCGAGGAGCACGCACCAGCGTCTCGTCCTGCGGTGAGTAGCCCCCCTTGGAGCCCCACTCTGACGCCGTGGCGGCCTCAAGTTCGTGGAGAGCGGAGAGGCCGAGTGGGAGCCGCGACGGGGGAGAGCCGGGGAGGGCGCGCAGCGAAGACATCCTCCTGCTGCTGCTGCTGCTCCCCTCACCTCCTGCTGCACTACTCACAACTCGCTGCAACGGGCACAAGCAGGGTCACCTCTCTGCCTCTCGTGTCCCCCGTGTATCTCTCTGTCCCCTGTATCTCTGCCCTGTGTATCTGCTTCGTGTCTCTTGCCTCTTTCAGTCTCGTGGGGTGGAGGCCTACCAGTAGTCAAAAGCCTCGACCTCGCCTGGCTACGCCGCCGCGGAACTCGGCTGCAGACGCCGCCCCCGGTTGGGGGGTGGCGGGGGTGGTGGGCGTGGATCTCGCGGTCGGTGCTGCAGATGAGGGCGCTGCTGCTGCTGCCGCCGTTGTCTTGGCACAGGGGAGGGGGGTCGGGGAAGCGGAACGCGCGGGGAGAGAGGGGGGAGGAGACGGCGCCGCGGGACCCACGATTCAAAACGGCGCCATTGTCCCAGAATGCCCCGCGCCGCCACTTCTGTCGTGGGGACGTCACGGACCACGGACCACGTGGGGGTCCCCCCCAACCCCGCGAGTGGGGGCAGCTGACCACGTGTGGGGGCGGCTGAGCGCGTGTCACTCAGGACGACTCCCCCCCCCTCCGTGTGCGGAGAGCCTCAAACAGCCTGTTGTGACAAGTGCCGTCATCAGCCAGCACGGCACACGAGGGGGTGGTGTGGCCAGTGGCGATGTTCAACTTGTCGCACATTACGTAGTCAAACGAAACACAAAAGCAGGAATTGGTATAAAGTACCTAGTACCTGAAACGAGTACCAGCAAATGAGCACCAGACTACCAGGTACTCATTTGAGGCTGAGTCAACCTCTGGGAGCCCCAGGACTGGTTCAGATAATCGTCACCGGTGTTGGCTGTGAGCAGGAATCGAACTCGGGTCGCCGGGTTCGTGGCATGGCTAACCCACACACAACCTCCCACCCCCACGCCTCTCCATTCACCCGTCTTGTCAAATTGCAACGCGCCCCGCACTGTTGCTCACTGTTAAGTAAGAGAACCGCAGACAAGCGGGAAGGCAGCAGTCACGAGGTGAAGCCTGCGCCAAATTCCCCTTCTCAAGCTCTGCGATCCTCTATATATCAGGGTGTTATCGGCCAGTCTATTCACACGTATTGGAGGAAAGCGGGGTAACATTGCTCAGGACTGTCCGTGTACTGTGGTGCCACGGCCTCGAAGCAACTCGGCAAGTGCCGCGACTCCCCCCTGGCTTCCACACTGAGCACACTGAGCACCCACACACAGCACACACACTGAGCACACTGAGCACACACTGAGCACACTGAGCACACACACGCAGCGCACACACTGAGCACACTGAGCACACACTGAGCACATTGAGCACCCACATGCAGCTCACACACGCAGCGCACTGAGCACACACTGAGCACACTGAGCACCCACACGTAGCGCACACACTGAGCACACTGAGCTCACACACGCAGCGCACACACGGAGTGTCCTGGCGGGGGATCGCCTGGCACGGCGGGTTTTCATCCCAAGGGTCCCGAGGATGAAAGCCCCGCGGTTTCCCGGTGCCAGGAGATTGGCCGACTCCCGCGGGACAGGTCACACTGCGGTGCCCCTGAGTTGGCTGATAATTGTATGGGCGCCAAATGGTTCACGGGGCCGGCCGCAATGAGTCATTCACGACATCGGGAGGGGCCGAGGGTGGAATGTTAGGCAAGAAGAGCAGACCATGAGGTCAGAATTAGTGAGCACGGGAGGACAATGGGTGGTCGGAGCAGCAGCACGCAACACTCCACGTAGGACACAGTACCAGGCAGTGGTAACCACAGGTAACGTCACCCCGGGCTTTAGAAGTTATGGGAATAAAAAGAGGAGCCCGGGACCATTCAGGTTTCTTTCTTCTTCAACATCTCGGCCGCCAAGACCGACTCCCTGCCGTCCTGCCTTCTCGAGCCGCTCGCAGCATCCGTGCGGCAGTGGTAGGTGAAGTTTCTCTCGTCCTCCTCCCTCCAACTCTCACAGCGTCCGTGCGACGCCGTGAGTGGAGCTGCGAGGTACTTGATAAGGCGTCTGAGTATCAGGGGACTTGGGTAGCAGTCGGCAGAGGTGGGACAAAGTCATTGTTATGCAAGTCCAAGTCGAGTCGCAAGTCATCAAATTCATGACTCGAGTCTGACTCGAGTCCAAGTCACATGACTCGAGTCCACATCTCATAGGTGGGACAAAGTCATTGTTATGCAAGTCCAAGTCGAGTCGCAAGTCATCAAATTCATGACTCGAGTCTGACTCGAGTCCAAGTCACATGACTCGAGTCCACACCTCTGGCAGTCGGCGAGGCTCGTCTCGCCAAATATTCCCTCCGGGCAGTGCAATTATCAAATAGAGCAAGTCAAGATCTATAAGTATCTTGGGGTCATTCTTGATTCAAAACTGAAATTTGAAGATCACATTGATTATATTGGTAAAAAGACAAAAATAAAAGTTGGTTTTCTGTATCGACACAAGCACTGCTTCCTCCCTATGTTCCGTTTGGAATTGATAAAAGCTACCATACTGCCTCAACTTGATTACTGTGACATCGTGTATACATCAGCCCCAAGTACTGTACTGAAGAAGTTTGACTCAATGTATCACTCGGCCTTAAGATTTGCATTGAACTGCCCATATAGGACTCACCACTGTGATATCTACATTGGGTCAAACTTAACATCTCTCAATGTTCGACGGCTTGTGCATCAGATCTTATTTATTCACGATGTACTTACAAAAAAATCCGCAGATTACCTGCTCGATCCCCTCTCTGTTTCAAAGAACAAATTTGACCTAAGGTCTTCGCTCATTTACCAGCTTCACATTCCCTATTGCCGTACAAATACTGGAGGAAGGGCCTTTGCTATTGATGCCCCCAGGGTCTGGAATGCTATTGCCAATAAACTGCAACTTGAAGCACTACCTATGAGATCTTCACTCAAAACTGCTCTAGAGGAGTTGTACACCCCTAGCTGCCACTGCAATTTAGTGGCATAAAATACAATGTTTCGCTCCGGATGATCGCTGCAACGTATGATTTGTGTTTTGATTTAGTGCGCTGATCTTAAAGGTGCATTGAAAAATGTTGATACTCCGACTGATGCTCCTGCTGTTGTGGAGTGACTCATGCAGCCAGCTATGGCTGCAGAGTTTGGTGGTACAAGTTGTTTACGTCGTTTATTGTGAAAATTCGGTCACAGTTCCTATGATCACTGTTTCATTGCTTTTATGGCTTTATTTTGGTGATTTTCGAAAAGTGTTTTGGTTTGGCCATGTTTGTTTGTTGTAGTACGGAGTTAGACTGATGGCCTTAATCTAAGTTGTCTTGTGGTTGTTGTTGTTTGACTTGCATCCCACTGGGATTTTTGCACACAGTGTTGGTGTACGGTGATTTTTTCTGCAATATTTTGCTGTCTTTTCTTGGATTTTCTGTTTGCACTCAGTCACATATTCACTTTAAGATGTTTATTGTTCATGTTTTTGTTTTTTGTTTGTTGCGGTTGCACCCGATTCAAGAGCCGAATGGCTCACAGGGCTATACCTAATAAATGAACTTGAAACTTGAGGTTTGCGCCGCGAATAAAAGTGAGCACAGAGCATCGGCGTGGTGTCTGTGATTGCTGTGTGGAGCGACTGCGTGGGGAAACGCGCTGCGAGAGTGGACGCGGAGCCGCAGCGCGGGCGCGCGTTGAGGTCATCGCTCGCAAGTGTGGGCGCGAGCGTGGCGCTGCGTGCTGCTTTAGCGTTAGCTGCGGTGTGCGCGGTGCGTGTGAGGGTGAACTCCTCCGTGCGGCGGCTGTCAGCCAGCGGCACGTGGATGTCCCTCGGGGCGCTCGCACAGGGGGCCCCGTCACTCGGGCGGCGGGGCCCGGCGGGAGACGACCGACCGAGGCGGTGGAGGAGGGAGCGGAAGGGGCGGACGTCGCGCCCCACCTGCCTAGCGAGGGCGGTGGGGTGGACGTCGGCCCTCACAGGACCCCTAACAAGATATAAGAAAGTTCCACACTTAATGTATTGAAACCTCCTGGCGAGCCAGGGTACGCTAAGCACGACGTCCACGGCAACGGAGTTCCACGACGTGTACGGAGATCCACCAACTCTCGCTGCCTCCTCCTCCTCCTCCACAGTGTTGATTGCAGGCCACGTGCGGGATGGCCACCAGGGCTCGGCCTGAGAGTTCGAGCCAGCAAACTGCTGCTGCTGCTTTCACCTTTCCTCATCACGCTGCAATCGCTACTTTTGTGATCCCGATCTCACTTGAACAACACAGACGTGATTCCGTGAGGTTGACGTCTGGTTTGTAAGCTACCTACAGAAGTCGCTTCTCTTACACTGAACTTGTTGTGGTTGTTGAGAAGGTAGACCTTTTTAAAGAAGTAGACATTTGTATGTATCATTTCGACTTTTCCAAACAAATCTCATTTTTATCACGGCTCTTGAATAGTAAATGCTGACTGAATAGACGTTGACAAACACGAGCACGTGGAAACAAAAGCTCAAAGCTGCGCATATAATAGAGGAGAGGTGAACGCTTGGAATTGCACCGAGAGCCAGGAATAGGGGCGCGCGGGTCACAGAACAAAGGGGTCACGCTGGCAGAAGACGCAAGTGGGCCCTGAGCAAGTATGAGGCGTCACGGCGAGAAGGGACGGTGGCTGATGGACAAGGCAGCACAATGAGGGATCACGCTCGGAGAAGGATGTGAAACCAGGAGATGAAGCGATGAAATCAGCTCAGGTGCTACGTGGGTTGCCTATTACATCACGAGACGGCGAGGGAGGGCTGCATTTCAGCCGGCTCTGCCCAAGTAGGCAACTCTGAAAATATTTTCCGCATCCGTCACATCACATCCAGGAGATCTCTCGCGATGTCTGTGGCTCTCTGAGTCACGTGCCACTTACTCCAGCTGACTGGCGGTCGAGAACATGTTCAGTGAGAAACGAATCCCTGCTGCGAGAGAAGGCGACGAAGCCGTAATCCAGCAGCAGTGGATAGCTCAGTCAGTGTGAAGGGTGACTGCTGCACACTGCATGGTTCACTTCTCTCACTTCTCTCGGGGCCGAGGAGGCCAAAGGCACCTTGAGGGGACCTCAACGGGGTCCCTAGGTGGGGGGTGGGGGCGCATTCCCGGGGTCCGTGTGGAGGAGGCAGCTGAGAAGAGATCGTGGGGGGGGGGCAGACGAGGGGGAGGCGAAGGAGGAGGGGTGGGCAGACAGACGAGGGGGGTGGTGAGGAGCGGCACCCTCGTCCCAGCTCCAGGATCTTGCCCCCCCCCCCATCCTCGCGCTCCCTCTTTCGAAAAATCTCTCTCGACCCCGGGGGCCCTGGGGAGGCCCTGACCCCAACGAGCGACGCGCGGGGTCGGGGCTCCTGGGACCAGCCCCAAACCCTCCCCGCGCACGCGATGAGAAAACAAAGCGGCGGAGCGCATTCCCCGCGCCCAAAATACCCGGCACGGCCATTGTCGTCTGCCTATTCCGGGACGCGGGGACAGCTGCGCGCCGTGACGCGCGGCCCCGATTCCACGCGCGCGGCCCCGACTCAAGTAGCGCATTCCCCGCTCGGAGGCGGGGGCCCTCGGCTCCTCCACTACCCCGGGACGAGTCCACACGGGTGGCACAGCCACACGCGGCTCACAGCCACACGGGGCTCACAGCCACACGGGGCTCACAGCCACACGGGTGTCACAGCCACACGGAGCTCACAGCCACACGGGTGTCACAGCCACACGGGTGTCACAGCCACACGGGTGTCACAGCCACACGGAGCTCACAGCCACACGGGTGTCACAGCCACACGGAGCTCACAGCCACACGGAGCTCACAGCCACACGGGTGTCACAGCCACACGGGTGTCACAGCCACACGGAGCTCACAGCCACACGGGTGTCACAGCCACACGCGGCTCACAGCCACACGGGGCTCACAGCCACACGGAGCTCACAGCCACACGGAGCTCACAGCCACACGCGGCTCACAGCCACACGGGTGTCACAGCCACACGGAGCTCACAGCCACACGGAGCTCACAGCCACACGGAGCTCACAGCCACACGGGTGTCACAGCCACACGGAGCTCACAGCCACACGGAGCTCACAGCCACACGGAGCTCACAGCCACACGCGGCTCACAGCCACACGCAGCTCACAGCCTCACGGGTGTCACAGCCACACGGAGCTCACAGCCACACGGGTGTCACAGCCACACGGAGCTCACAGCCACACGGGTGTCACAGCCACACGGAGTTCACAGCCACACGGAGCTCACAGCCATACGGAGCTCACAGCCACACGGGTGTCACAGCCACACGGAGCTCACAGCCACACGGGTGTCACAGCCACACGGAGTTCACAGCCACACGGAGCTCACAGCCATACGGAGCCTCACAGCCACAGGCAGCTCACAGCCTCACGGAGCTCACAGCCTCACGGGTGTCACAGCCACACGGAGTTCACAGCCACACGGAGCTCACAGCCATACGGAGCCTCACAGCCACAGGCAGCTCACAGCCTCACGGAGCTCACAGCCTCACGGGGTGTCACAGCCTCACGGGCCCCGCTTGGAGCGAAGCGCACAGTTCCCTTCTCGCCGCGCTGTGTCACTGCCTCCTCGACACCTTCATCGGTAAGACTGGTGCTGCTGCTGCTGCACGTGATGATCTGTGTTTCTGTCTCTCCGATTCGTGTCCGTGTCCCTGTGGTCTGTGTCTTCTCCGCTCTCTGACCCCCGTGTCTGCGGTGTGTGACCGTGCCGTCAGTGCCATGGCGGTGCGTCGTGGGTCCTGCGCCTCTCTGCTCGGGTCTCTGAGTCGCAGCACCACCATCATCGGCAAGTACTTTCTTCATAAAGTACTGCCCCCCAAGTACTGCTGGCCCATGTGACGGGACATCTTTGAGGGTCCCTGACTCCAGGAGACGTCTGGGATCGAGTGTGAACACGGGAGGTTTGCGGGGAAGTAGCCATGGGGGCTATGTCGAGTGGAGGGGCAAGACGTTTATGAATTCAAGGGGAGCACAAATATATGTTTCCCTCCTCTCCTAAAAAGTGTGTGGGGAGCCGTCCGTGCACCCCGACACCGCCGTGTTACTGTGCCCTTCGACACCAGTGGCCAGTTGCAGAAAACGCCCAAGAGTGAACCCTTCCCTTAAATTCAAATTGTTCCTCCTGAATCCGCCCGCCGGCCCCTGTGTCTCTGTGTGTGGGATGGATGGGCGATGTGGCACCAAGGGGAGATGAGACGACAGTGTGGTGACCCAGAAGCTGGGATGGGGGGTGTGCAGGTAAGTTGTGACTGCCCTGCGTGCACAGGTAAGATGTGGCTGTCCTGCGTTCACAAGTAAGATGTGGCTGCCCTGCATGCACAGGTGAGATGTCGCTGACCTGCGTGCACAGGTAAGTTGTGTCTACCCTGCGTGCATAGGTCAGATATCGCTGACCTGTGTGGACAGGTGCAATGTCGCTGACCTGTGTGCACAGGTACAATGTGTCGACCCTGCGTGCACAGGTAAAATGTGGCTGTCCTGCGTTCACAGGTAAGATGTGGTTGGCCGTGCTGGCGTGGCGGCTGGGGTTGGCCTTGCTTTTGCATTCGGGGGAGGCAGGAGGTCCGGCCGCATGGCAGGACGTGTGGTGCAACTCGGGCCTCCCGGCCTGCCGCTCGGCCTGCCTAGACCGCTTCCTCCCGCTCAGCCCGGGGCACCTGGGCCTGGCGCAGCTTCTCGTCGCATCCCTGCCGCTGGCACTTTATCTGGCGGCGGTGGCGCACAGGAGGCCCTGGAAGGCCAAGACCACGAGATCTTGCCATCACCACCATCACCACCACCACCATGAAGATCACGACGAGTCGGAAAACGATGAGGACGAGGACGACGAGGAGGACTACGAGAGAGATGTTCACTCGGACAAGTACGGGCAATTCTCCGTGCCGAGCGAGGGCGGCAGCGAGAAACGCGGGGTCACGGTGGCCTCCCGGGGCCCGGGACGCGCGGCCGGCGCCTACATCACGGTGGGGGCGCACGGCCACAACTCCGGCAGAAGCAGCAGCAGCAGCGGCTGCTTGGCCGCGCGGCTCAAGATGGAACCGCCACAGCGGCAGAACGCGCTCAACGCCACGGGCCGCAGGGGTGCGGGGCACCAGGGCCCGCACGGGGCGAGGAGGAGGAGGAGCGGGGGGGAAGGATGCGGGGCCCTTAGGGGGCCCGGGTCCCTGTGCGCATACGTGCTGCAGGTGTCGCTGAGCGCGTTGCTCGACGCCGCGCTGCTCTGCGCGCAGCTCTATCTGTACGCCCCGCTGCTGCCCGTGGGCCCGAGGTTCACCTGCGGGGCCGCCGCCCACTTCTTGCACCGTGGGCCCGCGGGGCCCCACGTGCAGCCGTGGGACCCAACCGCTTGCGGTGGCGGCCACGTGGAGTGCACGGTGGGGCGGCCGCACGACAAGAGTTTGGCGCTGATGGGGCCACTGGGCCTGTCGGGGCTCGCGCTCTGCCTCAACTTGGCCGATCTGCTCCTGTGTCTGCGGCTGTGGCTCGGAGGGCACTCGGGACCCCCCGAGCGGGGAACGAGGCCGTCCGGGCTACGGGGACTCGGCGAGATCTCCGCGACCTCGGGGCACACGGAGGTGAGAGGCGCAGGGAGCCTGGCCCCATCCCGCCAGAGGATCCGTTCACACGAGGAGCGCCCACGCTTTACCGAGTGTGGGCGCTCACGATCAGACCCCTCGTTAGTCAGAGCCCGCAGGGACCACGGGACTAGCGGGTACAGGTGATGCAAGCGATATACATGGCACCGGCGGTGCAGGCAACGTGAGTGACGACACATGACACTGGTGACTCTGGGAACACAGAAGATTCAAGTGACTCGGTAATACAGGTGACACATGAAACGGGTAACGGGTGACAGAGGTGACGTGGGACAGGTGATGTAAGAGTGACACAAGTATTAGGGTCTGACTGCCCACCCCCTTTTGCCTCCACAGCTGCAGGAAAAAACAGAGAAACCGGGAGTCGCTGCTTTTGCCGGACCGGGAAATGCCTCCCCTGGGGAGATCAAGCGAGACCATGGCCCCCCGGGATCGGATTTCCTGGGTCCCCCTTACAGGGTTGCCCCCAAGGCCCCCCACGACGTCTACCCGTGGCTCTCGCCGTCGGACGTGGTCTGCGCCGCCCTGGAGCCGGCGGCAATTGGAGCGGACGAGCCACGGTTCCCGCGCAAGCCGTCCGCCTGGGTGTGAGACCCCGTGCCCCCCCTGGGTGTGACCCCGTGCCCCCCCTGGGTGTGACCCCGTGCCCCCCCTGGGTGTGACCCCGTGCCCCCCCTGGGTGTGACCCCGTGTCCCCCCTGGGGCTCCTCCCGTCCATCCGCCCGCCCGCCCACACTCCGGGCGCGAGGGCCCGATAACCAGGATCCTGGGGTTCCAGGGGCAGTCTCAATGCGGATAGATTGCAATCCGATGTGGATGTAATATTGTTAGGCACGGATGAACTTTTAAGACACGGATGAATATTATTTGTAATTGCAGGAAAACTGGCCGCATGTATTCTTGGAAGAATGGATTTTTGTTACGCATGACATGATGTATTGCGTATTGGAAAAAACCGATACTCGTGTCAGATAAACAGACTTATAAAAGCGGATAAGCCGATGTCTGTGCTTAATGTGTGCACCTGACGCCTATAGTACTGAACTTAAAATCCAAGCGTCTAAATGCGACCGTAGCTCAAAAGTGACCGTAAGGGAGCAACGTAGCCGGGTGGGTTCCGAGTTTCAGCCGCCCGTGATCAATCAGCTTCTGAAGTGTCGTGAGTCGATTAGCTCAGCCTGGTCAGGAATTACACGAAAATAACCATTACATTTGTTTTCCCACTTTGGCAAAATTCCGGATCGAATAATATGCTAAAGTGGCCGACATGTGACTTGGAAGGGATCTCTAGGAAGCAGTTTTGCCATATCCACTTCCACAGGCCGTTTTCGAGCACTGCTCTCCAAGGTTCTGAATGGACGCTTCGTTCTGTGGCATTTCGTCGACTCAGCAATCGGAATACAATTTGGAAAAGACAAGACACAGTATATATACTGCGCGTATATTTAGATACTTTAGACAATGAGCCCCACTGAGGGGGATGCATCAATGCGTTGCTCCCATCATGAGAATGCGGAATGTCCAAAACTGGCTCAGGGCTGTCAACGGGAGGTGAGCAGCGCATCAACACTCAATTGAGCAGGAATCGCTTTGACGGCGACACAGAGGGCGGAAGACGCGAGCGTTGACTGGGAGGTGGTGTTTGACGTGCGACGACGAACACCTTCGTGTTGTACAATTCTTTATTGTCATGAAGCCCCAACTGTGACTCGACGCCAGAGCCACTGTTCGCATGCTGACAGCAGCGCCACGGCGCGCGGGTACAGCCGCCCTGCCTGCCGCGGGGGGTTTCACCAGCTTCAGGCCTAAAACTAATTACAAAAGATTGCAAAGAAATGTTCATAAAAAAGAATGTACATTTTTAAATCAGTGACGCAATTCCAGAATACGCGCGCATGTCTCGCCCTGCACGCAAGATGGAACTGATCACCCCCCGGTCTGCCGCGGTTGGTACGGCCCCACGCTAGAGGCCCGCGGCAGGAGGAACGTTCCACGTTGTCGTACAGGGGCGGCATGATTCTCTGCTGCTGCCATGCACGCCACGTCACATCAGTGTCGATAAATGCAATTAAAAACAAATACTTCCTCCCATAAGCCCGTGTCCACGCGACTCGCGGACCGGGAAGTCGGCACGGCCGCTCGGCCCTGCCGCACCGCGTCGTCTCGGAAGGGCCGGGCAACACGGCGCCACCACGACGCACGAGGGTCAGAACGGCATCGGTGCCACCGCGCCCTTCGCTCAGCTCTGGTTCCACCGCACGAAGTGTCGGTGTCGCCACACTCCACGCCAGACTCCGGTGCGACCACACTACCTACACCAGCGACCGCCCCTGGCTTCAGTTGGACAGGGGCTAGACTCCACCACAGGTTTCCAAGCTTTACGCGACGCGCTCGGGCGGATTGACGATCGTCATTCACCAGCGTGCGGGCTCCCGTAGGAGCTGAGGGCACTGCATGAGCCGTCTTCATAGACCGGCTCACAGCAGCCGAGACTGGGAAATCCGAGGCGGAGAATGTTTCCCCACCACCACCCCTCTTCCAACTGCAGCCACGAGCCACCACTGCTCAACACAGCTCGAGCACCACAGTCACCACACCCCACAATCACGGTGTCCCCATCCACAACACAGGTCTGGCGTCACCACACACAGCCCTGGTTTCACCACATGATCACCACACCTCACACAGGCACACGTGGACATCACACGGGGGGGGGGGGGGGAGGGAAGGGGATTGGGTGCGCATTTCCGAGCCCCACTCTGCTCAGGAACCCACAAGAAACCGCGGGAGCAACGCAGCCCCCGGCTCGCCACGTCAACTCGCGCTGCCGTCGTCGTCGCAACGCGGCGCATTTACACGGCGCCCTCCGACGCGCCCTACATTCATCGCGCACGCCGCGGGTTTCGCGCTCGCCGTACGCGTCGTTTAAAACCGAGGGAGGGGACGGGGGTTTGCACAGCGAATCCACGGCCTGGTCGGCGAGCGGTCAGCGCGACCCCGCGCTGACCGCTCGAGGAGGCGGCCAGTAAAGCCGTGCCCGGCTGCATAGAGCACGGCGAGGGAAGCCATCCCTCCACTTGGTGTATGCAGCCGGCCGCTGACCTCTCCGGGGGGCACGCGACCCCGTTAACAGGGGGCCCACGGGGGCCTCCGAATGTCCCCATCGATCGGGGTCTCAGGGGTTCCCGGGGGTCCCTGCATCTCGCGACCCCCTCCACGCGGGCCCGCAAAATCGCCGGGCCGTACCCCAATTGCGGGGCTCGTGGGGGCCACCGCAACACCGCGGTTGGGTACAGAGAATAAACCGACGGCCGTGACCCCCCTCCCTGCTCTCTTGCAAGGACCCTCGCAATGACATCGCTTGTGTGGCAGCAGTGGTGCGAGACAGCTGCCAGCCAATACCCTCGACGAGGGCCGTGGCCGGTTTCACGAAACCAACATTTGTACTGCGCTCAAGGAAACCGAGTGGAAAATTCCACTTCGACTGTTTTACAAAACCGGCCACCGACCCTCAGGCGTCGCGTCAACCCGCTCCGCCGCGACCCCCTCGTGCCAGGCCCCACGATGATGTGGGACCCGGCACGAAGCTGCGGGGATCCAGGGAGGGGGGCCCTCGGGCCGTCGCCAGGTGAATTTCTGCAACGACCCGGGACGCGACGCGAATCCACGCCGCGTGCGGCGGCGTCTCGCGGCAGCCCCGGCGGCCCTGCCTCCCACAGGCGCCGGCGGAGCGGAGCGCCGGGCCCACGCAAGCCTCTCAAGTGTCGCAATCACATTCAGTTACACGGCAACATTTGTAGAGGATTGGCAACTGAACAATAACACACACTGCACGCGTCGCTCGTGCAGACGCGCTACTGGTATCGTCGTCGTCGTCATTATTATTCACGTATACTACTGACCCTATCGGACACCGCGCCCGTTCTCTGGCTAAAGAATCCGTAAGTGATGCATCCGGTGTGCGCCCCCCACAGCGCTCGCTGCAGGGGTGGGGGTGCCGGGCGCGACACGGGGAGTGGAAGCACTCTGACTTGGAGGGGTCGGGGGAGGCGCCGCGGTGCCGCGGGGCGGCGATCGCCACCGTGACAGGTGGGTCGCGCTCGTGGTGGTGATGACGCTGGCGATGGCAATCGACGGATGTATCCTGACAACGACCACACTTCTTCAATAGGGGCGTCCAGTTTAGCCGAAGGATAACACTAACGACAATGCTGACGATTACGATGGACGTGGCTGAATACAACGCGGGGCGATCCGCTTATAGATACCCCACTGAGATAACAGAAATGAAAGAGACAACATTCCGATTCTCGACGTCTCCCGCCGATCTCAATAGACGTATTCAATCTCTCGACTCTGTCCTGGTAGACTTTGTCCAGATACGGAGCCATCGCTTGCAAAATATCCAACTGCCTGTCGACGAGAAAGAGGGCCGTGACGAATCAGTGGGGCATCTCGAAACGCATCTCCCTCCACAACGCCTCGTGCCCACGAGGGGAGGGAGGGGACCGCAGCCACAGTCGCGAACCCCCAGACTCCACGGGATCGGCGAGCACCAAGAGGGCGGTGGTGGTGGTGGGTGTGGGTTCACTGTCCTTGCGGCTGTCCCCCAAATCCTGTGACTCTTTCCCATATTCTGCCCCTTCCTCTCTCTGCGTGCCCAATCCAATTTTATGATTTTGTAATTAAAAAAATAAAACCGTCCAATGGCTATCGATTTCATAAAGCTCTCTTACAAAATACCCCGCCAGAATTAAAGGAACGAGTCGAGGTACGTGATCGCCAACTGAGGTAGTTTGTTGAAACAGAACAGCGACGCGCCGCGCGCGGCGGCCCACGCGGCGGCCCGGCCGGGTCCTGGCCCTCGTAAGGCTTCGTCTCTTATCTACGTTTCCTTGACTTTTTTTACTTTTTATTTTTGCTTTTTTTATTTTTTATTTTTTTATTTGTTTCCCAAATGCCTCAGGTCCGTTGCCAGTAAAATTGTATTACAAAGAATCACGATGGCATATACCCCCCTCTCCCACCTCCAACAAAAAACTTTAAAAAAGGTGTTTTTTTAACATTCTGGTGATGTCACGTGGGTTACCGTTATTGTTATTGTTTTAAAAGCCACGCTTCGTGTCGCGGGGTTTAAGAGTTGATCACATTCCTTTGCTGAAGTGGGGGTTGGACGTCCGGGCCTGTCCTGCAGCGACTGCCTTCTTCGCTCGCGGTCTCGAGGGCAGCGAGCGTGGCACGGGGTAGGGCACCAGCACGGAGGTGTCCCAGCTTTGAGCCGAGGCCACCGGGAGTGGCTCGTGCCGCGTGCGATGAGCGCAGCAAGCGACACGCAGCAACGGCCCACCCCGGCGCGGCTGGCCGGCGCGTGCCCCTGTCAACACTCCCTGCCTCTCCAGTTGCCACGCTCACATTGTTGGCAAAATACCAAATTTAAACACGACGCCAGGAATAAAAATACAAGTCTGGGCCTCGCGAGGACAGTTAAGCCTCGGCATTGACAGACTCTTATGTTTTTTCCCGGCGTCCCTCTCTGTGGACCGGACATTTGAGCAGCGGCCACGCCGAGGAACGGCATTCGTCCTGAGTGGGCCCTCGGCAGCCTGGGAAAATCGCTCCGATGAGCACTGCTGCAGGGCTGGCTCGCAGACGGTGGAAAGGTCACACGGTAACCAGGTCAACACAGCACGCAGCTGGGTCCACAGCGAGACGGCGGGCGTTGCATCAAGCGCCTCCTATCCATTTGCACGTCTAGCAAATGGCAAAAACAAGCAGACGGCACATTGATCTGGACACCACGCATCGGTGGTGCCCGTGTCACAATTAACTTACGCGCACTCGGCAATACGTGAAGTTGGAAACGCCGCTGTTGCCGTCTCAGACTTAGCTTAAACTAACGTGCACAGATAGAGGTGCGGCACCTGTTCGCTCGACGTTAGAACTGTCGCCGGCTCCCGCCGAGCACGATGCAAGACGGACCCAGCGTACGCGCGGAGCAGGGGGTGTGGGTACAGACAGTGCCAACGCAGCTGTTCGTGTGACCTTTTCACAGACCAGACAATTTGTCCAGTTTTGTACTGGACAGTACTTTAAGGCGGTTGAGAGAGACGTGCTGAGATGTAGTGTGTGTGTGCAAAGGTTGAGATATGCCATGACGTAATGTTCCACGTTGTGGGAGGGGTGTTTTTTGTTATAATTTCCTGATAATATAACCTTAATTATATTTTATTTATTCCCTCTGGATACGTTTCTAGTGGCCGGATAGGAAAACACAGCCTGACAACTCAACCCCTGCTTTGTCATTGAGTGCGACGGTTCAGAATGTGCCGCTCACTTTGACTTCACTAACGGTGCTGAAGTGACCGACGTACCGTGTTATCTGAATGGGGTTTCACGACGTGAGCACTGGGGGTGTCCCCCTGTGCATGTGTGCATGCCTTGTGCGTGCGTGCGTGTATAACGTGCGTACATATTTACCAAACGGCACTGACCAGCGTGGTGAAGTATGGTCAAATGTCCCTCATTACACGCATGGTGTGGGGAGGCCCTTGTACAGTAAGGGTTTGACTAAAGTTGCTGAACATACACATTAGGGTGGTCCTTATAATGGGGTAACGTGATGAGATAATTATTATTATTGAGGCACACCATTGCATGGTTCCAATCTCCAACGAAATAATCTTGGCATAATTTGATTAACTTGGGGAAAATAATTTGGGGTTGCTACCAGCAGACGAATTGTGCTTTAATATTAGATATGCCTTCGCCAAGTCTGGAAATAATTTGCAACGGTCACCAACAACGTGTAGAAGGTACTGCGCTGTGCGTCATTCTCACCACACGTGAGAAGGCGACGGACTCCTTGTTCTGTCGTGGCTCTGACCATTGTCTTCCCCCAGCAAGCATCAATGTGCCATTCTTCAGGATCTATGTCCAGAAACTTGGACCTCAAAGTGTGTGCCAAGATGAATTACTCCAAACGATTCTCCTTAATGGCATCGCTCAACGGTGGCTTGTTTTGTAATGTCCTCCCCACTTTCCTCTTGAAGGGATTCCACCACTTTGCCCTTAATTTCTGGACCCTGTCACAGAAAGCATGAGCCATCATCAGCCTTCTCTCCAAGCCACCACCGATGCCCAGAAAATGTCTTGATAGCAGCATTGGCAACACTTGTGTTAGCTGCCTTGGAATCATCAAGTCCTTCAAGAACAACAAACCAGTCCCTTCTCCTCCTCCTTGGTAATGAGAGAAAAAAACAGTCCCACGAACATCCACATTTTGATGGCTAAAATGGCTCTTGCCATTAACTGTGCCCTGTAAAGTCCGCCAGAGGATTTTAACACCACAAGGAGAAACACTCTTAAGGGCTCTTCGTAGTTGTCGCGAGGTTGATCAGAGAACCAGTTGTTTCTTGGCCAAGGCAACTTGCATTGTCACATCTGCTACAGCAGTGGCAGTGAATTCGCCATTATTGATCGATGCCATTTTGCTGGGAACTGTTTGAAAATGAAGATATCAGGACTGGGTGATAGCCTCAAGGATGTGTTTAAGACTGTCTTGAGCATGATCTCAAACACATGGTACTTGTATGCAGAATGGAGATTCTGCATACAACTTGTGTTCAACCACAACGCATGCTCCATTCCTTTTCCCAGCATTTCAAGGATTTGTGATTTGGTATCTTCTGGAACACCCTGGAAGAAGCTCCTGGAGAAATGTTCTGTGCTGTAATGCTCCAGGGTTTTCTGGAACATTCCAGAAGAACAGATTTGTCCAGTGCATTTCAGGGATTTCCAACCTACTCCAGAAATCTCCAGGTTATTCTAGAATGTTGAAGGTTATTCCAGAATCTTGACTTAAAGCTTTCGTGACTGCAGGAATACGTAGAATAGTTACTCCAGAAGTTTCTAGAATATTACCTCATGTTCCAACGAATTCAAGCAATCTCTAAAATATTCTAGAAACTCACAATTCGAAGCCACAAACTTAAACTTCAGTACTTGGTAGCAACCCCTATAATATCCTTCAAATTGGCAAAAATGTAAGTTATGCATCATTCAACAACAACCCACAGGGTACGCCAATCATGAAACCCATTTTGAAAAATAAGGACCATCCCTAATGTGCATGTAAGTGTACGCGTGCATGTGTTTGCGTGTGTGTACATGTGCACGTGCGCGACTGCGTGCACGTTCATGCGTGTCTGTGTGTGCATGTGTGACTGGGTTAAGACATTCGGAAGCAGTTTGGTTTGGCCATCTCTTCCGATGTCTCTCCCTTCTCCATGGTGAACGTGACGATGCCTACTCCTCATCAGACTGGGCCTGCACTTGGCCGTCGCCTGACCCGGAGCCTTGGGCGGAGGGGCCCTGTGGGCCGGACCCTGACCTCCGCCTCTGCTGCTGTGAGTGATACTGCTGCAGGATCTCGCGAATCTTGCGTTGGGCAGTCTGGAGGGACAAACAGAGGTGCACAAGCACGTGAGCACCGAAGCCTTCAAAGGCTTTGTAGCTATACTATTGCTCATTTATTTAGCAGGTAAAGCCCACTGTGCGTGACCTGGCAAAAAGTGATAACTCATCCAAGTGGATGATATCATGACGTGGGTATTTATAATCTAAACGCATGTTTCTAAATGTGGTGGGAAAAACCGGAGGACCTGGATACAAATCCACAAGGCCGCCATCGGGGGGAGAGAACACGCAAACTCAACGTATGCAGGCATCGTGAGGGTCGGGATGGAACCCACAACCTCCTGTGTACATCTCGCCACCATGGCGTCCCCAGGAATGTGGACATGTATTCACAATGTTTTGATTAACCTGCAAAATCTGATAATCGAGGGCTAAATACCAAAAATGTGATTATTTGGAAAAAATAATCGTATTAATATGAAAATAGATATTTCCACTAAAATTGCAATCGTTTGAAGTGATTGCGACAACATGCAACTTCACTTTTGCTTAATTTATTAAAACATAAAATGTTTACGTTCAAAATAATAATAATGTATAATCAGTGATTAATACTTTATAAAAATAATTAAACAATGATACAAAATCTTAAACAATGAACCTTATTAAAAAATTATCAACCAAAATATGATAAACCAAAGCATAATACAAAATACAAATATAAATCCATCTGAAACTCGTCCCGAGCACACGCCCCATGCGCGCTTTCACACAGAAGAGCATCCCACACACCTGGCTGGCGAAGAAGTGTCCAATAATCTTGACGATGACCTGGTCATCTTCGTCGGGGGTCTGGTCACGTGGCACCACCACCTGAGCGCACGAGAGGTTCTGCAGCTGCGACACCTGCAAGCAGGACAAGCAGGAGGCGGGGGGGGCACACACGCAGTTGCCACGTCAGCTCCACGCTCCAACCGTTACTCCCACTGTGCACTCGCGCACTATCACGGCGTGCTACTCCATTTCACATTTTCTACTGGGGTGGCAATGCCCGTGACCACTAATCTGTGTGACCCGTCTCTCCTTTCTCATATTGATCTGACTGTAGAACCGAGCTGTAGAACATTGCTCATCAAACACACTTTGCAACCCAATATTGTCGATTGGGGAGACAGGTCCATCACTCGATGCCATCACCGTACCAACCTGCCATAATTTTAAACAGCGTCGCCGGCAACAATTGCCGAGCGCGTCATAGCGCCTAGGGCCGCCGCTCGGCGTAGGTGCGCGTGCCGCGTGGAGGCCGACCGGTGCCACGCAGCCTTACCGTTTTGCCACCCTTGCCGATGACCCGTCCGGCGGCAGCGGACGGCACCTTGATGTGCACCTCCAGCTTGACGTCCTCGCGAGGGTTGAAGAAGTTCTCCTCCTTCAGCTTGCTGTAGATCCGGCCCTGGGCCTGGTCACCCGCGCCACCGACACGGCGGGTCGAGCGTTACCGCGGGACTCGCACGCCGCCTTCGCTACGGGCAGCACCCCCCCCCCCCAGGTGCCGCCCCTCACGCGTACGCACACAGCCCTTCTTTCATCGATCCACTGCCGGGGGCCTCTTCGCGACGCGGGGGTCGTGGGGGTTATTTGACCATAGTTTACCACGCCGGTCCGTGTGGGTTGTTTAGGCGGAAGAACATAGGTGTGCAAACACAAAGGATTAAGAGCTTAAGTACAATTCAATTTGCTCGCAGGAACTGCATGATTATTGCAAATAATATTGCTCGTGCATTCACACAAGGGACGTATGTGCGGCCCCCGCATGGTACAGGATTAGACACACGTACCGGTGTCAAATCTGGGAGAAATAATCACCATGAATCCATGTTGATGTCTCCGTCACTTAAATTTACGATAGTTTAGAAGTAATTTGTTCAAGCAAGCTTTTGAAACAGGATAGTTATTTCATCTAACACAGAATTATGTATGCACGCTAATTTTATTTCACCTCAGTTATTTGTGATTCGATTTCTATTTTCTTTAATGCTGTACTTGGTTTTTATTAGAGGCCGACTGAAACAGAATTTCTGGTTTCGGCCGAAACCAAAACCAGACCAAAAGTTAAACATTGACTTTCGGCCGAAACCGAAAGTTTAACTTCACTTTCGACCGAGACCTAAACAGAAGGTATATTACCGAAGTTACCAAACACAAGATTTATGAAATATGTCATGATGCAATGCTACTTTAATTAAAAAGAAATCTAGAACTAATAATTCAGAGCCTGCAGAAAGAGTCGCTAATTATCAAATCTTGAGGTGTTACTTACTTGGTAATTATATCCAAACAAACGAACGTTGTAGTTAAGAAACAACAGTTTTTCCACATTCAGCTAGACAGGCTGCCGTCTGTTGACCGGTCGTAACCTCGCTCCCAAGCTGCTGCTGCTGACGTGTGTGTGTGTGTTTGCAGCCTATCGCATAGGATTGCCTAGTGCCAACTGACCGGCCGATAGGCAGAGTGATAGACGTAGCACTAGCGTTATATTCTAAAAATAGATCTTTGGTTGACGAATGACGACCGAAAATCAATATCAGTTTCGGCCGAAACCGAAAGTAAACCGAAAGTTAAAAATTTACTTTCGGCTGAAACCTAAACTATGCCCGAAAGAGGCCATTTGCCAACTTTCGGCACCGAAACCGAATTTCGGTCGGCCTCTAGTTTTTATGCTATTGCTTCTGTCACCTTGGTGACCCGGGTCACTCTTGCAAATGAGACTCTTATCCCAGTCTCCTGAGTTCCCACCCTGGTCAAACAAAACAAACTTCAAAAGGGAGATCCATTTATAGATACCCCACTGATTTATAGCGACACTCCTCCTCCCGCCAAGCCCCCACCGCCCCTTTGCTGTCTTCTCAACAAGTGATTGAATGTCGTGGAAGAGACGGTTCGTACAGAGTGACAGAGCTGGTAGTGGTAGGGATGGAGATTCAAGGACCGGTGGCATGACACACAATGTCTATTCTATTACTTTGCGCAAAATCCGTACCGGATGGAAAAACAAATTTAAATAAAAACAGCCAAAATGTAACCTGTGTAATGAGACTGGAGGAATAATATAGCACTCAACTGATATGTTGCTTCGTTTATCCTTTTTAAAGAGGGTATTTTTCAAAAAGACGTGTGGCCAGTGTGAAAGAGCAGAACAAATACATTTTGTAGAGGCCCTTTCTTCACAGAGCTCCATCCTAGTGGGAGCCTGCTCCGCCAGAGCGAGCACCTGCAGGGCTGCGCCATTTCCCTTCCCCTGTCTACGCGAGTATTTCTCCCCCGTGTTGAGGTAGCATCCCGGTCACATGGAGAACGAGCAAGAGGTCAGCACTGACCTTGAACTGAGCCTCGGCGTGGCCCACGATGGTCACCATCCTCTCCTTCACATCGGGGCCCTCAGCCTGCGAGATCTGAAGAGGGTGCACGGTTAGAAAGTTGGTCCCCGGCTCACGCAGTCCCATTACTGCCGCAGTCGGAAGTGACCATACTTCCTGACTCTGTGAGACGTGCTCCAACATCTTCACGTGGCTGACAAAGATCCCCTGTATAGCCTGTAACAAACTCACGGCAAGTACTAATTGTGGACACCTATAAAGGCCGGCATGGCACACAAACTTTGTTTGCCGACTGCGTTTGTTAACACAAGGCATCAGGTACTCATGTGAGACTCAGGACCGGTTCAGATATTTGCCACCGTTATTAGTCGTGAGTGGCCCAGCCGGATCAGAATGCATTACTCTACCGGCATTTACACTATTACAGCCATGGGTCTGTTTAAACTGCACGTCACCTGCAGGCAGTCATTTTCTAATGTGTATTCTGTCAACTTGGTTAATTTTTTTTTGGGAAAAACATTCTGAACGGGGGGCAGCTTGACCCTGGCTATATACTGGACATCTGTGAAAAGAAGCTTTATTGCCCATCGGATTCCTCCAGTAGAAACATTCTGATTCTTTTCCTTATGCGCAATATTAAAATTTTCCAGATTTTTGCCACTAGATGGCAGCAGCAGACACCATTGTGATGTGCACGCAGCTGCAAACAATGCCTAGATTTGCACGCGTAAAATAATATTGCGAGCGGCCACAGGAGGCAGCAATCTCTATGGGTCCCCTCTGGATTCTAAGAACAGACAGGACCACCTGTGAAAGGGTGACGTAAACCGGCTCCATACTGCACGACAGTGGAAGCGAATGTCCGAGTTTCCCAGGTGAGTTTAGTGACAGGTGACCTAGCTAGTGCCCAGTTTAAGGCAACTCACCCGGATGGAGGCACTGGCGTAGCGCGAGATCTGCTGAATGTTCTGCCCCTTGCGGCCAATGATGGCGCCCACGGACTGCGTCGGCACAAACAGGTACACCGTCTCCTGCTCGCTGGACTGTGCGGTGGCCGGCAATGTCAGGGATCAGAGCGGGGAAGCGGGCGGTACAGGTACAGGGGGGTTAGGGGTCATCGCGCACGCGGCACGGTGGGTAACGGCGCGTCAGCGTTGGAACAGTCGAGGGGCGCGAAGAAGCAGGAGGGATTGTTGTGGTGAAGATGCAGGACAAGCTGATGCTTTGGGAAGTTGAGAAGAACCCTTTAGGTAAGGAGCAGATTCATTTTGCACGGAAGAATGCGGCATCGACATGGTGGAGAAATGGATCAAAGTGCAGGAAAGTCCAGAATCGTTGAGGAGGCAGAAACAGACAAGAACTGGATTTTAAATCAGTAACTCGTTGTCATGTAGGGGTGGCTTTCTGCCTTCCTGATAATAATTTCTGGGGGCTCAAGAGATCCAGGAGTGCTGCCATTATTTCCCTTTGTCCATAACCCCTTGTTGTTAAATCTCTCAATATGCCTCAGTTTTGATTGGCTGTCGGTGTGCGTTGATTAGCAAAATCTAAAAATAAACTGAGAAAATGCGGCGGCGCCCTAGTGAACGCGGCAGGATCGAGGACTCACAGAGGGCTGAGAGGACATGCCGTGGGGGGCGCCTGGGTGGGCGTACGGAGAGGGGCCCTGGGCGTAGAGGAGGCGAGGCCGACAGGGACAGACACAGGACCGTGAACAGACACAACACCCGAGTGAGACACACGGACAGAGAAGGCATGCAGTGCAGAAAGCCACGCTGCAGCAGTCGCAGCAGCAGTCCAAAGTTGTCGCCAACTTGCACAATTCTGCCATGTAAAAATCCAATCAGCACCTGCACACAAGTCGATTTCATGGATCCATCTCCTTGGTTTATGTCCGCTCGGATGCGTTGCCAACCCTTGGTTGCCACCCCACTATTATATTCTTGGCCATCTGTCATCATCCCTTTTAGTGGCGTGTTCTGCCCAAGCCCACCTTCTCTTTTTATCTTACCAAAAACCGAAAAAACATTTGTTAAAATGTCACCTCGCATGTCCATTTCCTTTCAGGGCCACGATGTAATTGGCAAGCGTGTTAAGTTTGTGTTATTTGTACTTCTGCACCACTGCCAATTCAGCATCACCAAATCATTTGTTTACTTCTCCCTAACACTCAGATTATATCTTTAACCTTTCATACATTCTCTAATCCACGTGTTTTCTTTCTGTCTCTCCGTGCATCCCTGTGAATGAATGTTGCCGTTTCTGCTGAAACAAGAACCCCAAACACATGAGGCTAATGTACAAGCAGGAAGTGCTCTGTACCGGCCATTAAAGGCCCAGGCCTGCACCACAACGTCGCTTTGGCTGTCAGGGCCTCGTGAGCTTTCCCAGCCCAGGACACGGGTTCCCACCGCGCGCACGTCTGGCCGCAACTGCCTGTGTTACACGTCTGTCCACTGGAGGGCAGCGTACTTGCAGAGCCCCATAAATGGACTTGGTGGAGGTGCATGCCTGTAATCCAGCACTTTGTTGCGATGTTGTCAGCTCCTTGTAGGGAATTGTAAAACATCCAAACTCCCTGGACTGCGAGGTGGCCAGCAGCTGGTAGCACGGGAAGTGTGTTTGTGAACCCATCTGTGCGGATATCCCCTCCTATGCATGAGTTTGCTCCTGGAACTCAAGCTTCCTCTGATATGGAAAGTGCCGCTAAATATAATTGGCCAAGATCTGTGTGAAGCTGTTGATGACATTTCTACATTAGAAACTGCAACCCACTGTTGCACGGTTTGTGGCGTTCACGTAATCGCATTGCTGTTGTCCAAAACCATTTCTCGATACACAACACAAAGTATTCGTGTCGTTGTGAAGAATGCCAGTACGAATGTAAATAAGCAGATGCCACGCCTCTCTTTCTATATCTGTTCGTACACATACACAAATTTAAGTAGTTTTTTACACATCCTATCAGACAACATCGATGACTGCACTGTACTGATGAGTTATAATGAGGTTGAAACTAGTTCCAGTCGTGACCGTTGCATTGCTGCTCGTTAGGACGACCACATTTTCTCAACTCTTCGAGTTGGCATTCTGAACGAGGAAATGGCCACAAAGTTCTTATGAGCTGATGGTCGGAGAACTTTTGCATGCGCAACGCACAACAATGTGTTGATAAATCCACTTGCTTCCGGCCTGCATTATTGTTCTGTTGTGATGAATTTATTTGTAATTTACAGATTTGAATTAAACATCTAATAGTTCGCCAGCATTGGTTCAAGTGAGCCGGACTGCTGATGAGAAAATGACAGTCGAAACCAGTCCAGAGTGTCTGGGTTTTGAACCAATGCTGTTAAATCAAATCATGTATCGGAGAAGGCCATGTGTGGCTTATGGGATGTGTTAAAAAAACACTTTTAACTTTTTATATGGAGAGACAGATATGGAAAGGAAGGGTATCATTTGTGTATTGAAGCACAGCAATGACCTCGTACCGAGATCCCTTGGCCTGTATCAAAGACGGCGCGCACGTGAGGCTGCTGCTACTGCCGCGAGAGAGATGTCGGCTCACCAGCAGGGGCATGTAGGCCGAGGAGGTGCCGTAGGCCCCCAGGGAGGACGTCGCACCGGGCATCCCCGGCGGGAACAGCCCCACGGCGTTCAGGTTCAGTCCGGGCAGCATGTTGGCCTGCTGCTGCAGAACACAGCCCCGACAACACGGGTGGAGCATCATCAACAAACACTGGGTGCTCAAAGCACGCAGGGCTACAGAAACCACACCACGACAAGAGAGACGAGAAGACTGCCAGCTGATCAGCAGCGGCGGTCCCAGACAGGAAGTTCCGAGGGAGCAAATCGTTTTCTGCTCGGTGGCAACTCAAAGGATGAGCAAGACGCGCACGGCGCGTGATTCAATTACATCACGCGTTGCGAGACGAGGTCTCGCAATCGTGACACGGGGAGGTGTCAGGGGACGTCACCACCTTGGCCGTAAAGGCTTATCCCATTCCACGTTGGTTTTATTTATCGTCAAGTTTTTTTTCAATCTCAGAATGGGGTTCATTGATGTCTATGGAAAGTCTCTAATAGCAACACAACTTAATATTCAGTTTCGTGAATGTTGCATGATGTTTAGGACAGTTACCATCATCCCCCAGAAAAGGCGGACAGAGCTCATGCATTTCCGCTTTCTTCCTTCATTGTAAATTGGTAAACAATAAGATTCTTGGAAGTAATAATTACGACTCGTTTCACGCCTAGGAGCCAGCAAGTCGGGGGTGTGCGCGCGAGTGCATGGCGCCGGTTGGTCGGACGTGCGGCGGCGGCGCTCTCACGTTCATGGAGCTGTAGTCGGTCTCGTGCGCCTCCTGCAGTCGCCGCATGATCTCCTCCTCGGCACGGCCGCAGGCTTCCACGCTGCCTCGCACGGTGATGGTACGCTCCGGGTTGTACATGGTCACATCCTGCAGCCTGTGGCCAGCAGCGCCCACACAGCCAACACGGTCAGATCACACGTGTCAATGCCGGGAACGTAATTCAGATACAATCTACCAATTACGGTGAGGTGCGCGGTTTTGATGACATAAATTTGCTGCTCAAACGAGCAGTCAGGTGGTGCTCCTCTGCTCTTGACATTCCTGAGCTCGCGGTGGGAAGTCCACATTCCTATGGAGGAGGCAAAGTCTCTCGATAGGACGACTTCCCCACAAAGTAGACTCATTCTAGCAGCCCTGAACTCTCCAACATTTGGATTGCGCACGGCTCAATCTATGGTTGGCCCACCTGACCAATTACACATTGCGACCGTAATGGAACTACATCATTAACGTGTATCTACCGACAAAACAAACAGCTTCGCCTACATCCTCCCGTCAAATGAGTGAAGGCAGATCCCCACATTTGCGTATCCTATCAACAGAGGAGATAGCTGTCCTCCTTTACGCTCGCCCACACCCACGCCAACTATCCCTGCCCGTGTGATGTGTCGGCATTCATAGGTGCTACTCGTTAAAGCACTTGCCCCAACAGTCTGTTGTTAGCAGCGTGAACAAAGTTAAACGGCACTGCTATTATGAGATAAAATCGCGAGGTTTGGGGGCCGGTGGGAGGTGTGGTGGCATACGGGGAAATGGTGATCTTGGTGCCCGTGTCCTGCTCCACTTTCTTCAGGTTCTTGCCCTCCTTGCCGATGAGACGCCCCACAAAGTTGTTGTGAGCCAGGATCTTGAGTGGGATATCTTCGACACTGCAGCGTGGCACAGCAGCGGATACAGCAGAAACACACACGCACGCAGAAACACACACGCACGCAGAGTCAACGCGCCGCCGATCAGTAACACGCTTCCCGCATCGACTGCTTCAATTTTAATTCTCCTGAGTGCGTGCCAACCAGAAGACCCCCGGCGGCGGCCGTGAGTCGTCACTCACTCTCCGGTGTCGTGTGCCTCCTTCTGGAGCAGCTCGAGGATCAAGCGACAAGCGGCCGAGCGGCCGTCAGGGCTCGCCTGGATCGTCACGGGCTTCTCGGCCGAGCCCAGCATTTCCTTGCGATGCACGTCCACCCTGCAGGTACCGCATGCACACACAGGAAAATGCAAGCACCTCCGATTAGCACAGTTCACTCCGTACGGTGCGAAGTTCAACATACATACAAGCCGACAAAATCCAGAGCGGCTTACACTCGCTCTCGACCAGGAGTGGCGAGCAGCAAAACCCCCGGCTATCCGTACTCGGAGTTACCCGGAATGAGCGCTTAGCTCTGTAGCGCATTTGCCTCCATTTCAGAGATTGACGGTCTGATTGAGCAGGCCACCCTGATTAATACTGTGGGTGCATTAATCGTAAAAAAAATGTTTTAGATGCAACTGGTGCAGGTACTGATGTGCGGTGCTAAAACCACAGTTAAAAGCGGGCTCACTTGGACTGGGTCTGCTGCGTGATGCTGCGGATGGTGGCACCCTCCTTTCCGATGACGGCGCCCACGTACTGGCTGGGCACCAGCATCCTCAGCGGCAGCGTGTGCGGAGGCTGGCGGCCGGCCCCCTCCGAGTCCATGAGGGGTCTGCGCCTGGGGCCACCCCCTCTCCCGCCGCCGGTTCCATAGTAGGTGGCTCCTCCGGGGCCGCCGCCTCCGCCCGCCGGACGATCGGACTGGCGGCCGCCGGGCCCGCTGCTGCCCCCGCGGCCCCCGCGTCGGCTCACGCGCTTACGCTGCTGGGAGCTGCCGTTCTGCGACAGCTCCGGGTCCTGGCTGCTGGCGGCCTCATCCGGGATGTATGACACCTTGAGTGCATAGCTGTCCAGCTCGTGCCCGTTCAGCTTTTCCACAGCCCTGGGTAAAAATATTTCATCCGCAGGAAATTAGTAACCTTAAAAGTTTTGGTTTCTTTTTGAACGAGGTGTTTGCTTTCCAAAATTCGACGTTTCCGCACCCTTCGTTAGAATTCGTATTTTTACCTTAATTTGGCTGTGTGTGCACGAGAGCTTGAAGATGCATATTATGGTCCTCATCTTAGGTTACCAGAAAATAAAATTAGTGAAAGTGACCCGTCTGACAGCAGCAGCAGTGATGCAGAGATTGACGACTGTGGACCAGTCAGTCGATCGCATTTAGTTCAACTTTATTTTGACGGTGATCTAATTCCATTCTTCAGGAACTGCTGATGGGGGTTTGTGCATGATGCGCCGAGGCTGCTGAATACACACTTTTACTCCTCATACGCACGCACACAATGACATACAGTAATCCCTCGCCACTTCGCGGTTCAAGTTTCGCGGCCTCAGTGCATCGCGGATTTTTCGAACTGATTTAAAGGCCTCATTATACCTGTGCAGTAACACCATCATCATTATCATTCATCATCACGTTCATCGAACTGCACAGGTCTGTCATCGTCGTCATTGTCATCGTCGTCGTCATTACTGGAGTCAAGTCTCAAGATACTACTGTCATTGGTGAGTGTAGAACACCATAATACGTATCGTATGAGAGAGAGAGAGAGAGTGAATGTATAATATTAAGGTTTTATAATTAAATAGATTTAAGTAAAATATATATATAAAGTATAAATATACATATTTTAAACATTCTGGTACCCACACACACATATACGGAAATTCCTAGGGGGCCAATCCTACTTCGCGGATTTTCACCTATCGCGAGAGGTTCCGGTCCCCATTAACCGCGATAAACGAGGGATCACTGTATTACATAATGCTAATTGTCTGTACTGTGAATCCTTGTATCTCCAGGTGTCTGTTGTGAAGGCCGTGTTTCTCTCAATTGGCTCTTACCTGGATATAAAGCTCACGAGTGTTTGCGTACACACGTATGGGATGCGCGTATCACTGCGCTATGAACCCGGCGACCTGAGTTTGATCCCCACTCAGGGCCAACACTGGGTGACGATCATCCGAACCGGTCCTGGGCCTCCCAGAGGTCGATTCAGCCTAAAACGAGTATCTGCCGCGATGTGTAAACATCGCCACTGTGGAGACAAAAGGCCGGGCGTGGTGCTGGCCACCCACCCCTCTCGTGTGCCGTGCTGGCCATTATAGGTGCTAGCTAACAGCGCTTGCCCCAACAATCTGTTAAAGACGGGGGATGTTTGTCTTTGATGTGTGTACGTATGGTGTGAATGGAAATGTTTTGAAGGTTGATATTCGCCGACGTGCATTAACAAATTAATGTTGTAAAGCGAAATGGGCGGTGCGTGCGGATGCAGCGGGTGTCACTCACTCCTTGGCTTCCTCCTTGGTGCCGTACGTTACGTTGACAACCGCCGTCTCACTCTCCGTTGCAACTGCAACGGACACCAGCATCGCTATCAATATCACAATCACATCACAGCAAACAGCACACGTCATCACACAAACAACTGCCACACACACACACACAGACCTACACTCACAAATACGCAAGCAGTTGTTAGACATGCGGGCTACATGGCCTCACCTGCCAGAGGAGCCCAATGATGGGACTGTTGTCAGATCTTTCAAGGATCTCCAAACTCATCAAAATGCGATCCAGTTTGGTTAAATCCATGATGGATCATAGACAGGCCAGCCTAAATGTCTCATGCCGGTGCAAGTATTCCTGCAAAATGGGGTCTATTTTTCGCAAGTATAGAAAAGAGGGCATAACTGTGGCCGAGAAGAGCCGAACTTTGAATGGAGCAATAGGCCTGGCAGTTTCACACAGCATTCCTAACGCAGCCAATGAAAAGGTAATGTTGCTAGACTGATTGTAAGTGAGCCCTCTTCTGGCAAACCAGAGTTGGCCATGAGCACACTGCCCATTAATTGAATCTCCTCCATATTCTCCACAACCACTCCATTACTGGATGGACATTTGGGGGGGTGTAGAATGTTGACAAACACTGCCACTCATCAATCGCGCCACCATACTCCCAACTCGAGCAATCCTAGCTATCGTTACAATCACAGCCACACTGAGACTCTACGACAATCACAGCCACACAGAGACTCTACGGCAATTAAAAGGTGGCGATACAAATCATCACAGCAAGATAATGAATAGTGGCCGATGACAACGGACACAACGAGGATTGGTGAATCACAAACATCTGTTAACCTCTGCACCCAAACGCATCGAGGTCGTCATCTCCTTTCTGGCTTGCAGTAAATATGGCAGTACAGTAAGTGGATTAATTTCCAACTCTATTCTGCAAGTACGGGGGTTGATTGTTAACCCCATTGCACGCGTGTGTTTTTTCCGGGCACTCCGATTTCCTCCCACATGTATAAACACTCATTAACAGAGTTGGCCAAACATCCCAATATAGGACTACAGAGCTTGGGAAATGTATAGTGCCATTTCTGGCTGCACTCCCCCACTTGTCCGTGGTTTCCAGCGCCTTGGTGCAAAAACTGCGCACGTTACACATCCCGCAGCGTTTCAAGATGCACTTTGCACGATTTACGGCACTGTACATAACTGAAACATGATTACGCATGACATGAAGGATGGCCGCAATGCTGCTCAGTGCGAGGATGGACCACGCAGGAATGGGTGGGCAGCACTAACCTTGATCGCAACTCTCCACGGTGCCGTACTGGGCCAACAAGCCATCCAGAACCTGCCGGGACACAGTGACCGATCGCAACGTCTCACACACAGAGCCGGGCAACAATGGCTGAGGCTGTTAAAGCAATCTCGACGTTTAAACCGTGCCGACCCTGACCGCCGGATGGCCGGGCAGCCGAGCGGCCCGACGCTCCACACGCGCACTGTTTGTGCACCCATTAGCTCTACAAGCCATCGCAGAAGAACAGAGAGGGTCACCCGCCTGCTAAGAGTTAGGGTAAAGCGGAGTAGGTTCCGGGTCGTTTCTTTTTTGACCTTGTAACCGAGTCCAGTGACACTAACACCTGGACTCGGCATTTCATTTGAAAAACCACAACGTCACGGGACATTTAACATCAACTGTGAAGCAGAAGGCGAATAGTTCCGGTTAACACGTGCCATAGTATTAACCATGGTGGTCTGCCAGATTTTGACCGCGAGCCTTTGCAACAAGCGGCGAAGGAGCCACCGCTGGGCTTGGTCGCCGCTCCACCACGAGAATCAGCCCTCCCCTTGCCTTCTCACTGCTCCCGTCGATACACACGAGACCCAATGCCGCAAGGGCAATCGGCAGCACGGCCCTGCAGTCCTGCACAGCCTGCCAGGCATAATTTTTAAATGCTTTCGACTTCATTACCATATGCAATCAAGCGCGGGGTGCAAGAGATGGGTCTTGATGAGCGAGTGCACAGGACTCACCTCCCATTGCAGGTGGGGCGGAATGTTCCACACTTGTATCTTGCGGTTCCTGCACAACAACACCAAACATATAGCCTAAACAGACCTGCTGGGCCAAGTGCTGTTCATGAGCACCTACTCAGGCCGCCACGGTACACAAGGGGGTGAGTGGCCAATACCAAGCCTGACCGCCAATGTCTCTCAAGTGCTGATGTTTGCACACCGCACCAGGTACTCATTTAAGGCCGAGTCGACTTAGGAAATTCCCAGGACAGGTTCAAATATTTACAACTGTTCTTGGTCGCGACTTTGCATCTACCGCGGGTTGCTGGGTTCGTAGCGCAGCTCTCTAATCAATACAATACCGCTCCTTAAAACACCGCTACCAACTAATACCACCACCAGCAGCATCAAACCGCGATAACCTGAGCAGAGGCTTTGCAAGAAAGTTTCAGTAGAAGCATTTGTGCTTTTCTTCGGTCTTGCTAGCCCTCGCCTTCTGACCAACAAATGCAGGAATGAGATCAAGTTACAGGAGGGGGGCTCTGTGCTTGTGTACGGAACACACGCTAATCCTTTAATCAGCTCACCGTTTGGTGCTGGATTAAGACTTACCTAAATTACACCGCCCCACACACAAAGGCAGAGTCTGCAAATATCAAAGCGTCCTGCAGACTCCACTGTAAGTGGCGCATGGCGCCCTCGTCAGGGGCACAGTGCTTGGGCGTGGCGCCGCTCGCCAGCTCAACGACGACGCCACAGTTCGTTTCCATGACCGTTGGGAATCGGGCCACGGTGGCCCAGGAATGGCCCAGGATTGGCAGCTGCAAGGCCCAGGTGCACACGCGCACACACCATGTGCCGTGATATTCTCCTCCACAGCTGAGCGTTTAAAGTTGGGATGTTTTTAAAAAGTACTTTTTTTAAGTTTAATGTAGGTTTAAAAAAGCATGCAAAGATCCGCCTTCCCATATTTGTCTCTCCAAAGAAAATAACAGTATTTTTTTTACACATGTTTTCAGCAGCATTGGTTAAAAACAAGAAAACTCTGGACTGGTTTCGACATTTAGTTTCTCATCAACACCTTGCCTATAAACATCCGGTTTGAGTAAGCCTAACTTTGCTGATGAGACAATGTCAAAACTGGCTTAGAGTTTGCCTGTATTTAACCAAGTTGAAAAAACACTCCCAAAAGTCCATTGTGGCCTAATGTAGGCTTATGTTTAACCTGGACCGATTTAAGATCAAACGCAAAGTATTGGGTTTTTTAAATCAATTTGTAATGCCGACAACCGCCGAGAAGTCAACTAAGCTGGTGGCGTCATGACATGTGTACCTCGCTTTTATGCTGACCTCATGACGTCACAACTCTATCTGGGGTCGCCCAGCCCTAAGCGTGTGGCACAGGGTCAAAACGATCGCCCAGAGGCCAAGGTTTGGGTCCCGATGGGTTCATTTCTGGCCTCGCGGAACAGCCGTGGGAACATTGGTTCCTAGGCCCAGGCCTGGTGCCAGCACCGAGCCTGCCTGGTTCCCAGTGGGCAGGGAAATGGAGCTCGAGTCTCGACTGAAGAAAGGCCGTCTCTGCTTCACAAGCGTCTGTCACCCACCTTGAGACTCGCAGCCTCCCAGAGCCAGCAGCCCGATGGCATTATCCGCTATCGCCACACGTGATGCGTAACTTCACGTTTCAAGCCCCGGCAACTATAAATTTACACCTCAAGTTGTTTTTCATTGCTATGTAAAGGCAAATCAGCTTTGATGAGGCTCTACTCGGACAAGGCTTTCCATGACAGCGAGCCTGCACCATCCACACACATTCACCCACAAATCAACCTTACGAAGACAAAGATCCCCGATATGAAGGCCAGCACGGCACACAAGAGGGTACTGTGGCCAGCACCACGCCCGGCCTCCTTTGTCTCTCCAGTGGCGATGTTTTTACACGTCGAAACAGGTACTCATTTGAAGCCGAGTCGACCTACGGGAGGCCCATTATCGAATCAGATAATCGTCACTCGTGTTGGGCCTGAGCGGGAATCTAATTCGGGTTACCGGGTTCGTAGTGCAGCGTGCCCACCGTTGCACTACAACTCCCCACTCACTACTACCTTACACACACCCTCCCCCCCACACACACAAGGTGTTGCCACCTGTTCCAGTTTGACCTGGTCAGTCCAGATTACCTGTGTTTGGGTGGCAGGAATTTATTTGTACAGAAATCTGGTACCAGTGTTGTCTTGAAGTATATTACACGAGACTGCACGGCTTTGCGAGAGATCTAGGCGGACCGAGAAATATGTCCGGGTTTGAACTACAGTGTAAAAGGTGGCGAATCCTAACACGCAACTTATACCCACCTATGTACACATGCACACATATCCACCCTACCTTCGACACATACACCCAACCGACGCATTCACCTTATGCACACTCACACACAAAGACCCCTGTAAAGTCTTTTCAGGCTGTCCGGGCAAGTGCTGTTAAGCGAGCATCCATGAAGGCCGGTAGGGCGCACGAGAGGGTAATGTGGCCAGCACCACGCCCAGCCGCCTTGGTCGCACACACAACCACATGCATGCACCCGCTCTCCCCACCTAGCCAGAAACCCCCACACACACCTATACACATACACCCCCACAACGCGCGAGAGAGAGCCGGACCTCCCACCCCCCCACCCCTACAGCTCCTGACGTGGCAAGGCGCCGTAACTCCCAAGCTGCTGGGCTGGCCTAACGCTCCCACACCAAGCTCGCACAAGTACGTATCCTCCACGCCACAAGCAAAGGTCAAACAAGAAAACACAATCAGTCAACAGGTGTGGCTGGAATGTGCGCAGCCGAGGAAACATCTACAGTGGCCGAGGGGGGAGAGGTTTTTTTTTCTTTCCCAGAACGCTCAGGCCTGCGCAGTGCGGCGCTGCAGCAGCAGCAGCGTGGTCACTTAGAGGTCTGTGCAGACAAAGACTGGAGGCATTCCCGGCATGGTCACACCCAGGCCACGCTCGCTACTCTTCACTCTGGCCCAACGAGTTTGAGATTACGCAACGAGGATTCCGTAACTCACGCCTGAACCAGCTCCGTGCCAACAATAAGCGCCACGACAAACGCGGCAAAGCTAAATCCGACCATCTAAATGGCACATTCCTAGCTGGGGGGCTTCACCTGCACAACCTGACACGATGCAAACCACTGGCAAAGTGGATGGCAGACATTGCACAACCTGACACGAGGCAGACATTCCACAACCCAAGCTGCCCCACACACAGCGTGTTGAGACGCACCGATGCAACAGACATTCGGGTGCAAATTACAAAATGAAACAGCTCCATTGGCAAGTGAAGGGCATGCAGGGAATACACCACTGCATTGTGAAAGGGCACTGGACACATGCCCACTATAAAAAAAAGTGCAGAAAAGCCAGCGCCTCCAGTTGTCCACGCAAATCCTGGCAGGCACTCGTTAGATAGACATGCCCATTCCCAGGGTCACGCTTGCAGCTGCAGATGTAGCCACACTGCCTCTTGCCATCACGCTTGCTGCATCCTTCCCCAACTCTGCTGTGCAGCAGCGACAAACACGGCGGACGTAACGAGTGCGAGAGATGCGTTTGCTTCCATAAGCGCCACTCACCCGGGGCCCCCAGTGGCGACGGCCGAGACGAGGGGCCGGCACGGAGAGCGTGACCACGGAGGACGAAGTTACGTAAGCGGAAGTGCTCGAGGGGGGTGGGGGGAGGGCAGCAGCACCGCCGCCAAGCATGGGCCCAGGGCCAGGCCTCGGCGGTAGCGGCGGCCCCATTGGCCGGCGGCCTGTCGGCGCAACCGCCGGCACTCGCGTTCGTGCGCGCGTGCTTAAGCACACGCGCCGGTCACCTGGCGGCCAGGTCGCGAGGATGGCTTCCGTGCGCCACGCTTGGCACCAAGTGGCGGCCACTACGGCCAATAAAACGGAGCCCTTCCCACAAGACTTGGAGGTGCCGGGCTCACGGGGTGCTTTCGCCGGGAGCCAGTCGCAATTCACAGAGGCATTGCCAACGTGACGGCGCGATTTTTCAAAACTTTTAAAAGTTTGCCACGCGTCAGCAAGTGGACCGCATGGCGTGCCATCGTCTAACTAAGACTAAGAGGGTTCTCGTAAGCTGGTTGAAATTTCAATTTAATATATTCTGTAAAAAAAAATTCCCTTACTGTTCTTAATAAATCCACTGCTGGATGAGGGCCTTCCCAACATCGTGGCAGTCATGGGGGATTGTCCAACCATACTTCAACACCCTGGTCAGCATAGGTTGAAGGTGGGGCGCCAAAGATTGATTGATATATCTCTTGCCACCGAAGTTATCCATGGCCGGGAATCGAACTCGGACCGCGACACTTGTGCAACCACTTTACCTCGAGGCAAAAATCAACTTCCACATAATGATTAATGAATGAAAAAAACACCAAATTGCATCAAAATAGAGTAGAATTATGGTTTATCCTAATGTTAATTTGGCTCACATTGTCAAACAATGCAGGGTTAAAAATTTAAGGGGGAAGTAATGTGAAGCGACAGGGATGCGACAGGAAAACTGCGCGACTGCTCCACCACCACCGGTCCCCTGCAATGACCGACCCCGCAAGCACAGCCACACCCCAGCACGGGTGCCCCTCCCCTCGGGGGCCGCCTAGCCTCAGCTTTTGTTCATCAGATTAGTCAGGCAAGTGGGCTGCTCCGGTCACGCGACAATGGCAGCAGCAGTAGCAGCACGACATGCCGTGCGCGCGGCCTTGGGCAACCAGCCTCGCCTAGTTCACATGGCGGCGGAAAATTAAAAGAGCGGAGCCACGTCACGACCACCGCCGCCGCCCCCTCCCTCCCGCTCCGCGGCCAGGAATGCTCGAGTGCGTGTGGCGACGGTGGAGCAGGGCAGCAAGAACAGCACGGGTCTGCACAGAGCAACAACAGCTCTGTGCAGCAGGAAGTGCAAATGCATTCGAGGTTTCCGTAAGGAAACCAAAATCTCTGCTGCGTTAACCCCTTTGCTGGGGGCCGAATTCGCCATCCAGACCGCTTGCAAAGCCAATGAAAGAGAAACACATTCTACAGTCAATGACCTCACAAACAGCACTTTCACACTTTGCTCATAGAAAGCCACCGTGAAGAGCACACGGATGTGCACTAAACCACGGCAGGGGGCCACAAACGGCCTTCCGGTGCACCCGGTGCACCTGCCAGGGTTACAATTCGTCAGGCGACCAACTTTAGATGGAAGAGACCTTCCTACGCCCAATGAACAACACTCAAAAAGCTAATAGGAAAATCAACATTTTTCACATTTTAAGCGATGACACCGCTGATTAAATCGCAGGACGGGACCTTCATGGTGATTGTATATGTATTCACCGCATTTGAATTTTCGAAGGCTTTGTGTGAAGCATTCAGTCGAAAAAGTGGGCACCTCCTGCTTGGTCAACAGCATAAAGCGTAGGAGGTGCTCGTACTCGAGCAGCCTTTACTAGGCCAGTGACGCCAATTGTACCAGATACAGGTCCACCTCAGCCAAGGTGTCCCTTCGTCCTCGCACAGCGAGCAACGACTTTGGCCCAGGCCACAATGCCATGCCTACACGGCACACTCTGTACAGTAGAGTGGTTGACAAACACGAGTTTTACGCTGCTGGGCGCTGTTAGGTTCACAGTCCATGAGCTGCGCAAACACTGGCACTGCAGCAACCCCATGCAAACGCAGGGCATTTGTATCAAAAGGAAGAACGAATGCCCACTTTGCAGCCGTCACCTCAAAAAAATCATGCATCAACAATGAATGATAATCTCCGCCGAATGATACTTTGTCTACGAAACGAATATTTTATTGTAACCGTCTTTAAGTTGAATTGCACTACTTCACAGGTTACGTTTACCCTTTTAACACAATATCCACGCACCAAACTGTTAACCGATGCTGGTTGTGGCAGACCCGGTGACGTGTGGACCTGTAAGCCCAGCTTGGGGAGACACACTAAGCAATCCCTTTTGTTGTGTTAATTACGAGGACGCACTCATTATGTAGGAATGTTTGCCACAACAAACGAACAAGTGGAAGAGAATTATAATACTGTGAGCACATAAGGTATCGCTAAACCAGTTTTCAGCCTCACATTTGAGCATTAGTATAATCGGTTCGGTGAAATGCACGTGAATGGCTGGAACATTCCCTTTGTTGCAACCGATAGAAATGATGCTGCGCTGTCGCGCACAGACGCAGCAACGCACGTTCAACACTTGAAATATGTCCCAACTTTGTGCGTGCACTTTTTCGCCGCTGCATTAAAGCACGTCGGTATGTGCTCCGGTGGCAGTGACGAGACATCGGGGTGGCGAGGAGGTGCCAACTGGTCAAAGGAAGGCGGGAGGGGGGATACAGTACCTCTGTCGCCGCGGAACAGAGTGTTCAACTTCCAGGAACTTGCCGTTGAGTTCCACTTTACCTGCACACGCGCGCACACGCGCGCACACATTCACCAGGTCACCTCGTGTGTCACACACTCGCTCGTTACAACACGTGGCCATATGCAAATGGGTGAGAATCATTCCATCTCGAAGTGATAACGCTAACACGGGAGAGTCTCGGGTGTCATTTCAGCCGCACCTGTACGGGTTGGCTTGGCGACCTCGAAAATATCAACTTCGGCCGTGGCTACTTCTACTGCTAGACGGATGTTTTACTCGCTTACCAACGGAGCAGGACATTGCTCAGTGACAATTTAAGCCCTTGAAAAAGTACCGCACGGTTTACACTTTTAACGTAGATAGTTGGCCTTCCTCGGTCTCTATGCAAGCGGAGGACACCAAGTCAGCTCAATTAGCTGCCTCGGACATATTTTCTGTAATGTGGTCATATAAACTTGCAGTCAGGACGAAGCCACATGGCACAGAGCACCGCACTGCAGCAGCAGCTGCTGGTAGGCCCCCAGAGCGTGGTGGGGCCCAACAGAGTCGGGGCTGGGCCACGTCTCAGACGCCAGTTTAAAAACAAAAGTCAAAATTCATAATCAACAATCGTGCTAAAATAGCGTGTGAAATGAGACGTTCTATATACACACACACGTATTAAAACACCCTCCTAGAACTATGTTATTAATAATGCATGGAATTAAGTGCCATTGACGGATGCAAATGCAACATTAGTTGCATGTATAATCCTTGTTTAGCACCAACAATTCTGTACAGATAATTACAGCGTATCAATGTCCGAGATAATGTGTACAACAGACTTATAATCTTGCTGTGGGATATTACACAAACCACCTTTCCAGTGTTCGCTCCTTGTCATGTCGAGCATTGTAAGGGGAACGCTTAAGGTGCCCAAGAGATGATGCTACGATCTTATGTTACGATATGACCACTGAAGGTGTTTGCAGAGCAAGGGAAACACGGACATTGGTAACAAAATTGTAAAAGTTGGTGTCTTGAGTGTAAATCCGCTGGTGGCGATGCAGTGACGAGGAGTGGTGGTGGAGTTGCGAGTGGTGGTGGTGGTAATGAGAAGTCATCAGCAGTGGTGGTGGTGGTGATGGCGACGAGGGAGGGTCGCCTGTGATGATAGTGGCAAGGCTTGGTGAACATAATGTAGCAACACGGGGTGCTGGCGGGGTGGCCGAGCTGTGGGTGAAGATTGATGGAGTGACGATGTAAGGCCACCACTTGCTGGTGCTGCTGGTGCTGCTGGAGTAAGGACGTCGAGCACTGCCACGCCGTGCCATGTCCCTCAGAGCCCCCTCGGGTCTCCCCGCGACAGCGCACAGGGGCCTGGGGGACGCCTTCCCAGGGTCTCCTCCACCATCTCGCTCGGTCCCCGTTCGCGACCCCCGGCGTTCGCGACGACATCTAAAGAACCCCCTTCCCCGGAGTCCCCTCGAGGCCCCCTTTTTGCCCGGGATGTGGTGCGAAAGTTGCGGTCGTTTGGGCCTAGCGCGGCGCGGGCGCCATCCCCGCGCGCTTCCCCATGGCCGAGGCGGCTCCTGCCGCCGTCTCCATCACCGCCGTCAAGGCGACCGTCCTCCTCCCCCGCGCCTCCTGCGCCGACACCGCAACGAATGTGCGTGCCAGGCTAGGTGCACTACCGACGCACGCCGGCCGCGTGTGCGCAGCCGCCGTCTTTGCGCATAAATAAAATCGAGAAAAATAATCGCGGAAAAATCCGGAGAGCGGCCCCCGGGAGGCGAGTCGCCTGGGCCCCGCCGAAGCTGCTTCTCCTCGTCCTCCTCCCCCCGCACAACCCCAGCCCCGACTCCGCCGCGAGGGCCCGGGCGAGGGGGTGAGCCGGGAACCCCCTCGCCCGGGTCGCTCTGGGGACTCGAGAGGCCCCTGGGGACACAGCGGCTAAGGGCCCCCCCAACCCGAATTCTACTCCTGCTCGTGTCCCCGCGCTCTGCTGCTGCTGATACCCCCATTACCCCTCCTGTTGCTGCTGATGGTGGTGGTGATGGTGTTAACCACTTCTGCTACAAGTGATGAAGATGGTCCTGGTTGTGATGATGATGCTGCTGCTGCTGCCAATAATGACCCTAACCCTGCTGCTGCTTTTCCCGCTACGGCCGACAGCAGCCCTGCTGATGCTGCTGCCGTGCTGCTGCTGCTGCTATTCCTGCTGCTGGTGGTGTTTCTTCTGCTTTTGCTGTTCCTGCTGCTGGTGGTGTTTCTCCTGTTCACGGTGCTCGTCACCGCCACCATGACTCCTGCTGCTATCCCCGACACCACGGGCTTAATGCCCCCGATGCAGCGCTGCCCCTTGCTGAGGCTGCTGTTCCCCTAAACGGATTGCGGCCACCGTCGGCCTCCTGCTGCCACCACCGCTGCTGCTGCTCCAGCTGCCCGCGGTGATCCTCCAACCCACTATCGCCTCCACGCTCTACTTCTGATCTTCCAACCTCTGCTCTTCGTGCCGACCCATGTGTCCTCTCTGCCCCCTCTGCCGCCGCTGCTGCCGCTGCCGTCCCTGCCGCTGAATCTCACCGGAGATGGCCTCGATGGCCTTGAGCGCCGTGGTCTCGTCTGGCGTGTCCACGAAGGCGTAGCCGGCCTTGAGCAGGACCTGTCCGCTCACGGCCAGCTGACGCTCGGCGAACACGTTCTCCAGGTCGGCGGCGCTGACGCCTTCCTCCACGTTCCCTATGTACAGCTTGGCCATTGCTGCTGCTTCTGCTGCTGCTGGTGCCTGGACGAGACACGGTGGCCCGTGGCGCGGTGGGGCGGCCCGGGGTGGCAGGAGTGGCAGAGGAAGGGTGGTGGTGGTGGTGGCGGCGGCGGCGATCGGCGTGGCCGGTGTGCTGCTCGGTGTGCTGCTGCTGCTGTGTGTGGCGCGGGGAGGCGCGGCAAGAGGAGGAGGAGGCGGCGGCGGGAGAGGGAGGAGAGCTGGAGGGAGGAGGAGCCGCCCGGGGCAGGGAGGAGGATGGTGAGAAGGGGGTCCCCGTGCCCCCCCCCCCCCCGGGACTCGGTGTGGGTGCCCGACACGCACGGGCCACACTGGGCCACGTTGGGGCCACACTGGGCCACGTTGGGGCCACACTGGGCCACGTTGGGGCCACACTGGGCCACGTTGGGGCCACACTGGGCTTATGCCATCAGCTGATGATGCTCACATCACATACAATATACCCGTTCGACATGAACAATGCCCTCTCAGAATGGATTTACCAGGGCCGATGATTATTTTCATTAGCCATGGGTCCCTGCCTATTAAAACAAATTGACTGCATTGGCATTGGTTCAATCACGCTTCACTGCTGATGTGACACTGAATACCGAAATCCGGTCCGGGAGTTGACTTGTGTTGAACCAATCCTGCTGAAATTATACACTCTTAGAAGGAGGCCGTGTGGCCGATGGGAAGCGTAAAATAATTTTTAAACTTAAAAAAAATATATTTCGAGGGAAATGTTGAATCAGGCACATTGCTTATTTAGTGAGCCGTGATGAATCTACTGCTAGATTAAAGGATCCCCAAGGCAACGCCATCTCTCACGACCCTGCGCTGTAATAATCCACCAATCACCCGCACACCAGCCGATGTCATCGTCCCATCTCCGAAGTGGATGTATTATAGAATAGTGGTTCATATCTTGCTTGCCACTTCAGAATTATCCTTGACCATCTGCCATCCTCCCTTCTCGGACAGATATTGAAAACTGAGTGGAATCAAAATTATGACAGATAGGAAATTGTTTTGGGCAATAGCCATCCTTCAGATCACATAGATATATTGACTTCCAGTTGGTATCGAACGGGGGGGGGGGGCTTAACAATGCTGGGCAGTGTGATTCACCAACATGATACTCTGACCACACACCACCATTGTTAACCCATTTACATTGATTGATTTTGCGCAACTGTTATAACCAAAACACGTTTAAAATCAACGGATTGTGTCGCGAATGCAATCCCACGCACGTGAAACATTCCAAGCGAAGCAGGTCACAAATCGGTGTCTCACGCAACAACTTTATTAAAATCTTTACATTACAAAAGCACTTGCATGTTATGCCTGAGCACAAGCCGTGTCTACCTCGAGGCAGCCTCAGCCGCGGTGTGTGGCACAACTTATTTTGCGCCGTAATCACCCAAACGCGCATGGTGTGGTACTTGGGTCGGCCCAAGTGCAGTGTTTTCAATACGTTGAAACAAAAATTAAGGAAATTAACATCTACAGCAAACCCTTGTGGCAATCGGCAAATCCGCGATCTGCAAACTCAAGGGTATATGGGAAAACAATGGTTTGGTTCCCGATTCATAAATGCCACCCCTTCCTCTGCATTAGTTACCCTACATTAACCCAAACATGAAACAGGACTTTGTTTAACGTAAAATTGAAATGTTCTGTTAAAAATAACTAGTACGGTAAATGTAGATTATAAAAAATGTGTGCAGCTGAACTCACTGGAGGCTGGGAACACGTGACCTGGGAGCCACGATGGGCCTCTTGGGAGAGGACATGGAGACGAGTGCACATGGCTGCAGAGTTTGGTAGTACATGTTGTTGACGTCGTTTAGTGTGAAAATTCGGTCACAGTTCCTATGACCACTGTTTCATTGCTTTTATGGCTTCATTTTGGTGATTTTCGATACGTTTTTTGGTTTGGCCATGTTTGTTTGTTATAGTACAGAGATAGACTGATGGCCTTAATCTAAGTTGTTTTGTCGTTGTTGTTGTTGTTTGACTTGCATCCCACTGGGATTTTTGCACATTTTTGTGTACGGTGCTTTTTCTGCAATATTTTACTGTCTTTTCTTGGATTTTCTGTTTGCACTTTGTTGCGGTTGCACCCGATTCAAGAGCCGAATGGCTCACAGGGCTATACCTAATAAATTAACTTGATGTTCTTGCACGGCAATTTCATCGTGAGCAGTAGTTAGGGTGCACACAGGATTCTTGCGGTGAACCGCGAATGGTCGATCCACAGGGGTGCGATCGGTGACCTGTACCTCGATAAATATGGCACAAAACCATGACAGCTAAACCCACGAGAGGGAAGGGGGGTTTGCTCTATTTTGTTTATTGTGATCCTCCACCACCCAACATAGCCAGACATTACATTTCCATGTGTACAAGCAATTATTACACTGTGTAACAATTATTTTTGTTCCTGGATAGTAAGTGTTATTTCCTAATTGCTTATGCCTCAAAGTACAGAAAATGGATATTATTCCCCACAAACTTCGCTTTTGTGACCAGGACAGTGATATTTTTAAATGTACCTATTTTCAATGAGAAAACGGGAGAATGTCTTTTAGTTAACATTAAGTCAGAAAAAAACTATATATTAATCATAATTAACATATATTTATACTAAAGTAATACAAAATTTACTACAAAATATTTAGACACCAATGCGCACTACCACAGGCAGGACTGGCCACAGAGGACCGAGTTCTCTGTGTGGAGGAACAACGTCAAGTGGGAGCCACTGGTGGACACCCAGAAGGTGCTGATGCCACCACTGCACATCGAATTGGACCTTATGAAACAATTTGTCAGCGCTGTAGATAAGGAGTTGGCAGCCTTCAAGCACCTTCAAGACATCTTCCATAAGCTGTCTAATGCCAAGGTAAAATCCGGTGTCTTCGTCAGACCACAGATAAAGAAGATCCTGAAGTGCAATGAATTCCACACGAAGCTCACCAGTAAGGAGAAAGCGGCTTGGAACAGCTTTGTCGCAGTGGTCGGTGGCTTCCTGGACAATCACAAGGTCGAAAACAATGGGCTGAAGGATGTCCCTCAAATTCCATATTATTGATGCTTATTTTGATAAATTCAAGAACATGTGAACATGGGAGCGTACTCGGAGGAGCAAGGCGAGCGCTTCCACCAGGATAAACTGGACTTTGAACGCCGCTACCAAGGACAGTATAACGAGAACATGATGGGAGACTACATTTGGGGGCTGATTCGTGAAAGTGATTTACAGTATATTCGTAAATCTCGAACTACTCACTTCTAAATCTTTTGTAGTAATTTTTGTATTACTTTATTATAAACATTATTATAAATACATGTACATTTTTATCCATGTTGTTTTTTCTGATTGTATGTGAATCAAAAGATACAAATTCGCCAGTTTTCTCGTTGACAATCGGTACAACATTTCAGAATATACTCCCCTGGTCACCAAAGCAGATTGTGGGGAATAAGAGCCATTTTGTATCCTTTTTAGGCATAAGCAATTACAAAATAACACTTAATACCCAGGAACAAAAATTGTGATAGTGTTATTCTTTCAGCTCACCAGTAAGTGGAAGAACAATTGTCATAACTGACCGGTTGGGACAATTTGATGGTTGGCTTAGGGTGTTAAAATGTTACATGACAAAAATCTGGCGGAACCTAAAAATCAATTACGAATAATTCCGGCTTGCAAAACATACCAAAGTGTACCTAAAAAATATTCTGTCTCTAAACCTTCAAAAGTTGTAAAAAATGTTGACTTAAAGCTTTCGTGACTGCAGAAATTCATATTCTTTGGGTCTTTCGGTAAAGTCACGTAGATAAGTTCAAATAACCTATCTACTAAAACATGTCATGAGACTATTTACTAATTATTACGCGTTAACTTATCATCAATCATTAAAACATACATCAGGAATCACTCCAAAAATCTGCGCGATTTTGTATGAAATTTTCTTGAAACCCAAAAAGTCGCAAATTTAGCTAAGTTGCAAATAATAATAACACTGTGTGTGGACCGCAAGGCATCATCAGTGCAGTGTGCCTGGAGTGCGGGCCTCATTGCTTCAGGCATCAGTCTGGTGTGTGAGCAGTCCTCAGTGTGCTTCTGCAGGCCTTGATACGATGATACAGCCTTTGTTAGATATTACAGGCTTGTGTGTGGTGTCTGTGCAGGCCGAGATGTGGTGCGGCAGGCCCCATTGTGTCTGCATGCTTGGCTCCATTAGCAGCTGGTCCAGGAGGGGTCACGGCTGACGTCCTGGTTCTGGGGGCCCAGTAACACGACGGCACGAGGGCCACTCACAGGGTCCAGGAACCTGCACACACAAATGCACGCAGAGGTGTTCGCCAAGTACGAAGTCAGGGGCCGTATGAGTCTCCAACCTTGCACTCAGGGGGCTATCAGAGGTGGGGCAAGGAGGCTTCTTCTGTGTTTGGGGAATAGTCTCCGTACATAATTTTTTGTGTCCATGTCCATATTTCTATGTCTCTCTCTCTGTGTCTCTCCCTACATCTGTGTCTCTGTATCTATATCACTCTCCATATTTCTGTCTCGTGCCTGTCTCTGCGGCCCCATTCTTCCGATCTACACAGGGCCTCATTTAATTCTGAGATGGTTTTGTGCCCAAGGGCTGCACAGAACATCTTGGGAGTTGCAAAAACACAACCCTGGTTCATGAGCATGGGAACTGTACTCACACACACACCCCCTCACCCTGCTGGCAAAGTGGGCGCTGACAAATCAACTCACCGCTAGTGACAAGTCAACAGTCATTTTGCGGGAAGTGATGCATTTGGTGGTGATGAACAAATGCCGATGAAAGGGAAGTGATGAACAATATTACGTCCACTTGTAGCAGGCTGCTGCATAGGGTTTGCTCGCTTTTGAGGAGAGAGAGCGACTCAGAGGCACGAGAAACGAGACGAGCAGGAAGGCAGCAGCAGCAGCAATGTGATAAGCTGGTGCCAACGCTTGTGCAAGCTTTGCGGTCTTCGGTATATTAAGTTGTTATTGGCCAATTAATGAGTGTTTCCAAGTGGGAGGAAACCGGAGCACCCGGACAAAACACCTGCGTGCAAGGGGAAACACACAATCCCACGGGTCGGTGACCAAAATAAAAAGAAGAGGCATTTTTTTCGAATTTGGTACAAAATTCAACTTTTCAAGAGCCGCAATGCAAGTGAATATATAAATAAATTACGTCACGAAGCAGTCCTTAAAAAGCCGCATGCGGCTCCGTAGCCCATACAGACGGAACAGGTGGAGTCCACATTTGTGCTGTACTGCCTTCTCCTGGCGAGCCAGGGTATGGCACGTTGACGCCCATGGGAAGGGCGTTTCGCAACATTTGTACGATCCATCAACCCTCGCTGCCTCTACAGTACTGACCACGTGCATAGTCACCACCGCCTGGCTAAAAGGATTGTGACCTGTTGGCAATGTCCGTGAGGCTCGCGTGCGTGACGGCAAACAGCCGCTCGCGATGCTGTTGCCGCATGCTGTCCGAGACTCCGTGCAGGAACAGGGACATCCCTGCACAGAGAGAGGCAGGGCATCAAGGGGGATTAGCAGAAAGTAGCCATCATGCATTCTATAGTTTTGCGTTGAACTAAGACTCGTATTTAACAGAGAGGATATTTTCCGCCTATAGACATCTGGAGTTTACTTGTATGAAACCAATGCTGTTGAAAATATTCACTCCTAGAAAGCCGTGTGGCCAATGGCAAGTGTGAATAAATAATTTATATTTTTATGTGATGGGATGGATTTTGGAGGGGGGCAAATCGCCTGCTGACGCATTGTTACAGTTGAACGTGATCATTGTGGAGAGGGGCGCGTCTGGCAGGCGGCGGCAGCAGCAGCACGGCGCGTCGTGCGTGACACGCGTGGGCCAGCACTCGCCAGTGGCTTCCGCTGCTCTACCTGAGCTTGACAAAACACGTCCGTCAGCCACCACTCAAAAGCGTCGGGCATTGATCCAAAGGCAAGGAAGGCAGTCACAGAGTTCACACTCTGTGTGAAACGGGCATCTAAGGGGGAGCTCGTGATGCCGACAGTGGTGAATGACTCACTCACCGTGTACAATTATCCAATCATTTAAATATTCCACAGCGAGACGTGGAGTGAGTCTGTTGCCCAAACACTCTGTAATGTGATAATTATTTCCATAGACTCAAAGTAACAATAATAAACATGTGAACATTAATGAAATTATCATGATAAATTGCAAAGGTGATGATCAAAGATTGACTATTCCAGGAGACATTGCAAATGCAAAGTATTCACTTTATTTTTATATCTACGCGACTTTACCGAAAGAACCAAAGAATATAAATCAGACAGCGGCAAAGGTAAAAGTGCATTGCTGCAATTTCCTATTCACGCCACTGTTGGCAGAAGGGGCCTCCATTAGAGGGCGCTCTAGAGAGGCCGTATTCAAGGTATTTGGCCTACTCTTCCACACTGGCAGGAAGTCTTGAAATATGTATGAGCCCCCACACTTTACCCCACCACACGCGACCTGCTGGTCGACAGCAGTGAACCAATTTAAACTGCTTGGTGCATTCGGACTCGGAAAGAGGCAGGAGGGATTAAAAAAACTTGCCCCATTATTTCAACTCCTGCGCTGGGAGATGAAATCAAACTGACGACCTCTGGACTCTAGGTCTGTAAACTCACCATTACAACATTGTGGCAGCATCTGGGGGGGTAAATAATTGCATGATGGGCATCTCGGTGGGTGGGGGAAGGAGGGGCGAAGGTCCCTCCTCTCGTCTCACCTTTATCCCCAGGTGCCACAGGCGCGTCGACTGCGGAAAACACGGACAGCTTGGCCTCCTCAACGTCCCGCTCCGAGAACGACCCCTTGCACGCCCACTCGCTCGCTCGGCGGAAAGCCGCTAAGGTGTCCAGGGAGCCGGGGTCCCTGCCCACGGACAGAGACAACGCGGGCGGACGCGCAGCATACAGCCCAAACGAGCCACAGCGGCACAAGGGAAACCAACGTTAATTCTGTTCACGAAATTAGTGACGAATATATTCATCAACTAATTGTGTTTTTTCGTCAAATTATTCAGCGGACAAAAATCAAGCGTGACGATGACGACGGTTATGACCCCTTCAAAGGGCACAGTGCAACTGTGACCAGGGGAAATTAATGAGCCCGAAAGAGGACGCGGACTGAACATCCAGCGACGCTATTATGGACTGCGGTGCACTGTGGAACGCCAAACACGGCCATGCAGGGATATATCGGGATTTACTGGGTTCACAGATTCGCTGACCTGATGAGAACCAAGAGTGTTGTGACTAAATCTTTGACTGCTTTAGTCCCCTAGTCTAAGGGAGAGCGACAGAATGAAATCCACAGGCGAAGCACCGACTAAAACCACCCCACAGGCCGACTGGAGAAAGACTAACACCAAAGTTAAAACTATTCCTTCTGAGACGAGCATTGTTTACTGGTCTGAGCCAGTGGAATTATTCCACATTCCTATGACGGGGCAAGTATATCATAGGACCACTGTTGACTACCCCTCCAAGTGGCACTAATAAAAGATACGCAGCAGCCCGCCCAGTGGCCGCGGGGCCTTGTACGTGTGAGCATGCGTGCGTGCTACCGACCTGTAGGAGTAGAAGGCCAGCGTGTCGTGGGCAATCGTGGCCCCCCCTCCGTAGGCCCCTCCCTTCTCTCGGATTTCGCGGTGCAAGAACTTGGCAGACATCAGCCGCGCTAGAACACGCAGACTGCGCAGACGCAAAAGTTGTGACGACCGATCAGACTGCCGCGCTGCTGGGCCCACGGGAGCGCCAAAGAAAGCGACGTCGACTCAGAGAGGCGAATGGCCGTGGGTGCGGTGATCGTGCGGTCACCTGGCGAAGTCGCGGTGAGTGAACGGCACGGCACGCACGCACTGCGTCACAAAGTTGACGGGGAATGGCATCTGGAAGTGAGTCTTCATCTCACGGGGCCTGAACGCAGGGTCCTGTGTGCGCACACACGTGAACACGGCGCACGGTAACGTGACCACAGTTGCTCTTGTGAGCTCTTATGCTAGGCTTTCACGTGAAGTCCACTTCACGTGAAGTGTCAAAGGCTTGCTGGCAGGAGGTCACGGGACAGACTGGCCAAGATGACTGGCAGATGCACCACCTGGGCCGCCCATTTTGTCAACTTTGCATTTTAGACGCCCGGCGCCCCGTGCATTGCAAGCGTTGCTCCTCCACCCAAAGATCCCCCGCTTAGTCTTTACAGACCGTTGGGGCAAGTGCTGTAAGCCAGCATCTCGGAAGGTCGGCACGGCACATGAGCGAGTGGGTTGCCAGCACCACACCCAGGTACTCATTTGAAGGCCGATTCGACCTTGGGGAGACCCAGGACCAGTTCAAATATTGGCCACTGTTTACTGGTCACCGAGTTAGCAGTATAGTTTGTGATCCACGACACTACTGCTCCCCTCGTGAGCTCTTGTGCCAGGTTAGGTGCACCATTAGGCCACGTGAAGTATCCTAGTTTCGCTGGTGGGGTGTCCGAGACAGACCCAGGGGATATGGGCTGAATGAGGTGACTGGCAGATGCACCACTGCGCCACAATTTTCAATAATGGGATGATGTAGATAGTGAGAGTGGGGCCACCATCACCTCTCTGCGAGGTGGTTCAGCTCCGTCAGCCCGTGTCTCCCCGGCATCAAGAGGAGGGGATGACGCTATCAATCTAAGCAGAAACTGATGTAAAAATTCTCGCTTGCAACTTTCCACTGAGCCGAGACCAAGCTATGGTGGGTTTGAATTGGTCCTAGGTGGATGCCCACCGCCGTAGTGGAAGAGAGGTAGACGCCTCTCACAGGTGCCCAGGGTGCGGTTACGTACGGTGAGGATTGTGCGATGGGCCGTGCGGCCAGACGCCTCCGTCTCGTACGGCAGGGGTAGCTGCAGGCGCCGTGGCACCAGACACACCGAGACGGGCATGACACACACAGGTACAGACAACGACAGGCACAACGCACGGCTCGGTGAGTGCGGTCACTGCTGGCTGTGCACGCATGTCCTGTGCGGTGTGCGATGAGTGTATGTGTGTTGTGTGTACGTGGTGTGTACTGTGTACGTGGTGTGTACTGTGCGGTGGTGTACAGTGCTCCACACACCGTGATGACGTCTGGCTGCGCGGGCCCAAAGCCCACCCCCGGCTCCGCCACAGAACGCACGAACCCACACACGGCACTCACAGCGCTGTCCACGCCAGCCGGGGTGGCATTCACCGCACACCTGCATCACCGCAAGCCCGCATCACCGTACACCCGCATCACCCACCAACAGAGACAATCGCAGCAGCAGCAGCAGCATCCTCACCATGAGTGGCCTCTACCTCACCCTGTCACATGATCACCGCGGGGTGAATTTGGGCGAGTGGCGGTGGTGGCTGGCGAATGCGATTATTCCTCTTGTTGCGTAAGGGAGTGGAGTTGACTAGCAGTGTTTCTATGGCCATGTGAAGGCTGGCCAGTGAGCCGATGGACAGCTTCAGGACTTGTCTCATGGTGAGTATCTGACATGCTGTTATTTGATGATGGCGTGGTGACGATGGAGTGGCGATGACATCATGATGATGGCGTGGTGATGATAGCGTGGTGACGGAGTCGTGGATGCGTGGTGACGGTGCAGCCTCGGGATGCACACCTGAGCCCCCCTGAGTGCAGCAGGTGGTTAGCGATGCGCTGCAGGTCGTCCAGGATCGGGGTCAGATCCTGCTGCTCTGCCACCCGCTTCATCAGCGACACCTGCATGCGTGCGATGGTGGGAGGTCATCGTGAGAGACTCTTTGCTCGCAGTGCCCCGCTCCGCGCCGTGCCGCGGTGACGCACCACGCCCAGGCAAACCGCACGGCACCGCGCCGCTCCGGCTCTACGTCCGACCTCACCCGCGCCCCACCGCCACGCGCCGCCACACGCCGCACGCGCCGCACGCGCGGACCTGCGCCAGGCCGTGCAGGCTCTCGCCGAGTCGGCCGGCGGGCGACAGGGAGCCGGCGGCGCTGGTCATGGCGTAGCGGTGCCCGTTGCTGGCGACGCCGTTCGACAGCTCCTGCGTCAGCATGAGCGCCAGTGTGCGCAGGCGCTCGGCGTCCACGAAGCGCAGCCTGCAGCGCACAGACACACACGCGTACACGCACGCGGTTACAGACACGCGTACGCAAGAACACACGTATACACTAGCCCAGTTACACACAGAAAACAAAGACACGCTGTTACACACACGCACACACGTATAAAGGAAGCACACACGCAGTTACACACACACAAGACAAAGATACAAGCAGTTACACATATGAAGTATTCGGAATGACGGCGGGAAACCACTTGGCGGGTAGCACACTTTATTTTCACTTGTCTTTCACAATAACACGTGTGGTCACTATTTCTCACACTACACACTTCACCTGACACTGGTGGTTACTACAGCTCACGCTACACGTCCCACTTGACACGCGTGGTTACTACAGCTCACGCTACACGTCCCACTTGACACGCGTGGTTACTACAGCTCACGCTACACGCTCCCGGGCACTCCAGCCCCGTAGCGTCCGTGGCGCTACAGACCCACCCCAGCTTGGGCGTGGGTCTCGACCTCTGGGTCCCGTGGGCCGGCCCTCACACGGACGTTCGGCCCCGGGTCCCAAGGCCCCGCCTCTGAGCCACACAGGGCCCCGGTCCCCACAAGGACAGCGGGACTAGGTGCCTCAGGGCCCTATCTCTTCCTCCTCCGTCTTCTGTCTTCACTGGTCACCAACTCCCCGTGCGCCTGCGCGCACCGCCTTATATAGCCTCCCCTCCCGGGAGACGGAGCGTAAGCGGACCGCGACGTGAGCACCCCCTTAGTTGACCAATCCCCACGCGCTTCCACACGATCCCTTCGCTGTCAGCGCGCGTCACCGATACCCAGCCAATCACTGCCTCACAACCCATGACCCCGCGCTGACCCATGATCCTTCACCGTCAGCGCGCGTCACCAACACACACAGCCAATCACTACGCGCTGGCACACGATCCTTACCCCAGCGCGTATCACCACTACACATACATGGACAAAGATCCCCCATATAGCCTTTTACAGACCGTTAGGGCAAGTTCTGTTAGCGAGCACCTACGAAGGCTGGCATGGTACATGAGGGATAGGTGGCAAGCACCACGCCCGACCGCCTTCGTCTTCCCAGTCGCAATGTTTTTTATACACCGCGCCAGGTACTCATTTGAGGCTGGGTCGACCTAGGGAAGTCCCAGGACCAGTTCAGATAATCGTCACTGGTGTTGGCCGGAAGCGGGGATCGAACTCAGGTCGCCGGGTTCGTAGCGCAGTGCACCAACTGCTGCCCCACCGCTCCCCACGCACGTACGCACACACACGCACATGCACACAGGCAAGCACCACACGTGTCACCACGGGGTGTGCATGATAATTTGAGGAACGGTGTCAGGGCAGCAGGGGAGTTGTGCCAAGTGAGAACATCGCAATTGCGGCATCAGCGGCAGCACGAGTCTCGGGCACCCGGTAAAGATGTCGGTCCAGATTTGCATCATCTCGGCAACGTTCCTGTCCAGGCACACCGAGTGCAGCACCACAGCCTGCAGAGAGACACACACACAGCACATCACACCAACACACACACACACAGTGCGTCACACCAACACACACACACAGCGCGTCACACACACACACAGCACGTCACGCCAACACACACACACAGCGCGTCACACCAACACACACACACACAGCATGTCACACCAACACACACACACACACAGTGCAGCACCACAGCCTACAGAGAGACACACACACAGCGCGTCACACCAACACACACGCACACAGTGCGTCACACCAACACACACACACAGCACGTCACACCAACACACACACACAGCGCGTCACACCAACACACACACACACACAGTGCGTCACACCAACACACACACACACAGCATGTCACACCAACACACACACACAGTGCAGCACCACAGCCTACAGAGAGACACACACACAGCGCGTCACACCAACACACACAGTGTGTCACACCAACACACACACATAGCACGTTACACCAACACACACACACAGCGCGTCACACCAACACACACACAGCGTCACACCAACACACACACACAGCACGTCACACCAACACACACACACAGCGCGTCACACCAACACACACAGCGTGTCACACCAACACACACAGCGTGTCACACCAACACACACACACAGCGCGTCACACCAACATACACACACAGCGCGTCACACCAACACACACAGCGCGTCACACCAACACACACAGCGTGTCACACCAACACACACACACAGCGCGTCACACCAACACACACAGCGCGTCACACCAACACACACAGCGCGTCACACCAACACACACACACCAAGTCACACCAACATACACACACACCAAGTCACACCAACATACACACACAGCGCGTCACACCAACACACACACAGCGCGTCACACCAACACACACACACCAAGTCACACCAACACACACACACAGCGCGTCACACCAACACACACACACAGCGCGTCACACCAACACACACACACAGCGCGTCACACCAACACACACACACAGCGCGTCACACCCACACACAGCACGTCACACCAACACACACACAAAGCGCGTCACACCAACACACACACACAGCGCGTCACACCAACACACACACAGCGCGTCACACCAACACACACACACAGCGCGTCACACCAACACACACACACAGCGCGTCACACCAACACACACACACAGCGCGTCACACCAACACACACACACAGCGCGTCACACCAACACACACACAAAGCGCGTCACACCAACACACACACACAGCGCGTCACACCAACACACACACACAGCGCGTCACACCAACACACACAGCGCGTCACACCAACACACACAGCGCGTCACACCAACACACACAGCGCGTCACACCAGCACACACAGCGCGTCACACCAACACACACAGCGCGTCACACCAACACACACAGCGCGTCACACCAACACACACACACCAAGTCACACCAAGGCTCATTTCTTAAGAACTGCCTTTTATGTTTAGTTTGTGTCCTTCCCCTTGCTGCGTGGTGGTGGTGGTGGTGCTGCGTGGTGGTGGTGGTGGTGCTGCGTGGTGGTGGTTTTGCGTGGTGGTGGTGGTGCTGCGTGGTGGTGGTGCTGCGTGGTGGTGGTGCTGCGTGGTGGTGGTGGTGGTGCTGCGTGGTGGTGGTGCTGCGTGGTGGTGGTGCTGCGTGGTGGTGGTGGTGGTGCTGCGTGGTGGTGGTGGTGGTGCTGCGTGGTGGTGGTGGTGCTGCGTGGTGGTGGTGCTGTGTGGTGGTGGTGGTGCTGCGTGGTGGTGGTGGTGGTGCTGCGTGGTGGTGGTGGTGGTGCTGTGTGGTGGTGGTGGTGCTGTGTGTTGCTGCGTGGTGGTGGTGGTGGTGCTGTGTGTTGCTGCGTGGTGGTGGTGGTGCTGCTGGTGGTGGTGGTGGTTGCTGTGTGTTGCTGCATGTGGCTCCATGTGGTGGTGCGTGGTCACCTTCTGGTAGTAATCCAGCTGCGAGTGGTCCGGGAGAATGCTGGTGCTGGCATCGAGGCCACCGGTGCGGAGATCGATCCACTGGGATAGCTGCCGGTAATCCATGTCACCGCAACCCACTCTGCAACACAAAGACAAAGATCCCCCGTATAGCCTTACAAGACTGTAGGGGCAAGTGCTGTTAGCGTGCACCTATGAAGGCCGGAACGGTACACGAGGGGGTGGGTGGCCAGCACCACGCCCGACCGCCTTTGTCTCCCCAGTGGCGATGTTTACACACCGTACCAGGTACTCATTTCAGGCTGAGTCGACCTAGGGGAGGCCCAGGACCGGTTCAGATAATCGTCACTGGTATTGGCCGTGAGCGGGAATCGAACTCGGGTCGCCAGGTTCATTGCGCAGCGCGCTAACCGCTACACTACCGCACGCACACACGCACGCACGAACACAAGTTCCATCCAAGCGTAAGTGTTACCGCAATCCGAACTCTTGCTCAAATCTGCCCGTGGCACGCTCGAGATGAGCGATGGCGATACGCAGCCCGCTCACAGTGCCAGGGCACGGTACCAGGGACCACCCTAGGTCGATTCGGCCTCAAATGAGTACCTACTGTGGTTAGCGAACATTGTTACTCTGAGAGAGACGACCGCCGGGTGCGGTGCTGGCCACCCCATCCGCAAGTGCGCCGTACTGGCCTTTACAGGTGTTGCTCACTAACCATACCGCCCCCAACAGCCTACCTGAGGCTACACGGGGGGGTCTTTGTATATGCATACATGTTGCGTATGTGCGTGTTGCGTGTGTGCGTGCGTACTTGGCGAGCACGTGGCAGAAGAGGGGCACGAGCGGCTGCAGGTCGCACGGCACGGCCGCGAGCGAGAGCAGCGCGCGGAAACTCACGACCCCGTTCGTGGGCTGCTCGCTCACCTGCACTGGCACGTCGCGCTCTACACACGTACGCACCCACACACGCACGCACCCACACACGCATGCACACACACACGCACGCACACACACACACCCACGCACGCACACACACACACCCACGCACGCACACACCCACGCACGCACACACCCACACACGCAAGCGGCAGACGTGCAGACACACGCACGGGCCGCAATCCACAGACACGCGCACGGAAATGCCATATCAGCCCTAAAGCCACCACAGATGCCGGGATTGCCGAGTAAGCGCATAGGTGTGGTGCGAGTGAATCCGTGGATGCGCGAGTGAGGGCGTTGAGCGTACGGTAAGTGGAAGCGTGAGGTGAGTGTGGGAAAACTGAATGAATTGGTCCGTGAGCGAGTGAACGATTGAGCGCATGCCGAGAGAGCGAGTGGGATGCACGTACCGGCCCAGGTGAGCCGTGTGTGCGTGCGTGGGATCTGCGGGTCGATGTCCGACACTCGGAGCGTGGGCAAGAACGAGACGTCCTCCTGGCAGTCCTGCAGCGCCAGCAACTCCAGGCCTGCGAGCGGCACAACCTCGCGTCACAACAACCGCAACAACCATGTGTGCATGTAGGCTGAACTTCTTTCGCACTGTACGTAGCCAACGAATTTTGTGCCAGGCTAGGTGCATTTTGAGGCTGTTCCGTGAAGTGTGGAAGGCTCGCTGGCAGGTCACGGGGTTGACTGGTTCAGATGACGCAGATGCAAGCGCCTGTGCTCCCCACACTCCGCTTTGCCGTGTTCAAGGCTGAGAATGTAATAAATCGGTCCAACTATCGTGTGACGGACATTACTCTCCGTGGCACGGCGCGACAGAAAGTGCTGCCCGCCCCTGTGTGGACCAGAGGCAACTTGAAGGGATCCTGGAGGTAACTTCACGATAAATAAAGATTCTGATTCTGAGTTCTGCGATTCGTTCAACACGCTGCAACTCACAGCACTTCTCTTCAGGATGATTTCCTCGCACTGCAGCTTCAATAGTGCTGGTTGTTGCTGGCCTCTGGGTCTGCACTGGGCAACGTTGCTAAAACTAAATTAAATTCTTCCGATGGCGCAGTCGGGATACACTTGGGTGGGGGTGGGCGAGCGGGGGGCCGGCGCGCTACCCTTGTGGTGCACGCGCTCGCGCTCCTCGGCGGAGAGACCGCCCGCCAGCGCCCGCAGCGTCTCCGCCTCCTTCTCCGCCTGCCGCTCCGCGTAGCCGGGGTCGGGGGTCATCACCAGGGTCAAGCGATGGGGGTTGTCCTGGAGACACGTAAACGCGCGTGGTCACAGGGGCTGTGCTCACTGGTCAATTCAATTCTGTTCTTACGCTCACGACTAACCACCACACTCCTGTATGTCACAACACACTCACCCACCAACTCACTCAATCAACAAACCACTCACTCACTCTTTTATAGCTGCTACCATGGTTACTGTTCTCATGAACTTCACTCAATGATTCCTCCGCCCCTGTTTAGGACTCGCTCAACCAGACTTACCGTTTCATCTCATCCACACTGTGTCCAACTACCACATTTCACACACTCACCCGCTCACACACTCACCCGCTCACTCACTCACCTGCCCACCCACCACATTGCAGGTCACCTCAATTCTCTTCTTGCTTCTTCCCTCCCACCGTCTCGTTCCCCAAGCTCGTACAACAATAACCTCGCTCGATGCAAGAACCGCGCGACACTCCTGAAACACTCGAGGCTCCCCGGGCGGTGAGGGTGAGTACGGGTCGCGGGTCGCGGGTCGCGGGTCGCGGGTCACCTGCAGGTGCCGCTTCACCGCGTCCTGCAGGAACGAGGGCTCCGTCGCCAGCAGTGAGCGCAGGCGGCGCACGTGCGCGTCCACGCGCAGCATCTCTACGGGGTCACCGCCATGACCCCAGCTCGACGCAAGCGCCTGGGGGGGCGCACGGCACAACGCACGTGTCACAACGCACGTGTCACAACGCACGTGTCACAACGCACGTGTCACAACGCACGTGTCACAACGCACGTGTCACAACGCATGCTGGTGGACTCGCAAAACCCGTGAAGAAGAGAGAGACAGGCAGAGCCGCATGCCCGAGGGCTTCATTCCAGCAGCGTCTCTCTGCGTTGGTGGCCCAGAAAATATTTCTGTACCCAGCATACAACATCAGTATACCCCTCTTCTCACTATGGCTGCCGGTTACCTGCTCCAGTCTACCATGGCTCACACAGCATGGGCACCCTCTTAAGGTGCACGTGTGTGTACGTGCGAGTGGTGGCAGTTGTCAACGCACTGCCATATGAATGTGGCCACCTGCGTTCAATTCCCGCCCACAGACAATCTTCGTGGCATATATCTGAACCGATCCTAGGCCTCCCCGAGGTCGACTCAGCCTTAAATGAGTACCTCGTGCAGTGTGTAAATATCAGCACTGGGGAGACAAAGGCGGCTTGACACTGTCCTGGCCACACCACTGTCTCTTGTGCTATGCCAGCCTTCATAGGTGCTTGCTAACAGCCTGGGTAGGCTACACAGGAGAGCTTTGTCTCTGTGTATGTGCATGTGTACGTGTATGCGTGCTGCATTCGTGATGGCAATGGGAAGAGTTTTCACCGCACGTAATGCCACACTGGTGCCACTAGGCGTGATGCCCCCCTGATACTAACGAGCATGATACCACACTGGCGCTAATGGGGATGATGCCAAACTCGTGCCACTGGGTGCCTTGCCACATTGGTGCCACCGGGTGTGATCCCACACTGGTGCCACTGCGCGAGATGCCACACCGGTGATGCCCTGCGCAAGTGGCCAGTGAGAGGAACCTACGGTCGCCAGCGTCAGCCCAAAGTTGGTTCCCTGGTGCTTGAGACCCAACTCCATCTTGTGCAGAAGAGCCTCGATCCGCTCAGCCTCAAATCCCGTCCTGCAGGGATAGCGAAGGGAGAGCGCCGGGCAACAGCAGCACTATCAGAGTTGTAATAAATGAGAGTGTCACGCAGAACCTGAATTGAGCCAGGTTGTAATAAGAGTTTGGGATAAGAGACAATGGGGAGGGAATTCCCAAGTGGAGCATTGAGAGGGAAGAAGCATAAAGAGAAGTGTTGTCACCTGTGGTGTGGTGAGTGGGTGAGTGTGGTGAGTGGGTGAGTGTGGTGAGTGGGTGAGTGTGGTGAGTGGGTGAGTGTGGTGAGTGGGTGAGTGTGGTGAGTGGGTGGGTAAGTGAGTGTGTGAGTAGGTGAGTGGGTGTTGTTGTGACCTTAAATGTGGTGGTGGTGGTGGTGGTTGAATACTGGGTGGAGGAGAAGTGTCACTGCCAGGCCTTTGTTAGATTACAAAGCGTCTTAGTATATGTATTGAAAGTGCTTTACGTGCATGTAAACACAATACGCACACACACGCCTTGTGATGAATGTTATTTTGTTAAAACGGTTACTGCATGAACACGCACAAAATGTCCAAACGACGTGAACGCACACATACAACAACACGGACAAGTGCCAGACAACAAAGGCACAAAGACAAACACAACACGGACATGAGCACACAACATAGACAGACGAACGCACGAGCACTAAACACAAACCCGTGCACATGACACGGATATACATAACAAAGACACAACAGGGACACGCGGACACACGACACGGATACACAAAATGAACACAACAAGGACACGCGGGCACACGACACGGATACACAACATGAACACAACAGGGACACGCGGACACACGACACGGATACACAACATGAACACAACAAGGACACGCGGACACACGACACGGATACACAACATGAACACAACAGGGACACGCGGACACACGACACGGATACACAACATGAACACAACAAGGACACGCGGGCACACGACACGGATACACAACATGAACACAACAGGGACACGCGGACACACGACACGGATACACAACATGAACACAACAGGGACACGCGGACACACGACACGGCGGATACACAACATGAACACAACAAGGACACGCGGACACACGACACGGATACACAACATGAACACAACAGGGACACGCGGACACACGACACGGATACACAACATGAACACAACAAGGACACGCGGACACACGACACGGATACACAACATGAACACAACAGGGACACGCGGACACACGACACGGATACACAACATGAACACAACAAGGACACGCGGACACACGACACGGATACACAACATGAACACAACAGGGACACGCGGACACACGACACGGATACACAACATGAACACAACAAGGACACGCGGGCACACGACACGGATACACAACATGAACACAACAAGGACACGCGGGCACACGACACGGATACACAACATGAACACAACAGGGACACGCGGACACACGACACGGATACACAACATGAACACAACAAGGACACGCGGACACACGACACGGATACACAACATGAACACAACAAGGACACGCGGACACACGACACGGATACACAACATGAACACAACAGGGACACGCGGGCACACGACACGGATACACAACATGAACACAACAAGGACACGCGGGCACACGACACGGATACACAACATGAACACAACAGGGACACGCGGACACACGACACGGATACACAACATGAACACAACAAGGACACGCGGACACACGACACGGATACACAACATGAACACAACAAGGACACGCGGGCACACGACACGGATACACAACATGAACACAACAAGGACACGCGGGCACACGTGTCGCGCTCGTACCGCACGACGCTGGCGATGGTGGCGTGCACGGCGCTCGTCACGCGTTCCACGTCCCCCGGCGCAACGCCCTGCAGCCCCACGCCAAACGCCGCATCGCGCGTACTGCCGTCATACCTGCACCGCACCGCACCACCAGCGCCACAGAGTCACCACGGCGCGGTGTGGCATGGCCTAGTACGGTATGACGTGGCTTGGTGTAACGCAGTGCGTGGTATGACGCGGAGCAGACCCGGTAACTGGGGCGTAGTGGGAGCCCATCCCGGACTCGAGCAGGGCCCGGTAGAAGGGCGCGCTGGGCCCGGACACGAGCAGAGAGGAGACCACATTCAGCACAAATGACTCAAACACCTCCGTGATGCTGCACACAAACAGAAACACATAACAACAGCCGCCATGGTGTGATATGGTGTGATATTGTGTGATGTGGTGTGATGTGGTGTGATATTGTGTGATGTGGTGCGGTGCGTAGCAGTGTCGAGGTGTGACGTACTCTCCCAGGAGAAAGCTCACGCTGACGGTCGTCTGTTTGCTGGGGTCGGGGGCCAGGGGGTCAGCCTCACAGGTCACGTGCACCTCCCTCTGGGGTCCAGGGGCAGAGGCCACAGAGCAGCATGGGATACAATTACTGTTCTACAACTACCATCGTCACTACCACCGCCCATTTCGCCTCCATGGCGGTATGAGTTGTATTTAAGGTGACATGGAAACAGGCAGCAGGTAGGCCGCGAGAACGCGAACGTCTCCCATCCACCGAAACCAGCACCAATCCCCAGGATTCCTGTCCTGGGGAACATTCAGCCACCAAATAATCACAGAGACTTGCACACGGCAAACGAGTTTAAACCTTCTTGGTGGAGTTTGTGGGCTCGGTGGGTCGGTGGGATAGGTGGGGTAGGTGGGGTAGGTGGGGTAGGTGGGGTTGGTGGGGTTAGTGGGCTCGGTAGGGATCAGTGGGGTCAGTGGGATCAGTGGGATCGGTGGGATTGGTGGGGTCGGTGGGGTCGGTGGGAGCCGTGAGCTCAATGGGGATCAGTGGGGTCGGTGAGGTCGGTGGGCTCGGTGAGGGTCAGTGCAGATCGGTGGGGTGGGCGGTGATACCGGCTGGCTCCAGTGCGGTTGGCTGGGCACGGCCGTGTCGGGCTGGATGCGCTCGAAGTGGCTCAGTGCCTCGGCTTCGATCTGCTGCAGCGTCGGCTCCAGCGGAAGGTCTCCGTACGTCATGAACCTGACACACACAGCGACACGTAGACGTGCGTGCGTGTACGTGTCACTAACAGCACCTGCCCCGATCGTATGTTAAGGCTATATGGGAATCTTTGTATTTGTGTGCCGTGCTGGCCTTTATAGGCTCATGCTTACAGCACTTTTGCCCAAAGTATGTTAAATGCTATGAGGGAGATCTTTGTCGTTGTGTGCATACGCATGTGTGTGGTGACGTGCACGCTGGGGTTGTCACGATATCATTTTTCACGATGCAGTAAAATGTTTCAGAAATTATACCGACAATCTCTTCCAAGGAAAGGAGACGGAATCAAGAAGCTTGGGCCTTAGCAGGGTCACTCATATCCTGGAGGTCAGGGATGCGAGACTGATATGATTTGGGCTCAAGTTGAGAAGAGACAGAAGATGCAGTGAGAAGGGCTATGGAGGTGCCACTGGTGCAGGTCAGAGTCAGGAGGAAGATCGGTAACACGAGGTGTGCCCGTATGTGCACGCGTGTGCGAGAGCCTCACTGTGCATTGGACGGGTGGTAGTGCGCGGCGTGGAAGGCCCGCAGGCCCTCCCAGGTGAGTTCAGGGATGTGGGCCGGGTGTCCCCCACTCACGACGCCGTACGTGTGCTCCGGCTGCAGCGCATTCTGCGCATGCTGACAGAACAGCTGCTCCCTGTCAGCCTGCATGGAACATGGACATGGAGATAGGTGGGTGGGGGGGGCGGGCGAGCGGGCGACCTGCTCCACGGGGGCTCGACCGGGGACCCGCGGGCTTTGGGCCCCACTAAACCACGAGGTTGGCCCTTGTGGGCACTCTTGCCTCTCTGCCAGTTTGTGGTTCATGGTTAAAGACTTTATTTCTGAGCTCTCCACCATACCACCCGCCAGCACGTAACTAAGGGTGGCGCAAGGGTGCCGCTCTCTACTCACAGCAAGAAGCACCTGGGCTCGATTTTGTGGCTCTTCCGTATGGAGTTTGTATGTTCTCCCCCTGTTTTGCATGGGTTTTCTCAATGTTCTCTAATTTTCTCCCAGCTAAAAAACATTGTCACGGGTTTATAACCCGTGACATCCCAATTAGCAGGACTTCCCTGGAAAAGACGATTGGACTTCCTGGGGAAACGAGCGGAATAAAAATGTCTACTCCGACCCCGACGCTATCGTGTCGAGGTCATCGAGGCACGTGCGTGATCGTCGGCACGGGAACTCACGAAGGCCCCCTTCATCTCGTTAAAGACGACGCCACGCAGGGCGAGGGGGGTGCCCGGGTCCTTGGGGTCTTCGTGCTCGAGCCGCCATCCCTCCTGCCTGCGGCGAGCGCCCCCACGACAAACACGCAAACAACACGCAGGTTTGACCGACACGCCAACGACACGTGAGCATCAGATCTAGAAAAATTATTTGATTTAAATATTTCACCTGGAACATCCCTTGAGAAGGAACCATCTCAATTGCACGGTATCCAGGGTGTTGACACACACACACAGCAAACACACATATTGCCAATGACAGCTGCCATTCGCCACTCAGTGGCATCACCATGACGCTTGTGCCAGGCTAGGTGCACACAGCAAACGCACACACATGTACATCTTACACCTGTGACCCCCACGCCCCAAGGAGGTGCACCAGCATCGTCGCATCTTCCCAATTGGCTCCCAACAAGAGGACCTCACCAGAAGTCGAGCTCCAGGAGGCGCGGGAAGAACACGGCGTCCAGGTAGACGGACAGGAGGTTGCGAAAGTCTTGAGGGTTCTGGGTGGAGAACGGGTACATCGTGTAGTCGCTCGCTGTAGGTGGGGGAGGAGGGAGGGACACAATAATTACATCACCTACATTGAGTCTTTATCAGAGGAAGCGGTCATTGTATTTATTGATTTAGCGCCATTCTCCGTATGCGTTTCACACGCACTGTGTCAGATGTACATGAGACCCGGCCAGGGTCGACCATCTCGCAGAAAACCCAACGCTGAGAGTTCAAACCCTGGTTGGAGGGTGAGGGGGGGGGAGCCGTTGACTCAGCTCACAATCCTTCCCTACATCATCGATTAAATGACTACCACTTTGTGGAATAGTTAACAGTTCGCCATATGAATGTGGAATTTCCACCACTGGCTCAGGGCTATGTTCAGGAGATGAACACCACCTCAACCTATGGGAACCTCATTTGCCAGTAAAAATATGATAATTGGTTTTTTACCCTTCTATCTGGCAACAAAACTGACACCTTTTTACAAGGAGTCATGTTTGCATAGACCGCAATACCTGCAGTCATAATACAAACAAAAGACACAACTCTGATAATGTGCACTGTCCTTAAAGTTGATTGGTCCACACCCGAGACAGCTTTCCTTAGAGCCTAGTCTCACATGGGTTGGACCAGATGACGCCAAAAGGCGCACATCAGAGTTATGTCTTTTGTTTGTATTATGACTGCAGGTATTGCGGTCTATGCAAACATGACTCCTTGTAAAAAGGTGTCAGTTTTGTTGCCAGATAGAAGGGTAAAAAACCAATTACCACCTCAACCCTCATGTAAGCAGGAAATCGCTTAAATGTCCATCATGTGAATATTTACTGAATCACTCAACTCCGCTGGCGATATTAGGGGACCCTCCCTGAGCATGAGGTTCCTGCTCAGCCGTAGCTCGGTGGGCCCCCGCCTCTCGGCACGCCTCACCGGCTGTCCGGTCTTCGGAGCCAATGGCCCGAAAATGTTTCAGCGGTTCCACCTAGGGTGGCAGCTGCTACCCTAGTTGGCAAAAGAAGAACGTCATCAAGACCACTAACACTTGTGATGGCCAGTTCACCGTGGTAGCTTACTATGGGAATGTTGTTAAATAGGTGCACGTATATAAATGTGTCGTTAAAACCGCCACCATCCGACACAGCCAACTAGTAAGGGTTGTCACGTGAACAGAACGTGCCAATTCGTCACTAGTACAGCACACCGTTGTGTTGGAGAGCCAAGCCACAACATTTACAATTTGAGTACGACGTTTCGCCAGTAATTACAACTAGCTTCATCAGGCGACAGCCAGATTTGTGAAGTCCACCTGTTTCGTTCCTTATATAGAGGCGTAGATGTGGTGACCACACTTCTGTGCTCTTGTGCAAAGTGGGGGGAAGGGGATTAATGAGTCAGCGTACATTAACCCAAAACACCTCTATTATGGATATTGGGCGCGAAAGCCTACGTGTTAAACTTTGACACAGAATATAATTTTGAAAGAAACAACTATTTTACATGATTATACACTTTCAGAATATGAGAATACAAACCGCGTGTATCTCTAACACAGAGGGGGTATCTGCTCAAGGTGAGCACCGCTTAAAGCGGACAACAGCCAGGGTGGGCACTGCCCATGGTGGACGCTGGCCATGGTGGACACTGTCCACCGTGGACACTAGCGGCAGTCGCTACCCCAGGTGGTTCCGACCAACCACGCTGGGTCGTATGCTCGTCGTGCGAGCGGGCAGGCGCCGTGCCCACCGGTGAAGGCGTTCATGAAGGTGGCGAGCGAGCGGTTGAGCATCTTGAAAAATGGGTCGCGGCACGGGAAGCGGCGCGAGCCGCAGAGCGCCACGTGCTCCAGAATATGCGGCACGCCGGTGCTGTCCCGCGGGGTGGTGGCCAACTGCACGCTGCAGACACGCGCATACACACTTCGTCATCATCATCATCATCACGAGCCACGGCCAATCCACTGCTGGATGAAGGCCTCCCCAAGCCGGTGCTGTCCTGCGGAGTGGAAGCCAGTTGCACGCTGCCAGCCTCAATAATAGCACTTGCCCCGACAGCATGCGCAGACTACGCAGGGGAGCTCAGTCTTTGTGTTTGTGGGTGCGTGCACCTGAACAGGTTGTTGGGGTCATCACGTGCCAGGTGGAGGTGCTGAGCGCCGGTCCTGTCGTGCCTCAGCGCCACGGCCGTCAGGAACAGGTCGGGCACGGGCACCACCTGCAACAAAGTTCCCCCATGTAGCTCTGGGGCATCGTGTCCGGCCATCTTTGTCAACCCAGTGCTAACGTTTACACACCGCACAAGGAACTCATTGAGGACTGAGTCGACCTTGGGGAGTCACAGGACCAATACAAATCGTCGTCACCGTTGTAAGCCATGGCCGGTAATCAAACCTGGGTCACTGGGTTCGTAAGTGCAGGGGTCTGGGTGTGCGGGGTCTGGGTGTGCGGGTTCTGGGTGTGCGGGGTCTGGGTGTGCGGGGGTCTGGGCGCGCGGGGGTCTGGTTGTGCGGGGTCTGGGTGTGCGGGTTCTGGGTGTGCGGGGTCTGGTTGTGCGGGGTCTGGGTGTGCGGGGTCTGGGTGTGCGGGGTCTGGGTGTGCGGGGGTCTGGGCGCGCGGGGGTCTGGTTGTGCGGGGTCTGGGTGTGCGGGTTCTGGGTGTGCGGGGTCTGGGTGTGCGGGGGTCTGGGCGCGCGGGGGTCTGGTTGTGCGGGGTCTGGGTGTGCGGGTTCTGGGTGTGCGGGGTCTGGTTGTGCGGGGTCTGGTTGTGCGGGGTCTGGGTGTGCGGGGTCTGGGTGTGCGGGGTCTGGGTGCGCGGGGGTCTGGGTGCGCGGGGGTCTGGTTGTGCGGGGTCTGGGTGTGCGGGGTCTGGGTGTGCGGGGTCTGGGTGTGCGGGGTCTGGGTGTGCGGGGTCTGGGTGTGCGGGGTCTGGGTGTGCGGGGTCTGGGTGTGCGGGGTCTGGGTGTGCGGGGTCTGGGTGTGCGGGGTCTGGGTGTGCGGGGTCTGGGTGCGCGGGGGTCTGGGTGCGCGGGGGTCTGGGTGCGCGGGGGTCTGGGTGCGCGGGGGTCTGGGTGCGCGGGGGTCTGGTTGCGCGGGGTCTGGGTGCGCGGGGTCTGGGTGCGCGGGGTCTGGGTGCGCGGGGTCTGGGTGCGCGGGGTCTGGGTGCGCGGGGTCTGGGTGCGCGGGGTCTGGGTGCGCGGGGTCTGGGTGCGCGGGGTCTGGGTGCGCGGGGTCTGGGTGCGCGGGGTCTGGGTGCGCGGGGTCTGGGTGCGCGGGGTCTGGGTGCGCGGGGTCTGGGTGCGCGGGGTCTGGGTGCGCGGGGTCTGGGTGCGCGGGGTCTGGGTGCGCGGGGTCTGGGTGCGCGGGGTCTGGGTGCGCGGGGTCTGGGTGTGCGGGGTGCGACCCGTCGCTCACCCGCTGCACGCTGTACCCGTGGAGGCGCTGCCCCGCCACCAGCCGCTGCGCCCGCTCGCTGGCGCCGGGCGCCAACTTCACCGCAGCGGCGGCGCCATGCGCGTCGCGCACGCTCCAGCGCCAAGCACTGCACCATCGTGCCACGAGACACGGAGACACGGGACACGGGTGGGACACGGGACACAGGGAGACACAGGGGAGACAGTGAATGCACGCGACACGAGACACGGGGAGACAAGGGTGGGACAAAGGGAGACGCGGGAGACACGGGTGGGACACAGGGAGACACGGGGAGACACAGGGAGACACGGGGAGACACAGGGAAACACGGGGAGACACAGGGAGACACGGGTGGGACACAGGGAGACGCGGGAGACGGTAGTGAATGCACGCGACACGAGCGCGCCCTCTGCTGATACCCCTGCACCTCACCCGCGCGGCGACACGGTAGCTGCTGCTGCTGCTGCGTTGAGCAGTGGCCCGCAGGCAGTCAACACAACAACTCGCTGTCGTCAATGATAATAACCATGCGGCCCCAACAAATAAATTGCCAACAGGCGACGTTTCGGACAACGGCCCTTCTACAGAGGACATAAACTGGGGGTGCAGAGACAATATATAATTTGCTCTTATGAAGGACGATTGCCCGAAACGTCGCCTATTAATCTGAGTTTGGGGCCCCACACAGACACGACGCGCGGCGTCACGGCCATGCGGCGGGGGGGGGGGGGTTCTGTCGACCCGCGGCACTTCCCTCTCGCCCCGTACCGGCGCCACGCTCCGCTCCGAGCCCGCAGGAGCCTGCAGGACATGGCGGCCTCTCCTCCTCCTCGTCACCCCCTCTCCTCTCCTCCTCCTCCACTCCTCGTCACCCCCTCTCCTCTCCTCCTCCTCCACTCCTCGTCACCCCCTCTCCTCCTCCTCGTCACCTCCACGTCGTCTCCTCGCCCGCGTGCGTCTCTCGCCGCACCCCACGTGGCCCTCTCCGTTACCGGGGGTCACGCGCGTGACGTCACCCGCGCGCGACCTCGCGGATGACGTCACGGCCGCCATCACGTGATCCGGCAGAGGGGATGCCGCTCCGAGGCCCCCAGTGGGGTCCGCGCTCACTCGGGGCTGGGGCCGCCGGGACAGAGGCCCCCTTCGCGGCGCCCCCTTTCTAGCTGTCAACCAACGCGGCTCACGACCCCCGTGTTCTTGTGCGGAGTTCTTCAGCTCCAGACGGCGCGCAGCCGTCTCAATGCGGGCACAACAACAAAGTGTCTATTTGTGTCTCCCTTGTGATGGGGGTGACCAGTAAGGTCTCAACTGGTCTGTAATAGGGTAGAGGTCTCTGCTAGGGGGTTGACGGGGACGAGATAGAGAGACTGGTCCCCTTGATACCGATCCCTCCTGCCGGGTCCGCGCGGAATGTCCGGGACCCCGCCACTGCGCCCTGGAGTTGTGGCTCAGCTGCAGGGCACGGGCCGCCGCTCGCTGCAGGAGCGGCTCCTCCGCGCCCTCACGGGGCGACCCTCATTCCCGCCGGACAGCGTGGCGGGCCTGCTGCGGCAGCAGGCGAGACTCTCCGCACCGCACGTCTCGCTCCGCGCCGCGCGTGACCCCGCGCCGCGCGTGACCCCGCGCCGCGCGTGACCCCGCGCCGCGCGTGACCCCGCGCCGCGCGTGACCCCGCGCCGCGCGTGACCCCGCGCCGCGCGTGACCCCGCGCCGCGCGTGACCCCGCGCCGCGCGTGACCCCGCGCCGCGCGTGACCCCGCGCCGCGCGTGACCCCGCGCCGCGCGTGACCCCGCGCCGCGCGTGACCCCGCGCCGCGCGTGACCCCGCGCCGCGCGTGACCCCGCGCCGCGCGTGACCCCGCGCCGCGCGTGACCCCGCGCGCGTGTGCCTCAGGGCGCGGACGTGAATGTGGGCCTCGGGACGCAGCTGCCCCTGCACTGCGCCTGCATGGTGGGCAACACGGAGGGCCTCCGCCTCCTGCTCCAGAGCGGCGCGATGGTGACCCCGCGAGACCCGCACTCACTATACCACAACACACTGTCACACACTCTCTACACCACACATCACTATCACTACACCACACACTATCTACACCACACACTACACCACACACTATCTACACCACACAATCACTCACTACCCCACACCATCACTACACACTGTCACACACTCTCTACACCACATCATCACTCACTACACTATCACTACACGCTGCCTCTACCTCACACTACACACTACCTCACACTGCCTCACACTGTCACTACACACTGCCTCTACCTCACACTACACACTGTCACTCACTATATACACCACACACTACCTCACACTCTCACTACACACTGCCTCACACTGTCACTACACACTCACTACACACTGTCACACACTATCTACACCACATCATCACTCACTCTCACTACACACTACCCCACACTGTCACTCACTCTCTACCCCACACCATCACTACACACTGCCTCACACTGTCACTCACTCTCACTACACACTGTCTCACACTGTTACTCACACTCACTACACACTGCCTCACACTGTCACTCACTCTCACTACGCACTGCCTCACACCGTCACTCACTCTCACTACACACTGCCTCACACTGTCACTCACTCTCACTACACACTGCCTCACACTGTCACTCACTCTCACTACACACTGCCTCACACCGTCACTCACTCTCACTACACACTGCCTCACACTATCACTCACTTTCACTACACACTGTCACTCACTCTCACTACACACAGCGGTGCCAGGCGCGGAACGTCCTACACCACCGTCCCACACATCACCGAGTGCGGTGCAAGTGCCGTCGTCGTTCCATTCCCGCACCGCAGGTGGACGCGGTGGACGGCTACAAGCGGCGAGCGCTGCACTACGCGGCGGAGCGCTCCTTCTCCGACTGCGTCGCACTGCTGCTGGCGGCGGGCGCCGGGGCCTCGCCGCCCGACGGAAACGGCGACACGCCGCTGCACTGGGCGGCGTTCCGTGGCCGGGCGGGGAGCGCGCGGGCGCTGCTGCGCGGGGGCGCGTGCTGCCGGGCGGCCGACGCGCACGGCGAGACGCCGCTGCACTGGGCGGCCAAGCGCGGCCAGAGGGCGATCGCGGCCGCGCTGCTGCGGCGTGGGGCCGACCCACGTGCGCGGAACCGCCTCGGCGAGACGCCCGTTGCGCAGCTGCTGGCCCTGATGGCGCACCGCTACCGGAACGATGACGACGACGGTGACGACGGTGACGACGGTGACGACGATGACGACGACGACGACGACAGCGGGGAGGACGAGGGAGACGAGAGGAACGATCAGGAGGGGTGTCTGCGACTGCTGCTCGCGGCGGCTGGTGGCTGGGTGGACCTGCCCAGGGAGGACCAAGGCAGCCAGATCCTTGGCCGGATTTCCAGGTGAGGCTCCAAGAAACCTCCAGTGGTCGCTATCGGATTTTGATATCGAATCTCGGGGCGCTGGAATTGGGTTGCGGTGTCTTGAATGCAACCTCCATCGCCGTCAAAAGTTCACAAGCACAACTTCGGCCGAAGTTGTAATATTGATCTCATATCTGGGGTGGAGCACCCAATTCCTACCTCGCTGCATCTGATATAATTCAGAGTAATTCAGGATGACCGATGATCCACCACTCAATTCACTCGCTCATCGGCAGTCATTCGCTTTCTTATCACTCTCATCGCTACTATCATTGTTTTTACGGTTTCCGTGAACTCATTGGTTCCTCCACCACAATGGAGGTCACAACACCACCCACGCACTCACTCGCACACTGCAGATCACCTCACTTCTCTTTCTGCTTCTTTCCTTGCGCTGCTTCACTTTGGAATTCCCTCCCATCATCATCGTCTCTTTTCCCAAGCTTTTACAATAATAACCTTGCTAATGTCAAGAAACATTTGACACGCTTATCTGCTACAACTATGACAGTGCTGTTTGTTGCTGGACGCTTACCATGTTGTAGGTATACGTAGCCAACCGCTGTGCTCAGCAACTGTGTGATGTGTTCCCTGCCGTCTGTCGTGTGCAGCTGCCCTCGTTTGTGGGTGCGTGTGCAGAGCCTGCGTTCGCGCGCACCGTCGCTGGCCAACCAGAGCCGCGCGGCCGTGCGGTGCGCCCTGGGCGTCCGGGATCTGCGCCCGGTAGTGGAGATGCTGCCCCTGCCCCGCGCCCTGCAACAATTCCTGCTGCTAAGGCAGTGACGCCGCGCCGCCCAGTCACCAATCGGAGGCTGCGAGTGCAGACACCGCGAGATTTATTCGGACAATCACGCGGCCACAGCGGCCGCTATTGTCTCAGGAGAAAAAACACACGTGCACAAAACTACCACGCGTGCCTTTTCGGTAAAACTGTAGGCGTGGGTTTTACCACTCGGCGCCCGCACGGAGCCGCTGGCATGCGAGCCAGACCCGGGCCGTCCCAGGAAGACACCTCCGCACCGCAGACGCCAAAGGCGACAGGAGCCTCCAACGATGCTGAAACACAGACACGTGCGGCCGTGAGTTCGTCCAATGGGCCTTCACAGAAGCCTAAAATAGGCCTTGAACGCTGGAGGATTGGGCCTTCAGTTTATTTTGTGTAACGGGGTGAGAACTCAAGCACCAGGCTGCACCATTTGCAAGAGTGACCTGGGTAACCAAAATCATGAATGTCTCCCGAAGTACAGGGTGGTCCACATGTCTTATGACCCCCCCATTTATTTCTCTAAAACTATATATTTTTTACTATGTTTATATAAAAAACAAATGAATATGCAAAGGGTAAACAAATGAATATGCAAAGGGAAAAAATTAGGGGTCAATTAATTGGGGGTCATAAGACACCTGGACCACTGAACAACGCTAAAGCAAATGAGATTAGAGCAAAAACAACCACTTCACAGAAGACATCTGAAAGAGTGCACAAACATAAATCAACGTGAAACCAGTGTCCTGTGACGAGCTGGAAGACAGCCCTCACAGACGTGACGCTGGTGCCGACTCGAGGGCCTGACGGGCGCGTTACCGCGTGCGTGGGCGACGTCCTCGCCGAGCCCTCGTCATCAGCTCCGCGGGGAGTCCCTGTGGGCGGAACGGAGCGAGTTGGACGAGGGAGGAGCTGCGATGAATGTTTCCCGAACGCGACTGCGACGGTATTCAGATTCCCGATGCGGGGGCTGCGTTGGCTGCATTGGCTGCAGCGTACCAGCACGATGCAAACACGCGTTGCTCACCGACTTCGCCGTTGATACGGTGGCGAGGGCGTCATTACAGCAGCGCTCACTACATCGCGTCCAGTATATCTCTCGCTACCGCCACAGCTACCAGTTACGTGCCTACTCCGGTCTTATCGGCGAGCCGGAAAATGCTCGGTAGGGAATGAAGCCCTGACGGCGTCTAAATGCCGCCTTAAAACAAAATAGGATATTTGCACTGTTCTCTCCGTTATGTATGCTCAAAACAAAGGTGGCCATGGTGCTGGAGATATGTGCTGAGGATACATATATTGTGCTGTATACAAAATAAGGCAATAAACTATAAAGAATATAAAGAAGTGCAGTCCCTGTGTCAATCCACTGCTGCGTGAGTGTTTTGGGCGTTATTTGCCCACGCATCACCACGCTGGTCAGTGTGGGTTGGTGAAGGCGGGGAGCACAGTGCAGCACAGCAATGGATTTTGCCGCCCTGTCCTCCGCTGCCCATGACGTGGCCCAGAAGTAGTCAATGACAACCCACCGTGCATGGGGGTTGCTCATCCGAGCATTATCCAGCCTCAACTGCATAGCACCCGAGGTCGGACAATTGGGCCGACAATCGGATCCCCCGCAGAGCAAAGTCTCGGTTGTCTTGCGCTTATAACGTGGACGCGTTGCGGTGTCTGCGGAGCAGCACGAGCCACGCACGTGAAGCTGGTCTCCTGACGCGCATGGGGCCTGCCCTGGTAGGGAGGCGGTCGGGAAGGTCGCTCACTTGGTGGGGTCCTGCGGGGGGCAAGGGGGGTAAGGAGGGTTGGGTCGAGCGAGGTGGAGGTGGCATTGGCAGTGAGTGGGAGAAACCACTCGCACGTCATTACCCAGATCCGCGTGCGACTGAGTGTGACCATGTGTGTGTGTTTTTGTGCGGTTACGTGTGGCTCATTGTGCGCCCACGTGTTTAATTGCGTTCCACGTGCATCATACTTCTGTCCATGTATGCCTGTGCAAGTGCATCTTGCCAATAACAGTCACAAATATTTGAAACAGTCCTGGGCCTCCCCTAAGTCGACTCAGCCTTAAAATGAGTACCTGGTGCGGTATGTAAAGATCAACTCTAGGGTGATGAATGCGGCCGGACATTGTTTTGGCCACCCAACCCCTCGTTTGCCGTACCGGCTTTCATAGTTGCTCACAAACAGCACTTGGCCCAACGGTCTGTTAAAGGCAATACGGGGGATCTATGTATTTGTGGCGTGTCCAAGTCTGTGCGTGCGTGTGTTTGCCCGTGCGTGCGCGTGTTTGCCCGTGCGTGTGCCTGCTCACTGCTCGGCCCCGATGAGCCTCGTGGTGCCGGTGTCCCCGTCCGGTCCCCGGCTGGGGAGGGCCCCCCCCCCACGGGGGTTAAACATGGGGAGCGTAGAGAGCGGTCGCACGTCGCGGCGCAGCGCCAGGTCGCGCAGCTCTCGCACCGTCTCGCGGATCGAGCGGTGGTGCACCAGCTGCATTCTGGGGACGCGCGGGGACAGGGATCGACGCTCAAACCCGTGCCCAGCTCGACCGATGACCCGGCCGACGCCAGCTCCGCTCTCGGTCACCGAGCGGCGGTCGGCATCGGCCTGGGTTATCGGCGTCGTAAACGCCGAACGGCCGACGCTACGCACACGGCTCTGTTGATGCATTTGTTCAGAGGACGGGAGAGGGTCGGCCTCTTGCTAAAGGGAGGTGTCTGTAACATCGAGTAGGCTACGTTCTTTTTGATCCTTTTAGCCGAGTCGAGGTGTCGGTGAAATTTTATTTTAAATCTAAGCAGAATCGATCACGGAAGAGGCCTACCATCAAGGTGGATGCTGCATCTTGTCAAGTTTACCTACTGGGTCGACTCCCCCCAATGCGGCCAAACCTCGGTGGGCCCTCGGCACGGCAAGGGGCGACGTGAGGTGAGGGGCGACGTGAGGGGAGGGGCGACGTGAGGTGAGGGGCGACGTGAGGTGAGGGGTGACGTGAGGTGAGGGGTGACGTGAGGTGAGGGGTGACGTGAGGTGAGGGGTGACGTGAGGTGAGGGGTGACGTGAGGGGAGGGGCGACGTGAGGTGAGGGGTGACGTGGTGAGGGGCGACGTGAGGTGAGGGGTGACGTGGTGAGGGGCGACGTGAGGTGAGGGGTGACGTGGTGAGGGGCGACGTGAGGTGAGGGGCGACGTGAGGTGAGGGGTGACGTGGTGAGGGGCGACGTGAGGTGAGGGGTGACGTGGTGAGGGGCGACGTGAGGTGAGGGGCGACGTGAGGTGAGGGGCGACGTGAGGTGAGGGGTGACGTGGTGAGGGGCGACGTGGTGAGGGGCGACGTGAGGTGAGGGGTGACGTGAGGTGAGGGGCGACGTGAGGTGAGGGGTGACGTGGTGAGGGGCGACGTGGTGAGGGGCGACGTGAGGGGAGGGGCGACGTGAGGTGAGGGGTGACGTGGTGAGGGGCGACGTGAGGTGAGGGGTGACGTGGTGAGGGGCGACGTGAGGTGAGGGGCGACGTGAGGTGAGGGGCGACGTGAGGTGAGGGGTGACGTGGTGAGGGGCGACGTGGTGAGGGGCGACGTGAGGTGAGGGGTGACGTGAGGGGAGGGGCGACGTGAGGGGAGGGGCGACGTGAGGTGAGGGGTGACGTGAGGTGAGGGGTGACGTGAGGTGAGGGGCGACGTGAGGTGAGGGGCGACGTGAGGTGAGGGGTGACGTGAGGGGAGGGGTGACGTGAGGTGAGGGGCGACGTGAGGGGAGGGGCGACGTGAGGTGAGGGGTGACGTGAGGGGAGGGGCGACGTGAGGTGAGGGGCGACGTGAGGTGAGGGGTGACGTGAGGGGAGGGGCGACGTGAGGTGAGGGGTGACGTGAGGTGAGGGGCGACGTGAGGTGAGGGGCGACGTGAGGTGAGGGGTGACGTGAGGTGAGGGGCGACGTGGTGAGGGGCGACGTGGTGAGAGGTGACACATGGTGAGGGGTGACGCGCGGTGGCGCTGGTTCTAAGACTCACTCAGGAGTAGCTGTGTCTCTCTTCTCCCTGAAAAACAAAATGAGTATCCTGGTTATCATTGGTATGTGCTGTGGGTATCCAGTATGTGCTGTAAGTATCGGGTGTGTGCTGCCCATATCACAGGTGCGCAGTGAGGAAAACGACACGTGGCTGGGTAGTCCAGTACAGCCGAAATCTCGGGTGTGAATCCAAGTTTACCGTCGCCTGTGTTTAAGCCGGGTCCTCAAGTTTCTCTACTATTTTTGCAGATGGCATGGCAAGTGTTCAGCAGCTAAACACCAACGAAGGTTCCCAAGTGTAACAAGTCGATGGTCTCAGAGCTGGTGGGAAAGTGTTGCCTTTTGCCGGCTCACTCGCAGCTCTGCGGTATCCATTTCTGCGGGCCGATCCCCGACCGCAAAAGGTGACGACCGCTCTGGGAGATTCCCAAATCGATCCCGAGTCTCGTCGCGTGACCCGGGGGGAGGGGGCGCCACTCACAGGCCCTCGCGGCGGCAGCACATGACGTAGGTGAGGACGGCGATGAAAAGGACCGCGAGAACCAGCGGCAGCGCGACGGCCAGGGCGTACGCGGCCGAGAAGTCGCGCGGCGGCAGGTCCGACGGGGGCGGCGCCCACGCCGGGCCCCAGGCGTCGAGGACCCCGCTGCCTCCCGGGGCCTCGTCCCCGGCCTCCAGGGGCCCCGACGCGTTCAGCTGTGCGCGGGGCGCGGGGTGACACGGCGGGCACCACGTGCACTCACTCAACTAGTCACTCACCTAGTCACGCTGCCAGGCATTACTACTCTACTAGTCACTCACCTAGTCACGCTTCTTGGCACTCTAATAGTCACGGGTCTACTAGTCACTCATCTATTTACTCAACTAGCTCTACAACTAGTCATTCAGTCTCGTCACTCAACTACTTATTCAATAGTCACTCGACCAGTCAGTCATCTAGACCAGCGGGCCCCAACCTTTATGGCACCAGGGACCGGTTTCGTGGAAGACATTTTTTTTCATGGATCGGGGGAGGGGGGGGGGTCATCATTGGGTCTTTCCCCCTTTTCAAAGAAGCTCTCCAGCGACGTTTGATTTTTACTCCTTGTGGCTATTGGGGGTTAGAGCTTGTGGGCTTACCAACACCGTGACTGAGACAGTGCGCAGTGCGGGCAAAAGGCGCGGACGGAAGTGGTAAATAATAAAATAATGGGGCAGGCCATCCGCGGACTCGCCGCTCACCTCCTGCTGCCGTGCGGCCCGGTTCCTAACAGGCCGCGGACCAGTACCGGTCCGCGGCCCGGGGTTTGGGGACCCCTGATCTAGACGATGCTGGGTGTTAGACGGTGGCCGGCAGACCGTACTGGCCGCTGGACGTGCGCCTCCCTGCGCCCCCTCACCAGTCGGAGCCGGCACCAGTCGCTGCGGAAGCGCGGGTAGAAGATGCTGTGAGTGGGCGGCGCGGGCGCATGGCGCTGGTCGCACGAGGAGGCGGCCTGGCGCACGGCGTCGAGCAGGCGCGGGGACGCGGCGTCCGCGCCCACCTGGACGTACACGCTGCGGGGACAAAGGCCCCGCCGGAGCGAGCGCTGTTAGCGAGCGGCACCTACGAAGGCCGGTACGGCACACGAGGGGGTGGGTGGCCAGCACCACGCCCGGCCGCCTTTGTTTCCACACTCGGACCTGTTCAATTATTCAGCACAGATGTTTAGAGTGTTTGGCTGCTATAAATTTCCATAAGTGATAAGCCACTTTGCTGAGCTTTCATTTGTGGCCAGGTCGCTTCTGAAAAAGAGCTGTGTAGCTCAGTGGGCCTTAGCTGCTAAAATAGCAAAAAGTTTAGAAATACATTGTTTAAGTTTGTTTAAGTTTGGCCGCGAGCTGGCATCTAATTCAGGTGGCCGGGTTCATAGTGCGGTGCGCTAACCGCCACGCCACTGCTCCCCGCCACTCTACGCATACACAATCTCAATGGGCACGCACCCCTCCTTGAGGCCCCGGATGGGGAGGGGCACGCGGCCCCCCCTCTCCAGCGCCGACGTGACGTTGACGAGGCGGAAGGCTTGGGGGGGTGGCTGGGCCCCCCAGGCGGTGCGGGCCAGCTCCTCGAAGCTGGCCCTCACGTCCGGGCGCAGCAGCTCGTCCACATCCACGTTGGACAGGAACAGCTCGAAGCGGAACGGCACCTCTGCAGCACCCGTGCACACAGAGACAAAGATCCTCCACGTAGCCTCTTACGGGCTGTTGGCGAAAGCGCCTTTCGCAAGCGGCACCTGGTGATGTGATGGTGGTGATGATAACTGTGGTGCCGGTGATGACAGTGGTGATGATGATGGTGGTGGTAGTTATGATGAAGATGATGATCATGTTGGCGGTGATGGTGGTGAAGGTGGTACCGTTGTCTGGCACTGCATGGATGTGGAGTATGAGTCGTTGCTTCACCACTTGGAACGTGCGGCGGTTACAGGCAACCACCTGCAACCACACACAACCCGATTACACAGACACGCACAATTTATAATGTGTGTGTGTGGCTTTGAGTGTGGCTGGGAGCGGTAATGTAGCAGTTAGCGTGCTGCGCTACGAACCCGGAGACCTGAGTTCGATTCCCGCTCATGGCCAACTCCAGCAATAATTTTCTAAACCGGTTTGGTGCCTCCCCTAGGTCGGCCCAGCCTCAACTAAGTATCTGGTACGGTGTGTAAACATTTTCACGAAGGAGACAAAGGCGGCCGGGCATGGTGTTGGCAACCCACCTCCGCGTGTGCCATGCCGGCATTCATAGGTGCTCGCTAACAGCACTTGCCTCTACAGTCCGTTATGGCCATATGGGGTATCTTTGTCTTTGTGTGTCGGGGCAGAGCCGTACCTGGATCACGCTCTTGCCTTCGTGCCGTGCGCTGGCTGTGCCGTACAGGAGCCCGTTCTCATACGGTGACCTTTGCAGGTAGCGCAGCCAGCCGGGCAGGTCGGGGTGACCCTCCAAGTTCAAGTTAAAGGTCATGGGGTCATCTGGACAGGCAGCACAAGCGCACGCATTCACAGCGTCGGCGTGCGTGCGGTGTATCCAGCGCCAACTCACGGATCGGCTATTTCTATTGCGCATATCAATACAAAGATCCCCTGTATAGCTTTTAACAGACTGTTGGGGTAAGTGCTGTTAGCGAGCACCTATGTAGGCCGAAACAGGACACGAGAGGGTCTCCCTAGTGGTGATGTTTACACACCGCACCAGGTACTCATTTGAGGCTGAGTCAACCTCGGGGAGGCCCAGGACCGGTTCAGAAAATCGTCACTGGTGTTGCCCGTAAGCGATATGTAAACATGGCCACTGGGGAGACAAAAGCGGCCGGGTATGGTCTTGACCACCCACCGCCTCGTGTGCCGTGCCAGCCTTCATCGGCGCGTGCATACACGCACACGTACGCACGCGCGCACGCGCGCACGCACACACACACAAACGCACTCTTACCTCGGCGTCCCTGGAAGAACTCGGCGAAGTACTCGCGGTTGAGGAAGTGCACGAAGAGGGTGTCCGGTGACAGGTAGACGTTCTGGTCGCCCGCGGCTCCGCTCGGCAGGCTGCAAGCCACCAGCAGAACTGCCGCAGGGCAAGAACCGGCGCACGAGTCCTCGTTAACGCGTTCCAGCTAAGGTTTGGAATTGTTAATGCAACAGCTGTGCCGCCCGTCTGTCCGCACGTCCGTGACGCGTGGCCATGATAACTCTCGTGAAGTTGATCCAACGTGAGCAGAATGTTTTCGTGCGGAATAGTCTAGCCGCCAGGCACTCGCCCTGGAGAAACCCCGCGACGTTGATGAAACGTCACAGTCCAAAACCCGGCACTTCCCCAGATTTGATGGCGACTGCGCCGCTACCGGCATCACGAGCCGAACGATCCCTCTGCATCTCTCCCAGTGACCAGCGCCACACCTCGTGTGAAAGAATAGTCCGCAGAAGCGGATACCACAGAACCCCATCCAAAATCTCAACTGACATCTGGCTCATACTCTGGAGGGGCAGCACTTTCCCATCTGCCCCTGCCACCGAGAGTATTGTTCGTCCTGCGACAATCAAATTATTATTTTAAATCGTGCAGTCATTGGTGGCCAGGCTGGGACCTCCAACTATCACTGCACTCGAGAATCTGGCTTTTGTCTTGCTTTGAATTGCGGTTTCTGAGCAAAGGCCCAACAAGCCAATCAATAGCACTATTGAAGGTGCAATAGATAAGAGTGTAACAAGTGTTTTGAATTGAGTAAGGTTCTTATTGTAATAGCTTGGGGGAAAGAGACGATGATGGCAGGAGGGAATTCCAGAGTGAAGCAATGTGATGGAAGAAACAGAAAAAGAAGTGGAGTGACCTGCAGTGTGGTGAGTGAGTGGGTGGTCGAGTGGGTGGGTAAGTGAGTGGCTGGGTGAGTGAGTGGGTGGGTTTGTTGTTGTGACCTGCAGTGTGGTGGGTGAGTGGGTGGGTGGGTGGGTGAGTGAGTGGGTGAGTGAGTGGGTGGGTGAGGGTGTGTTGTTGTGACCTGCAGTGTGGTGGTGGTTGAGCACTGTGGTGGGTGAGTGGGTGGGTGAGTGGGTGGGTGAGGGTGTGTTGTTGTGACCTGCAGTGTGGTGGTGGTTGAGGACTGTGGTGGGTGAGTGGGTGGGTGAGTGGGTGGGTGAGTGAGTGGGTGGGTGAGTGGGTGAGTGAGGGTGTGTTGTTTTGACCTGCAGTGTGATGGTGGTTGAGCTATGTGGTGAGTGAGTGGGTGGGTGAGTGGGTGGGTGGGTGAGTGGGTGAGTGGGTTAGTGGGTGAGTGAGGGTGTGTTGTTGTGACCAGTGGTGGGTGAGACAAAGCAGTCAGCGTCTGGTGGACCGAGCCCTGAACGTGAGTGGAGAAATAAATTAATTAATCACGGGCGGCTGACGCCGCATTCCCAACACAGATCCCAGCGGCGCCGTCCCGGCGACTCCACCTCTGTGCTGCCCGCACGTGGCACGAGTCACTGGCACGAGTCACCGGCACTCCTCACCTGTGGCCAGCGCGGCGGTTAGGAGGGGAAACCCGGCCATGGTGCAGACTCGCGGCCGCAGGCCCGGAGCTCCAGTCGGCAGTGGAGGCCGTGAGGCAGAGTTGGGGGGCCCGAGGCTGGGGGGGGGGGTCAAGGCAGCAGCTGCTGCTGTCAGAAATAGAAGCCGACGCACGCGCGCGGGAGGCTATTCTGGGAGCGTGGCGCGACCCGCCGCGCAGCAACACTCGCAGCGAGCGGCAGAGCGCACAACGCAGACACACACACACGGCACAACGCACACAGCACAACACACACACACACACGGCACAACACACACACACGGCACAGCACAACACACACGGCACAACGCACACACACGGCACAACGCACACACACGGCACAACGCACACACACGGCACAACGCACACGACACAACGCACACGGCACAACGCACACGGCACAACACACACGGCACAACACACACAGCACAACGCACACACGGCACAACGCACACACGGCACAACGCACACACGGCACAACACACACAGCACAACACACGGCACAGCAGCCCCACACACAGCACACACACACAGCACAACACACACACAGCAGCTCCACACACAGCACAACACACACACAGCAGCTCCACACACAGCACACACACACAGCCACACACACAGCACAACACACACAGCACAACACACACACAGCACAACACACACACAGCAGCTCCACACACAGCACAACACACACAGCACAACACACACACAGCACAACACACACACAGCAGCCCCACACACAGCACAACACACACAGCAGACACACACAGCACAACACACACATAGCAGCTCCACACACAGCACAACACACACAGCCACACACAGCACAACACACACACAGCAGCTCCACACACAGCACACAGCCACACACACAGCACAACACACACAGCACAACACACACACAGCAGCTCCACACACAGCAGCTCCACACACAGCACAACACATGGCACAGCAGCCCCACACACAGCACAATACACACAGCAGACACACACAGCACAACACACACGCAGCAGCTCCACACACAGCACACACACAGCAGACACACACAGCACACACACACAGCAGCTCCACACACAGCACACACACACAGCAGACACACACAGCACACACACACAGCAGCTCCACACACAGCGCAACACACACAGCAGACACACACAGCAGCTCCACACACAGCAGACACACACAGCAGACACACACAGCAGACACACACAGCACACACACACAGCAGACACACACAGCACACACACACAGCAGACACACACAGCACACACACACAGCAGCTCCACACACAGCGCAACACACACAGCAGACACACACAGCAGCTCCACACACAGCACACACACACAGCAGACACACACAGCACACACACACAGCAGACACACACAGCACACACACACAGCAGACACACACAGCACACACACACAGCAGCTCCACACACAGCGCAACACACACAGCAGACACACACAGCACAGCAGCCCCACACACAGCGCGGCACTTGTGTCACTCCACATACCGTGCAGGTCGTGGGGGTCATTTGACCATACTTCACCACGCTGCTCAATGCAATTGGTGAACATGGGGGGCCTACGGCACCTGCTTCACGCACGTCAGTGGCAGTGGCCGTCCGTCCGCGCACCGGCCACGCTGAGGCCTGCTTGGCCTCTGCCCGAGCTGCAGCGATGGTGGTGGGGGGGGTTGCCGTTTTGTCTCTCGAACCTTCACAGAGACAGCCGCTCACAACGAACCTTGACCCCCAGGGTTCGTTTATTATTGGACCTCTGTGAAAAATAACTTAATAGCTCAGGATAAATAAAGATTCTGATTCTGATATTACTGTCGTACAATTCATGCACAGGTGTTCAAAGACTATACAGTGATCCCACCGAGGTCAAATGTTCGCTCGACTCGCTCGCACCACCCCGTCACCACGGCTGGCAGCGGCGTGCGAGATGCCTGCGGTCTGCGCGGGTGCCGTGCGTGTCTGGGCACGCGCGCACGGCACTCGTAGGAACTACGGTACTCGATAACGGAACTTGCCCCAACGGCAGGTACAGGCTGTACGGGGATCTCTGTCGTTGTGTGCCAGGGAGAGTGGCGGATACTCCTCCTCATCTCCTCGTCCTCCTGCGGGAACCGGAGCGGCACGGGAGGTGGCGCTGGCGCTAGTCCCCTGTGCGGAACGTCGGAACATCCCCGCGGGGAGGAACTCGGTGGTGGTGAGGAGCAGGAGGAGGGCGCGGTGCGTGGTATGCGTGTGTGCGTGTCTTTGTGCGTGCGCATGGGTGTGTGTGTGTAGATTGGTGTGTGCGCTTGTGTGTTTGAGCGGCAGTGTAGCGTTAATGCGCTGCGCTATGAACCTGGTGACCCAGGTTCGATTCCCGCTCATGGCCAACACCAGTGACGATTATCTGAACTGGTCCTGGGCCTCCCCTAGGTCGACTCAGCCTCAAATGAGTACCTGGTGCGATGTGTAAACATCCCCACTGGGGAGACAAAGGCGGGCGGGCGTGGCGCTGGCCACTCACCCCCTCGTGCGCCGTTCCAGCCTTCATAGGTGCTGCTCCCAAACAGCACTTACCCCAACAGTCTATTAAGGCTATCCGGGGGGGTCTTTGTATCTGCTTGTGTGTGTCTAGATTGGGGTGTGTGCGTGTGTAGATTGGTGTGTGTGTAGATTGGTGTGTGTAGATTGGGGTGTGTAGATTGGGGGTGTAGATTGGGGTGTGTGTGTGTAGATTGGGGTGTGTGTGTGTAGATGGGTGTGTGTGTGTAGATTGGGGTGTGTGTGTGTGTGTAGATTGGGGTGAGTGTGTGTGTAGATTGGGGTGTGTGTGTAGATTGGGGTGTGTGTGTAGATTGGAGTGTGTGTGTGTAGATTGGTGTGTGTGTAGATTGGTGTGTGTGTGTAGATTGGGGTGTGTGTGTGTGTAGATTGGGGGGGGTGTGTATGTAGATTGGGGTGTGTGTGTAGATTGGGGAGCGGTAGTGTAGCGGTTAGCGTGCTGCGCTATGAACCTGGCGACACAGGTTCGATTCCCGCTCACGGCCAACACCAGTGACGATTATCTGAACCGGTCCCGGGCCTCCCCTAGGTCGACTCAGCCAAAGGCGGTCGGGCGTGGTGCTGGCCACCCACCCCCTCGTGTGCCGTTCCGGCCTTCATAGGTGCTCGCTAACAGCACTTGCCCCAACAGTCTGTTCCAGGCTATATGGGGATCTTTGTAGATTGGGGTGTGTGTGTAGATTAGGGTGTGTGTGTAAATTGGGGTGTGTGTGTGTAGATTCGGGTGTGTGTGTGTAGATTGCTGTGTGTGTGTGTGTAGATTGGGGTGTGTGTGTGTAGATTGGGGTGTGTGTGTAGATTGGGGTGTGTGTGTGTAGATTGGGGTGTGTGTGTGTGTAGATTGGGGTGTGTGTGTGTGTAGATTGGGGTGTGTGTGTGTGTAGATTGGGGTGTGTGTGTGTGTAGATTGGGGTGTGAGTGTGTGTGCAGATTGGGGTGTGCACGTGTGTATGTGGACGTCTCTGCACGTGCATGTGCATGCGTGTCGGGGCTCCAGGTAGAGCCCCTCCCACCTGACCCCAGGTATGCCACCCCCCCTCCCTACCTGACCGCACATCCCACCGCCCACATTCCCCCCCACCCCCCGCCCGCCGCCCTGTCTGTGAGACTCACGAACGAGAGCAGCGGTGGTGTCCGTGGCGAGCCCGGAGAAATCCGGTCGTGTCTCCTCTCCCCGCACGGAGCGCACCAGCGGCCGGGAGCCGCCACGCGGGACGGAGACGCCGCACCGACACCCCCGGCGGGCAGCGGTGAGACGCGCCGCCAGTGTGCTCGCTTACGAGCACTCACTCATTATCATGGGTACTCAGTAACACGGACACTCGCACAGATACTGGCTCACACAGCTAATCACCCCCATGGGTACTTATATACGTAGGACACTCACTCACACAGCTAGTCACGCACACACAGATACTCACGCGGAAAAATCCCCCCTTAGCCTTGAGCAGACTGTTAGGTGGCCAGCACCACGCACGTCCGCCTTTGTCTCCCATTTCGCGATGTTTACACACCGTACCGGGTACACATTTGAGGCCGAGTTGACCTAGGGGAGGCCCAGGATCGGTTCAGGTAATCGTCACTGGTGTCAACCGTGAGCGAGAATCGAACTCCGGTCGCCGGGTTTGTAGCACAGCACGTTAACCGTTACACCACCGCTATGACACACACACTCTACACACACACACTCTACACACACACTCTACACACACACACACTCTACACACACACACACTCTACACACACTCTACACACACTCTACACACACACACACACACTCTACACACACACACACTCTACATACACACACTCTACATACACACACTCGACACACACACACTCTACACACACACACACTCTACACACACACACACTCTACACACACACACTCTACACACACACACTCTACACACACACACTCTACACACACACACACTCTACACACACACACACTCTACACACACACACACTCTACACACACACACACTCTACACACACACACACTCTACACACACACACACTCTACACACACACACACTCGACATACACACACTCTACATACACACTCTACACACACACACACACTACACACACACACTCTACACACACACACACTCTACATACACACACACTCTACACACACACACTCTACACACACACACACTCTACACACACACACACACACTCTACACACACACACTCTACACACACTCTACATACACACACACACTCTACACACACACACACTCTACACACACACACACTCGACACACACACACTCTACACACACACACTCTACACACACACACACACTCTACATACACACACTCTACACACACACACTCTACACACACACACACTCTACACACACACACTCTACACACACACACACTCTACACACACACACTCACTCTACATACACACACACACTCTACACACACACACTCTACACACACACTCTACACACACACACTCTACACACACACTCTACATACACACACTCTACACACACACACACTCTACACACACACACACTCTACACACACACACACACACTCTACATACACACACTCTACACACACACACTCGACATACACACACTCTACACACACACACACTCTACACACACACACACTCGACACACACACACACTCGACACACACACACACTCTACACACACACACACTCTACACACACACACACACACTCTACACACACACACTCTACACACACACACTCTACACACACACACTCTACACACACACACTCTACACACACACACTCTACACACACACACTCTACATACACACACTCTACATACACACACACTACACACACACTCTACATATACACACTCTACATATACACACTCTACATATACACACTCTACATATACACACTCACTACATACACACACTCTACATACACACACACTCTACATACACACACTCTACAAACACACACTCTACATACACACACACACACACTCTACATACACTAAAAATGGCCCAATCAAGCAGAACGCGTTGATTTAGTTCTTGGGAGCTAAGCAGCTTTGAGCCTGGATAGTGCTTGGACGGGTGACCTCAATGCATTATCAGGTGTTATAGGCAGCTACGGAGCTATGCTGTGGGCAGTGTGGAAAAAAATAATTGCTGTACTGTACTTCTATGCTCCCTGCCTTCATAAAGACCAACGTGGTGAAGTATGGCCAAATAACCTTTACAGTTTCGGGAGGCCCTCATGCAGCAGTGGATTGCCACCAGAGGATGAACATGAACGTACAGAGCGCACACACCCACGATCGCGTGAGTCAAGGGACATTTAAACACGGAAGCTATTTCCTGTGGACAAAGTCCTCACTTCAACTGCATTCGTGAACCATCGCACCCAGCACCGTCACACCCAGCGCCGTCACACCCAGCACCATTATCCAGCACCATCGCACCCAGCGCCGTCACACCCAGCACCATTATCCAGCACCATCGCACCCAGCACTGTCACACCCAGCACCATTATCCAGCACCGTCACACCCAGCGCCGTCACACCCAGCACCATTATCCAGCACCATCACACCCAGCACCATCACACCCAGCACCATTATCCAGCACCGTCGCACCCAGCACTTTCCGAGGGTCTCATGCATGACGTGTCTCTCATGCCTAGGAGTTGCAGGTTGCTGTCACACGACGCTGGTGACCCCTGCTGAGCCCCGAGTACCGCCCCTGGTAGCGCTGGCAGCGATGTCGCGTGCGGGCGCGGTGCCGTCCGCCGGTGCTGCCGACGTTCCGCTGCTGTCGCCCTCCATCACTGTCGACAGAATCCGCAGGATCTTCACCCCGCCAGCTCCCATGAGGCTTTACAACCTTGGCGCCATTCAGCAGCAGCAGGAGCAGCAGCAGCAGGAGCAGCAGCAACAGGAGCAGCAGGAGCAGCAGGAACGCGACGGCGCCCAGCCAGCGTCCGTCACGCCCGTGCATTCTGAGAGGTTCGCCGAGATGCGGCTGAAGTTTGAGTGCGGCGCAGGGAGGGGAGCGACGACTTCCGCGCCGCCGGCGCCGCTTCTGCGTCGCGGCTCGTCGCGTTCTTGCGCCGGCACCCCCGCCTCCTCGCCGTCGCCACCGGCGTCGTCGCCGTCGTCGCCGCTGTCCCTGACGACGTTGCCGATAAAGGTCGGGTGCCAGGCCCTCGCCACGGCAGGCCAGGACGTCGTTCCCGGCGCGGACTCCTCGGGCGCCGGCCCCGACGCGGCCCACGGGAGGGACGACGCCGGGGTACGCGCGGTCGCCGCCCGCTACCCCGCCGACCCCGCGCCGCGCGCGATCCCGCGGAAACGCGGGGGGCCGAGCGATGGAGGAGCACGGCGGCGAGCGACATCGATCCCGCGCGCCAATGGCGTCGTTTCGGCAAGCGGCGCCGGTGACCCCCGAACTACTCCGATCGCCGCTCGCGGACTCCCCGCCAGGTCTCGCCTCAACTCGGGCCCCATCTCCAAGCGCCTGTCCGGCTTCATGCAGGACGACAGCTCTTCCGACGGCGACGACGACGACGGCGATGCCGACGAGGCCCAGGGCGGCCGAGCGGACGAGCCCGCACGAGATCCCGCAGCCGCCGCCGGGCACCGCGATGACGCTGCGACGGGACCGCCCGGCGCCGCCGGCCGAGGACGCCCGCGCTCCGCTGGCGCAGAGGAGGGCCAGGTTCTGGGAAACTCCTCCTCTTCGACGGCGATGTCGTCTCCCGACGGTTCTCCGGTCTCCAAACTGGGCTCCATCGCAGAATGCGACTTGGGTGCCAGCGACTGTGTCGGCTCCCCCGTGTTCACGGAGCACGGGGAGCGGTTGCCCTCGCACCACCGGCACGACCGGGGGGGGGAGGAGAGGGCAGCGACCGTGGAGGACAGGGCAGCACCCGGGGCATCTGCCGACCACGGCCAACGCCGCACCAAAGAGGGCGTCCCGGTCGGTGTGGAGGCGAGAGGTTCGAGGGAGCGTGAGGGCAGAGAGGCGGCGCTGCCTCAGCCGCACGCAGAGGCTCGAGGCGCGACCCCTACGACGGCCGGCGACCTCCGTCATGAAACGCCGTTACACACGGCAACGGGGGCAATGCCGGGAGAGCCGCCTGTGACCACAACCCCTGCCAAGGCTGTGACTCTGGCCGTGACCCCCGCAATGACCCCAGCAGTGACCGTGACCCCGACGCTGACCAAGACCACGACTTTAATTGCGACCTCAGCCTTGAACACAAACTTGACCCCGTCTGCAGCTCCAGCCAAGACGGTCCCTCTGCTCACGACCCCAGTGATGACCAAAAGTGTGACCGTAATCCCAATTACGACCTTGACCATGAATTCTGCCATTTCTGCCACCGCAATTATAACTTCGACCTCAACCTTAACCGTAGGCGACGTGACCCAAAGTACGACCGTGACGCCAGCGGGCCCAGCCCAAGCAAGCCCTGTCAGCCAGGCCGTGTCCACCGAGCACAACCACCGGTACCGTGGCAGCGGAGAAGCAGGCAGAGACGATGGTTGCCCCAGAGATGCAACCGAGGAAACCGGGGTTGATGGTGCTGGGGAGGAGGAGGAGGAGCCAAGGTTTGGGGGTCCCAGTGGGACCCAGTGCCTGGAGATCCCCGGCCTTGGTGAAGAGCCAGGTGAAGCCTTGATGCCAGGCCGCAGGGTGCACTTCAGCCACAAGCCAATCAAGGTTAAGTATGGGACAGGGAGGGAAAGAGGGTGGCATCACAGCGGGTGGCATTACAGCGGCATTACAAAGCCTATGCATCCTGCACCAGGCCGAACGACACTACGAAACAGATACTATACAAAGATCCCCCCTATAGCGTTAGCAGACTGATGTGAAAAGTGCTGTTGGCGAGTACCTATGAAGGCCAGCACAGCACATGAAGAAATGTGTGGCGAGCCCGGCCACCTTTGTCTCTCAAGTGGCGATGTTTGCACACCCCACCAGGTACTCATTTGAGGCTGAGTCGACCTCGGGGAGGCCCAGGAGCGGTTCAGATATTCGTCACCAATGTTGGCGGTGAGCGAGAATCGAACTCGGGTCGCAATGTTCGTCGCACTGCGTTCTAACTGTCGCGCCGCCGCTCCCCACGGCACGCGTGCAGGTGTTCGCCACGTTCTCCACCGAGCGGTACGAGCGCAGGAACGCGGACGTGGACCCCGTGCGCGCGTCAGCCGAGATGGAGCTGGAGACGCGAATGGAGGCGCTGGACGTGCAGCAGATTGCGCTGCAGAAGGGTGAGGCCATGCTGTGTCCGCTCGCCACACCACTTGGGGCTGCCGCCTCTTGAGGTACAAATAAAACCAGGGCAAGCTACAGATTTCCCACGGTAGCCAACATGGACAACCCGGTGGAAACCAGTAGGGGTGGCAAACGCCCTTCGCTCAGCAACACCGCCAAGCTCGTCACGCAACCGCTCCCGGTCACCAACGCCGCTCATCCAGCCCTTAGATTACTCGAGTAATCGGATTACTCGAGTAATTACTTGGGTAATCTCGTAACGAATTACGCGAGTGATCGGATTACTCGGTAATGGATTACTTTAGTACTCGGATGCGTCCCGGCTCTCACCCAGGACTGCTGCGGCCCGGCCCCGTCTGCGTGTGCAGGGCCCGAGGGCCTGGGCATCGCCATCGTGGGCATCGGGGCGACCGCAGGGGCGCGGCCCAGGGCGGGGGCCAAGCAGCTGGGCGGCATCTACGTGCGCGCCCTTTCCCCGGGGGGAGCGGCCCACGCGCACGGAGGGTGAGGAGGGTGAGGAGGTGTGGTGAGCGACCTGGGGCAGCTCGAGGTGGGCTAGAGGATGGAGTTGGACTTTGAAATGAGGTGACAGGGTGAAGGCCAAAGGTCGTCATAGGCAGTGAAGCGCGTGGGAGATTTGATTGTGGAGTGTGACCAATACCCCAGGTGTCCCCGTGTCCCCGTCTCCCGTGTCTCCGTGTCTTCATGTCTCCGTGTCCCCGTGTCTCCGTGACCCTGTGTAGGATCTGCGAGATGGACCAGATCTTGGCGGTTGACAGCACGAGTCTCGTCGGGGCTTCGCAGGAAGTCGCCACCCGCGTCCTCCAAAGCACCGGGGAGACGGTGAGGTGAGGCGGGAACTCACCCGACACTCGCCCTCCCGTCGCGACACTCACCCCCGCTCCTTGCAGGGAGACACGGCGAAAGGGACGAGAGCGGATGGGCGACTTAGCAGGCGAGAGATGAGAGGGCTGTGTGCTGCGCGCTCCGTTAGTGGTGTGGACGTGACCGAGCCCGTCTCTGGAATGCGCCACGCGATTCCCGGAGCCACGGTTTTGCCGTTGGACCAGTCGAGCTTCCTCCTCCACCACCACGCCGCCGGCACAGCCACACCGACAACCACACCACCGCTCACACACACATACCATCAACGAGACCCTCACCAGCAAGCACAACAACAACAACCGCCATTCGCCACTAAGTGGCGGTGACGTCACCACGACGCTTGTGCCAGGCCATGTGCACCTTGAGGCTGCCACGTGAAGTGTCGAACGCCCGCTGGCAGGAGGTCACGGGGCAGACCCAGCAGGTGCCACGGGTCGACTGACCGAGATGACCGAGATGACTGGCTGATGCACCACCTGTGCCCCCTACTGTACCAACTTGCTGTGCTTTAGCCGCCCGGCGCTCCGCTCGTTGTTGTGAGCGTCGCTCCTCCGCCCTCCGTTGTTGTTGGAGGGCGACTGCCTCCAACTGCCCAGCAGCTTCTTTTACGAGCCTCCTCCACAGAGGCCGATCTTGACACTGCTGGTACCAGTCATCGGCAAGTCCACTCAGCTCCACATCCTCCTGTACCACATCACTCCATCTCTTCTGTAGCCCATGCCGTGCCCGTTTAGCCCCCTCAATCCGGCCGAACAAAAGCTGTTTGGGCATGCGGTGATTGGGCATGCGGGCTACATGGCCCAGCCAATGCAGCCTTGCCTGCCGGAGGAGCTCACCGATGGGACTTTGTCCAGATCTTTCTAGGATTTGTGAGCTCCTCACACAATCCAGCAACCACACCACCGCTCACACACACACCATCAATCATACAGTCATCAGCAAGCACACCACTGTTCACACCCACTGCTTGGACATGTTCCACTGGAGGAGTCTACGTTTTGCAAGCATAGACAAGGGAGGGCACATACATGTGGCCGAGAAGACCCAGAGCTTCGTGTGGAGCGACAGACCAGGCAGCTCCTAAACAGCATTACGCAACTGACGGAAGCATGAAATGCCGCTCGACTGATTCGGAGTGAGATGCCTGCTACCAAACCGGTGCTGGTCATGAGCACACTGCCAAGGTGTGGGAACGGCTCCATTCTGTTCAAAACGTCCCCACTTACTCGCACGCGCACACCACCACCTACATCGTCACACGAACACCAGGGCCAGGGATTGACACAAGCCCCGCCCTCTGCCGGAGCTGGCCAATCAGGCTCTGGGCTCTTTCGTGCACACTGTGACGTGTACACCACTGTGTGCTGTGTGCAGGCTTGTGATTGGACGAGAGAAGGGAGCACATGTTGTGGGTTCAGAGGGCAACTCGGAACTTTCTGTGAAGTACAAAGAGGTCAGATCACCCCACCACCCACTCACTACGACACTCACCCTTACCACCCAGCCAAAATCCATGGCGACTTATGTGTTGACGATGATTTATGTATGTATGTTGAATTTCTTTTGTACCGTTCGTAGCCAACCGTGCTAATTGGAGGTGCGGGTGAGAGTGATGGCGATGATGACGAGCTTGCTGCAGAGACCATGACGATGGTGTAACTCTGATGTTCTGACGATGATGTTGCTGTGATGTTCTGACGATGATGTTACTGCCGTCCATGCACAGCTGCTGATCAGATTTGCTGCCGTCACTAACGAGGTGAAGGCGCTCAAGAAAGAGGTGAGTGCCACAATACAACCAGGGGGGTCGGCGGGGTAGCGGGCAGCGCTGGGCGACCTGAGCGCCTGTTGGACGTCGATGCCCAGAGCCACGTGGAGGGCGGCCGTGTAGCAGCCTGCAGTCGCCTACGTTCCCACGCACTCGTGTGTGTGTGTGCGTGTGGGGATGTGTGTGGGTGTGTGTGTGGGTGTGTGTGTGTGTGTGGGGGTGTGTGTGTGTAGGGGTGTGTGTGCGTGTGTGTGTGGGGGTGTGTGTGTGTGGGGGTGTGTGTGTGTGGGGGTGTGTGTGTGTGGACCAGCGGATGCGAGCCCATGTCCTTGACACCAGGACATACCGTGGAGCTGATCTGCCCTCTGACCATCGACTAGTCATCTGTAAGATGTGCCTGCCATTCTTCCACTCCGGTGGTGGGTGTACACCCAGGATCCCATTCCAACCAAAAGTGGCCTGGTCTCAGTTAGCTGATGAAAGTTGCAAGCGAGAATTTCATCATTGCTTGCAGCTGGGGTTGGCATCGTCCCCCACTCCTCCTGATATCGAGGGGAAATGGGCGAGGTTTAAGACTGTGACTCATGCAGCTCCAATGGCTGCTTTGGGTACGCGGTCCAGACCTCCCCAGAAACCCTGGCTGACGGAGGAGGTGTTCAGGTTAATTGAGAAAAAGCGACAGGCCCACTCTCATCGCCTACAGCATCCCACGTCAGAGAATGAGGAGGTTTACCGCAGCCTTCGCTCGGAGGTTCGGAGAGCCGTAAGGCGCTGTAAGGATGGGTGGTGGTCGCGGGTTGCTGAGGAGATGGAGTCTGCCTCAGTGGCCCGCGATCACAAATCACTATTTAACTCCATCAAAAAAGTAACCTGCAGCGCCACACCTATTACCATCATTAGAGGAAAAAACGGTGATCCAATCTCCGACCCCCAGGAACAGGTTTTCAGATTTGCTGAGCATTTCTGTGAGGTCCTGGGGGAGGGAAAATCTCTCAGCCAGGAAAACATCATGGCACAAAGTGGGGATAACCCTGCTGAGGCTGCGGTGCCTCAAATATTGGAAGAGGTCACCCCCTGTGAGTGGCTGGCTGAGGTGCCAGCTGTTGAGGAAGTACTGAGGGCGATCCGGAGTCTGAGACCAGGGAACGCACCGGGCAGAGATGATCTCCCAAGCGAAATGCTGAGGGAGGGTGGCGTTTGTGCACAGACTGCCCTACATGACATCATAACAACAGTCTGGACCACTGGACGGGTTCCGCAGGACTGGAAGGATGCCCTGGTGGTCCCCCTCTTTAAGAAGGGGGACCGTACCGACTGTAACAACTACAGGGGCATCTCACTCCTCAGTGTGCCGGGTAAGGTCCTGGCAAGGATTATTCAACATCGCCTTGCTAGGCACGCTGAGGAGAGGCTTGCGGAGCCCCAATGCGGTTTCAGGAAAGGGCGGTCCTGCACAGATGCCATATTTTCTGTCCGTCTGCTACAGCAGAGGTGTAGGGAATTCCAAAAAGACCTACATCTCTGCTTTATTGACCTGGTCAAGGCCTATGATACCATCAGTAGGACTGGGCTCTGGGTTGTTCTTCGTGCTTTCGGAGTCCCTGACCCTCTGCTCACGATCATTAAGGACCTTCATGATGGTGAGCGGGCCCGGGTAAAACTACGTGGCCGGGAGTCGGAGCCTTTCCCTGTACACCTTGGGGTGCGACAGGGATGTCTTCTGGCTCCCACATTATTTAACATCTATTTCGACTGCGTGGTTCGTGAAGCCTTCAATAGCTGTACCGGGGGAATTTACATTTGGTACAGATATAATGGGAGGCTGATCGACGCCCGGGTGCGATCAAGGGATGGCTCCCTATTGGTCAACCACGTTATGTATGCCGATGATTTGGTAATAGCTGCTCATTCAGAAGAGGAGTTGGAGACGCTGCTGCTGAGACTGGAGCGTGCCACTAAGAGGTGGGGCATTACCATCAGCCCCACCAAAACTAAGCACCTGCCTGGGTATTTTGTACCATCGGACACTCCACCCCCACAACTCCCAATTGGTGATGGGGCAGTTGTGGAGAGAGTGGAGAGTTTCCCATACCTGGGCAGTGTGCTTATGACCGGCTCCAGTTTATCAGCAGAGGTCTCACTCCGAATCAGTCGAGCGGCAATATCTTTTCATCGGTTGCGTAACGCTGTGTGGAAGCTACCTGGTCTGTCGCTCCGCACGAAGCTTCAGGTCTTTTCGGCCACGGTCATTCCCTCCCTTCTCTACGCTTGCGAAACGTGGACCCCCCTAGTGGAGCATCTTCGCCGGTTGGAAACATTTAGGCTGGCTTGCCTACGATCCATCCTGGGTTTAACCAGGCTGGATTGTGTGAGGAGCTCACAAGTCCTTGAAAGATCTGGGCAAAGTCCCATCAGTGAGCTCCTCCGGCAGGCAAGGCTGCGTTGGCTGGGTCATGTAGCCCGCATGCCCAGCCACCGCATGCCTAAACAGCTTTTGTTCGGCCGGATCGAGGGGGCTAAACGGGCGCGGCACGGGCTAGAGAAGAGATGGAGTGATGTGGTACAGGAGGACGTGGAGCTGAGTGGACTTGCCGATGACTGGTACCAGCGGTGTCAAGATCGGCCTCAGTGGAGGAGGCTCGTGAAGGACGCTACTGGGCAGTTGGAGGCAGTCGCCCTCCAACAACAACGGAGGGCGGAGGAGCGACGCTCACAACAACGAGCGGAGCGCCGGGTGGCTAAAGCACAGCAAGTTGGTACAGTAGGGGGCACAGGTGGTGCATCAGCCAGTCATCTCGGTCATCTCGGTCAGTCGACCCGTGGCACCTGGGTCTGCCCCGTGACCTCCTGCCAGCGGGCGTTCGACACTTCACGTGGCCTCAAGGTGCACATGGCCTGGCACAAGCGTCGTGGTGACGTCACCGCCACTTAGTGGCGAATGGCGGTTGTTGTTGTTGTGTGTGGGGGTGTGTGTGCGTGTGGGGGTATGTGGGGGTGTGTGTGTGGGGGTGTGTGTGTGTGGGGGTGTGTGTGTGGGAGTGTGAGTGGGTCTGCCCCATTACCTCCTGTCAGCGAGCCTTCGACACTTCATGTAGTCTCAAAGTGCACCTGGCCTGGCACAGGTGATGTCACCGCCACTCAGTGGCGACTGGCGGCTGTTGTTTTGTGGGTATGTGTGTGTGGGGGTGTGTGTGTGGGGGTGTGTGTGAGTGGGGGTGTGTGTGTGTGTAGGGGTGTGTGGGTGTGTGGGTGTGTGTGTGTGGGGAGCGGCAAGGTAGTGGTCGGCGCATAGCGCTACGGACCCAGCGACGGTGATGAATATCTGAACCAGTCCCATGCCTCTCTTAGGTCGACTCAGTCTCAAATGAGTACCTGGTACAATGTGTAAAGCATTGGCATTGGGGAAGCCTTTATAGGTGCTTTCTAACAGCACTTGCCCCAACAGCCTATGAAGAGTATACGGGGGATCTTTGTCTTTGTACGTGCGCCCGTGGTCGTGGCCGTGCTTGTTTGAGCGTCCAGGTTGCATGTCCCCGTGCCAGGTGTGCGAGGCGGAGGCGGCGCAGGCCAAGGGCGAGCGCCAGCGCTACCTGCTGCAGACGAAGCTGAAGGAGGAGCGGCGCCGGGGAGAGGCGATGGAGACCGTCATGGCCACCAAGGCGGAGGAGGCAGAGAGGCGCCACCGGGAGCTGCTGCGGCGCTACCGGCGCGCAGTGGCGCTGCTCGCGCCGGCGCTGATCAGGCAAGTTCGTTCTGTCTGGAGATGATCTGAAAATCCGAAACGTTTGAATCCAAAACGCACCCCTCGTGCACGCACGGCCGATGAGACTTGGGTGGCACTGCTCTCGCCCCGGACGATCTCTCTCCAAACGGAGACCGCGGTCGGAGATGCTGCGATGTCGATGTGCTGCAGGGAGCACGGCCTCACTGCCGGCAGTCACAGTGAGGATGGCGGCGGCGGTGGTGAGGATGGCGGCGGCGCTGGTGAGGATGGCGGCGGCGGTGGTGAGGATGGCGGCGGTGGTGGTGAGCTTGGCGGTGACGGTGAAGATGGCGGTGACGGTGAAAATGGCGGCGACGGTGCGAATGGCACTGACGCCCACCAGGTAGGGACTCCGTCGTCAGCAATCCAACCACACGCATGCACACACAAATGCCTTTCTGTGGCCATCTGGAACGCTCTTCCTTCCGCTATAAGGAAGTCAATGGAGTGATGCACTTTTAAATTTAGTTTGAAAACGAATTTCTTTAGATCTGCTTTTTGTGTTGAGTTTGTTGTCCTTCCCCCGCACCTCCGATTAGCACGGCTGCCTCCGTACGGTGCGAGAAAGGTCAACACACCTCCATGCACACAGCCGCACACACACACACAAAGACCCCCCTATAGCGTTAAGACTGTTGAGGCGAGCGCTTTAGCGAACACCTCTGAAGGCTGCAACGGCGCATGAGGAGGTGCATGACCAGTACCGTGCCCAGCCGCCTTTGTCTCCGCAGTGCTGATGTTAATACACCAAATAAGATAATCATTTAAGATTGAGTCGACCTAGGGGAGGCCCAGGACGAGTTCAGATATTTCGTCACTGATGCTGACCGTGAGCGGCAATCGAACTCGTGGTACGGTACGCTGACCGCTGCGCCACCGCTCCCCACATGCTAGAGTGAGTGGCGGGAGAATTAATGGATGTGCAGATGAGAGGAGTCTCACGGCTCGTTGCGATGATGATGTCGCCAGCAGCAGCAGGAGCAGCAGCAGCAGGAGCAGCAGCAGGAGCAGCAGGAGCAGCAGGAGTCTTCAACGGAGGAAAACGGCAACGTAACAGCCTCACAGACAGGTACACGCAAAGACAAAGAGCTTCCTTGTAGCCTCAACAGACTGTTCAGGCAAGTGCTGTTAGCCAGCGTCTATGAAAGCTTGCACAGCACACGAGGGGGTGGTTGGCCAACACCATGGCCGGCCGCCTTTGTCTCCCTCGTGGTGATCTGTACACAATGCACCAGGTTCTCATTTGAGGCTGAGATGGCCTAGGGGAGGCGCAGGACTGGTTCAGATCATTGTCACTGGTGTTGACTGAGTGGGAATCGAACTCGGGCTGCCGGGTTCGTAGGGCAGTGCGCTAACAGCTACATTACTGCTCCCCGGTGCACACAGGTACACGTACACATGCACGCACACACACGTATACACGGGCACCCACAAAAACAAAGACACACACACTTGTACACGCATGCTGGTACACAAATTTTTTGGATCTTATGTTTCGTATCAGGGCCCGATTTCTGGATTAACTAAAGACATCAACAACACATTCCTGACACGGAGGCGCGTGTCCGTGTATCCGTGTCCGCGTGTCCGTGTCCGCATGTTCGTGTCCGCGTGTCCGTGTCCGTGTGTCCGTGTCCGCGTGTCCGTCAGTCCAGGTGCTCAGGGACCCCCCGAGGACGGCCCCCGCCCCCCGGGCCCCCGCCCAGCCCCCTACATCAGCAAGGGACCCCTCTGGCGGCTAGGGTAGGAAGGGGAGGGGTACCTTGCACCCCCCCTGGTGACTTAACCACCCAGGAGCAAACGGCTCCAACCGCACCGCTCCAACCACACCACTCCAACCACACCGCTCCAACCACACCGCTCCAACCGCACCGCTCCAACCGCACCGCTCCAACCACACCGCTCCAACCACACCGCTCCAACGACACCGCTCCAACCACACCGCTCGAACCACACCGCTCCATCCACACCGCTCCAACCACACCGCTCCAACCACACCGCTCCATCCACACCGCTCCAACCACACCGCTCCAACCACACCGCTCCATCCACACCGCTCCAACCACACCGCTCCAACCACACCGCTCCAACGACACCGCTCCAACCACACCGCTCCAACCACACCGCTCCATCCACACCGCTCCAACCACACCGCTCCAACCACACCGCTCCAACCACACCACTCCAACCACACCGCTTTAAGCGCTCCACGACTCCACGACTCTGACCGCACCGCTCTTGAACACGTTGTACACCACGGGGGTCCCCCCCACCTGGATTCACCACAGCTCCACCACCACAGCTCCACCACCACAGCTCCATCACCACAGCTCCACCATCACAGCTCCACCATCACAGCTCCATCACCACAGCTCCACCATCACAGCTCCACCATCACAGCTCCACCACCACAGCTCCACCACCACAGCTCCACCACCACAGCTCCACCATCACAGCTCCACCACCACAGCTCTGGCACCAAACAGTACCACCACTTATACATTGGTTGGTATAAAAAATATTATATATTTAAAAAAAAATTCATTTTAAGTGTTATCATAAATAAAAATTTAAAACAAATTCATAAAATTCAATGATTAATTATTATGCATATGATCAGGAACAATTGTGGAAAACCATAATGAATAGTGATTACGGCTACTTAATTCAAGATCATTTAGTGAATTAATTTAAACAATTAATAGATTATCGCATTAATCAGAAGTTATGATTGGCTTTCACGTTGTCTATGGGTATGCATTATCAATTGTGATATTAATGATTTTCGCTCATCAATTATCGACAATTATGTCAGGTCTCAGAATTCAGATCTCTCCTCAGGATAGTTCTCGAAAGTGAGAAATATGATGCATGAGTTCGGAAGGAAGCATTCAGTTGCTTTTTAATCGAAGCAACTTTAATACCAGCTTACATTGACACCTACAATTCCTTATCAGAGTGCAATTACATTACAAATGCAAATACACGTACAGTACTCATCAATGCGTAGCAAATGGTTCAAAAGGCATCAACGAGCAAATCATAAGATTATACGATTTTTTTTAAAGCAACAAGGCTAACGTCCCGGGGCAATGCGACAATACACAATTGGTTTGTTACGATGTGCGATGCATGGAAGCTAAGATTCTTCAATTCTCCCATGCAAAGCTTGGCCCGCGACCTGTACATAGTACAGGTGAAATGGTGAGTGGAAAGTTAACGTCCCATCTTGCATCTTACCCGACAAATACCTCCAGTCCCACGAGGATGCGTTGAATAGCAGGGTTGGTCCACTGCTGGAGTGCGCTCGCGACCACACTGCTCGCCGCTCGCGTTGTCTGTGCACCAGTCTCGACCTGCAGCTTGAGCTCGCTGCGGCCGCGCTGGCCCGGCGCTTCTTGCTCGTCAGCAGCTGTGGAAGTGGCTTCTTGGTTTGCTGCCACCAGTTGCTGCTCACGCTCGGAGGTCAGCGGCGCGCAGGCAGCCACAGCTCCTGGCGGAGGCTGCGTGCGACAATTCTGACCACACTCCCAGCCTCTTCACACCTCGTACAATGTCAGGCAGGTTGACTTGACAACAACAGAACTCTTCCAGCCTATTGCTTCGACAAAGAATTTACGTAATTAATATGGAAAATATATAGTTCTCCTGAATTATCCTTAGGGTCAATACTTCAACACGAACTTCCATAATTCCATTATCAAATTACAGATGCTTAATCCAGACCTCATGGTAACGATGTACGGATACCAGTGATTGTTAATAAGAACACGCAAAAGTAATAAAACAACCTTCTGACCCTGCGCTGCATTGTCATGCAGCGGCACGTCCCCGAACACACATTCCAGTTGAATTCAATGATGCTCGAGAATATTCATACGCGGTGGTTGTCATTCTGAACGTTTCAGCTCTCTAAACGCCAGGACTTAATATTCATTAAAGCAGCTTAGATGCTGAGTGTGGCCGGTTTCCTGCCATGGGCCCTGTTAAAACAGCAGGGTGCCCATTTATGGCTTTTCTGGTGATGTCCGTGTTTACTCCAGGAGGGCCACTTGTTATCATCCCAAGCCATGAAGCCTCTTTTGTTTTCCAACTCCTCACTGGTGCTCATTGGTTTTTGGTGCACCAGTTGTTCTTATTCTTGGTTCTTTCGGTAAAGTCACGTAACAGATACGAGGGTTTGTGAAATTAAAAATAGATATAACATTTTAAAATTAATCTTGGAAAAAAGCAAATACACAACACCACCACCATACAGCTCCACCACCACACAGCTCCACCAACCACACATACAGCTCCACCACCACACATACAGCTCCACCACCACACATACAGCTCCACCACCACACAGCTCCACCAAACCACACATACAGCTCCACCACCATACAGCTCCACCACACAGCTCCACCAACCGCACATACACCTCCACCAACCACACATACAGCTCCACCACCAGGGTTGCCAACGATTCCCCAGGTCTCAATGTTGATGCTGCTGCATCAACTGGCGTCGCCTTTGAGGCCACCTGTGCCCAGCGTCGTCACCCAGAGCCCATCGCTACTTCTCTTCTGCTGCTGCCGGTTGGGGCTCGCTGCTGTTTTCTCCGCTGCTGCCGCCGCCGCCACCGCTGCTTCGGTTCCCGCTTGCGCCCGGATCTCGACCTCGCCGGCATCGCCGACCTCGCCGCTTGGGGCCCATCCCTCCCCTTCTCGCTCCCACTGTGGGCGGCCTGCCCGTGCCCAGGGGCCCGTCGTGTCGTCTCCGTGAGCCCGGCGTCACCATCGCCCGTTGGCGCCTGGTGTTGCTATCGCCTGGGGTCCCCCGTGGATCCCTGTGTCCGTGCGTCCCTGTGGGTCCGTATGTCCCTGTGTCTGTATGTCAGTGTCCTTAGTGTCTAGTCCGTATGTCCCTGTGTGTATGCGTGCACCTGGGTGTCCAAGAGTCCCTGTCCCTGTGTGTGCCACCCTCCAGTGGGCGCTCCTCCGCACGTCCGCTCTCCTCCGTGGTCGGATTTGAGCTGCCGTGGGGGCGGAGACGTGAACCCGGCGGGCGGCACCAGGCCGAGACGACCCCCGACCCCGCACGGCCACAGCAGGAGACGGGGGTACGCGCGGCCTCGACCGCTCACCGTTTTTGTCCTCGAGACTTCTCGCTCCACCGAGCATCCACCCCACGCCTGCGTAACCGCCGTTCGTTTTCCCTACAGATAAGAGCCATGATCCCGTCCATCTTCAGGCACCTCTCACCCAAGCAGGTGAGACGACACCGAGTCACTCGTCACAGCTGTCACCAACTATACCCCCAAAAACCTGATTAACCACAATCCACACCCGTCCAATTACTCACGGTGCCATCCGATTATCCGCAATCGACTGAATAAATGATCGCTGAAATGTAATTAGCCACGACTCCCGGTGCTCCGTGTTCCACGTGACCAAGCGCGACCTCACGAATGTGCGTCGCAACACAGAGGCGGCGAGATCCACGTGCGACATTGACAACACGTGGCCAAGATGGCCTATGACCCTACCCACGACTTCCACGTGACCCACGACGCTAACCTTCGCCCCTCACCCCGCAGAGGCGCAAACACGGGACGAACGGCGAGGGCGTCCAGGAGCGACTCCGCACGGAGGCTCCGGAGGACCCGCAGCAGGACCCGCAGCAGCATCCGCTCCGGCTTCACGCGGACACAAGCTGACCGCCCCCGGCCTCGGCGTCTACACGCGCGCACCGGGGTTGACGTCGCGCCACCGGGTAGACCGGAGCAGGTGGCTCATGACGAGTCGAAAAGCAGCGACAGCGAGGGAGGAGGTGAACTGGACGTAAAAGTATTTTCTGGTCGCCGACCCCGAAATGGAGCCCTGCACGGTGCCCACGCTGGCACCCGTCCGGAACCGCAGCTTGACCCGTGCCACGCCGGTGATCGGGACTCTAATCCTGGCCTCGCGAGTTCCCTACTGGCTCCACGATCAACTCGGTGCACGGAAGCACCGATTGCCGGGCCGCTGCTGCCCGCATGTTTCGTGATTAAATGCACTTGGGACCGTAGACTGGCCGTGTGCTCTGTGTCGGGAGAGAGAGGGAGAGAGAGGGAGAGAGACGACGCGAGGAGGTGGGGTCAGGTAAGGGCCAGGCACCAAGTGACCCGCAACGTGCGCCACGCCGCGCTCACGGCGCCTGCCGGGAGGCCGAGCGGTGAATGAACCGCGGAGGAGGTGCACATCCGCGGGGGCGGGGAAATAGGGGGCGGTTGTTTCAGTTTCAGCTGCGGTTCCCGACTCAGGTCTGTGGTCCGCAAGGTCGTGGGAAATGTCCCGAGGGTTGACGGCGACCGTCCCCAGAAAGGTCAGGAACCACCATGAAAACATCGTGGAGATTGTTTTTGTGAACGTGAAATTGCACGTAAGGAATAGTTCTTGATCTATTTTTCATGTTCGACACCTTTAATATTACCGTACATAATAAACCCTTAAGCGAAAAGCAATCGGTTTTGATTCCCGAAATAAGCAGCTTTCTATTACAGTAGAAACAATATGGCTCCTGTGGCACCGTGAACCGGGCGTGCCACCGGTTCCCACGACGTTCACGGTTCGACATCGCCCTCGACTCTCCCCCACGGCGTGCGAGCACCGCCGCCACGCGACGTCGCGAGCACGCGGGTCGGGGCGCGAGCCGTCTCCGAGTGGGGCCGCCACGCATATGGGCAGAGTACGAATCTCCGCAGCGATTTAGATCCGCATTACCAACTACTTTGAGGTGTTTAATTTAAAGGCCAATTACAAATTACGCATTTAATGAAATAACATTTTAAATTCCACGGTAATTCGGACAATGCCCTTGTCTGCCATCCTCTGGCTGGTGGGGGAGGAGGATGAGAGGAGGGGGTACACGGTGGGGGCGGGGGACGGTGGTGGGGTGGGGGTTGTGCGGGTGCCACCGGCGCCGTCTACACGAGCAGGTCCGCCCGGCAGTGCAGCGTGCGGTGATACACGGAGCCCACGAGGAGGTGGGCCCCGTGGCGCGCCGCCACGGAGGAGCCCTGCAGCGTCCCGTCCAAGCTGAGCAGGACCTGGGACACGCGCGGCTGCGGCGACGCGGCGTTCTCCACGCGGAGGACCTGGCAGAGGGACGGGGGCGAAGGCGTGTGGGGGGCGGCGTGGGACGCGAACCCCGGCTCCCCCACGCCGACCGCGAGCGGTGTCGCCAGTCGGTGGGCGCGGGTCAAGAGGTCGCTCGATGCTTCACTTGGGAAGTCCCCCCACCCCCCCGGCCATATTTGCTCCCGTCATCTTGCTCAATTCCAGAAACACGTTCTACTCGGCTTCATGCCGCGCTTCCTCCACCCACGTCGAGGTCTCGTGCTGCCAGACACGGAGCGCTTCGTCCCGTCGCCACACTCTCCGACCACCACACTGCAGGTCACAACAACTCGCCCACCCACTCGCCCACCCACTACGCCAGCCACGTACTACACCAGCCACCCACTCACCGCACCGCAGGGCACCGCACTTCCCTTTCTGCTTCTACCATCGCTTCCAACGTCTCTTTTTCCAAGCTCTCACAATAACCACGCTCAATTCAATTAACCTGTTCATAACGTCCACTGTGTGCTTTTTGTTGCTGGCCGTCCGCCCTTCTGAAGTGGTCACAAATATCACCGATTGACTGTAAACTATTTAAAACAAAAATAACTTTACAGGGTAAGGCCCACTGAGCTATATATATATCCTTTTCAGAAACGGCCTGGCCAAAAATGATAGCTCAACGAAGTAGCTTATCACGTCGACATTATAGCAGCCAAATACTCTTTGCGCATGTTCATTCTAAATGTGGAGGACCTGGAGAAAGATCGTCGCCACCATGGGGAGTGCATGCAATAAACAGCAAATCGAAGCCATGACCTCCTGCATACCCAACGAGGGAGTTGACGCCTCGCCACGGCGGCCCCGCGAAGGACACGGAGGCGGCACCGCGTCCTCCTCCCAGATCCCTTCCCGCAAGGAGTCCACAATGCCGCGGCACGGAGACCGGTCGGGTCACTGGGGGAAAGCGGTGGGGGGGGGGCTATTTATGGGTCACGAGGGGGGCTACCTCCATTCCGGGGGGGCTGCTGGGGTCCAAGCGGACGATCTTCCACGCGTTGGGGTGGCACGCGAGCCACACGTCGCCCGTCGCCGAGTCCACCGCCACGTTGTCCGGCATGGACGGCAGCGCCACGACCTGCGCCCAGAGACGGGAGGCTCGCGGTCAGGGTCAGGGCGCACGCTGAGGGTCAGGGTTCGTGGTGAGGGTCAGGGTGCACGCTGAGGGTCAGGGTTCGTGGCGAGGGTCAGGGCTCGCGGTCAGTGTCAGGGTGCACGCTGAGGGTCAGGGTTCGATGCGAGGGTCAGGGTGAGGGTGCACGCTGAGGGTCAGGGTTCGTGGTGAGGGTCAGGGCTCGCGGTTAGGGTCAGGGTCAGGGTGCGCGCTGAGGGTCAGGGTTCGTGGCGAGGGTCAGGGTGCACGGCGAGGGTCAGGGTTCGCGGTGGGCCCCACGTACCTGAAGTGGAACGAGGCCGGGCCCGGGGCTCCTGCCGAGCACGTGCAGCTCCGCTGCGGAGACATCCGCGACGTACACGTGTCTGTGGACGGCGACACACACGGTGACACACACGGCGACACACACGGCGGTACACACGGCGGTACACACGGCGACACACACGGCGGTACACACGGCGGTACACACGGCGGTACACACGGTGACACACACGGGGACACACACGGCGACACACACGGCGGTACACACGGCGACACACACGGCGGTACACACGGTGACACACAGGGCGGTACACACGGTGACACACACGGCGACACACACGGCGACACACACGGCGGTACACACGGCGACACACACGGTGACACACACGGCGACACACACGGCGGTACACACGGCGGTACACACGGTGACACACACGGTGGTACACACGGCGACACACACGGCGACACACACGGTGACACACACGGTGACACACACGGTGGCACACACGGTGACACACACGGTGACACACACGGTGACACACACGGTGACACACACGGTGACACACACGGTGACAGCAGACAAAGATCCCACGAATAGCATGAACAGACTCTTGTGGCAAGTTGCTGTTAGCGAGCGCCTAAGGAGGCTGGCAGAGCACACAAGGAGTTGGGTGGTCAACACCATGCCGGACCAGCCTCGTCTCCCCAACTTTCGAAAATGTAACTGGTCATAACCACACTGCCCATGGATGGGAACTCCTCCACTCTCTCCACAATGAACGATAACACAAAGGATAAAGTAAACAGAGTACTAAGTACACACACGCACGGCCGCTCCCATCGACCACCGCCACTCGCTGCGGCGGCCAGCGAGTGTCGGGGAGGGTTCAACGCGGGGGGGGGGCCGCACCTCCCGTCCGGCGACCCGGCGATGCCATTGGCCGAGCGGAACCCGGTGGCCACGACGGCGACAGTGCCGTTTGGTGCGCGGAAAACCACGTTGGTCCAGCGCAGGCCGAGCAGCACCTCCAGCGGCCAGAGCGCCACGGGCAGCGCGTGGTCATTGGTGGCGTAGAACGAGTCGGGCCCCACGGCCCACACGTCGTTGACGCTGCGCGCGGCACGGGGACGAGAATCGGGGCAAGAGGTCATCGCGGCCAGGGCCACCGATGCCACCGCACCTCCAACGCTCTTTCCCCTCCGCCAGATCCCGTAGCTGCCGCACAGTCGAGACACGCGGCGACCTCCAGTCTCCCATCGCCACCGTGCGCTCCGAGGCCTTCCCTTGCCCTTGGTCACGGGACTCGTGGAGGCCGCTCCGATGACCGTCTCGGCGATCGGCCCTCCTCCATCCCCAACGCCGCCCGCGGTCCCACCCAGCGGGGCCGTTTCACCCCTCCATCTCTACGACGCTCGCCTGCAACAGCGACTTGAATACTCTCTGGTTCTTGCGGTAAAGTCACTATTTTCTATCTACGCCACTTTACCGAAAGAACCAGAGAGGATGGATTCCTGCCGTCACGAAAGCTTCAAATCAAGACAGCGACTTGAGTATCCACAGGATGTGAACTTCCGCCCACATGCAAGTGAAAAGGTCGAGACCGTTGGGCTCCTGCCAAGCACGTGCAGCTCCGCTGCGGAGACATCCGCGACGTACACGTGTCTGTGGACGGTGACACAGGGGACTCACTGGGCTTTCACAGGGGACTCACTGGGCTTTCACAGGGGACTCACTGGGCTTTCACAGGGGACTCACTGGGCTTTCACAGGCCCTCACCTGCTCAGGAGGGGGTCCGTGACGGTGTGCTCGTGGACGAGCGAGCGCGACTCCGGCTCGTAGCGGTAGATCTTCACGCAGCTCCCAAAGGCGCCGCCCTCCATGGGGTGGTGGACGACGAAGAGACGCACCACCTCGTCGCCGCCTTGTCAGCCACGCCGGCCACGAGGGGACAGGAGACACGCGTGAGCGAGCGGCGACCTCACCACGGGTCGTCATCTTCTTCCAAACCACAGGTCCTGCGATTCCCTTTCTCCACGAGCGTCTGGCATCCTATCCTCCCACCACCTCAGCCTCCCTCAGGGGCCTCTACCACCTCGCGACGCCGAGAACCCAAGGGGATCGTGGCGATGCCGGCTTAGCGCATCTGACCCCCGAGCGAATCAACCCTCTCGTTATTCTGCTCGTGGTGCCTCACCGGGGGCTTGGCACCCTTTCTTGAGCACGGTCCTGCTAAGTTTTCGCAGCTACCGCCGCTGCCGCCGCGCGACCGGGGATGTCGCATCCCGGGCCCGGCGGGCACCACAGCGACCCTCCCCCCGACGCGGTCAAATACAGAGCGCCAAATGCCGAGCGCCCGCAGCAGTTGGGGGGCAGAGGGGCGGGGGGGCTCAGCCCCGGTCACCTGCGTGTGACACGTGCAGGCTGATGCCGTGGGGGTTGAGGGCGGACGCGTCGGGGTCGCCCACGACGATGAGGGGCGAGGGCCGCGGGGCACCCGCCGCCGTCACGTCCACCGTGAAGATGCCGCCCGGGCGGCCCTCGTTCAGGTCGGGCATGCCGGGGTAGCGCAGGCCCTGCGGCCCGCGGGGCGCGGGAGCAGCGCACGGGAGAGGAGGGCGCACTCACGTTTCCCCCCGAGATTTAAAACAGACGGCGAACACGGGAACGGAGTGGAGGTCAGCGAGAGAGAGAGTGAGGGGGTGGGGGGCGATCGAGGGGCAGGGCCACGCGAAGCGACACGCTGCTTTAAAACACGCGAGTCTCCTCCTGCGTGAGTGCGTGAGTGAGTGCGTGCGTGAGTGCGTGAGTACGTGTGTGAGTACGTGAGCGAGCGAGCGAGTGCGTGCGTGCGTGAGTGCGTGAGTGCGTGAGTGCGTGCCAAGCCACGGGCTCTAGGTGGCGCTGGAGGCTGCACATTATTTGCTGAGTTTTAAACGTCGGACAAAACCAAAACACTTCGAGACTTTGCAAACGTTTAAAGGGTTAAGCCGTCAACACAGTGGCCGGAGACTCACGGAGGAGATGAAGGCCATCCCGTTCGGGAGGAACTCAATGTCCTCCGATCCAAACCCTGCCAATGGAACAAAAAAAAAGAAGCACAGCAGGGACGCACGGAGTCCACGTGTACAGCTGAGTGTGTACAGGTAAGCACAGGTGTGTACGGGTGTGCAAGTACAGGTGAGCGTGTGCAGGTGAGTGTGTGCAGGTGAGTGTGTACAGGTGTGTACAGGTGAGCGTGTGCAGGTGAGTCTGTACAGGTGTGTACAGGTGAGTGTGTGTACAGGTGAGCCTGTGCAGGGTAGCGTGTACAGGTGAGCGTGTAGAGGTGAGTGTGTGCAGGGGTGTGCAGGTGAGTGTGTACAGGTGAGTGTGTGCAGGTGAGTGTGTACAGGTAAGTGTGTACAGGTGAGCGTGTGCAGGTGAGCGTGTGCAGGTGAGCGTGTAGAGGTGAGTGTGTGCAGGTGTGTGTGTAGAGGTGTGTACAGGTGAGTGTGTAGAGGTGAGTGTGTAGAGGTGTGTAGATGTGTGTACCCATGGGCCCATGGTCCAGGAGGCTGCAGGCGCTGAGGTCGGTCTCGCGGAGCTCCCGGAACACGCCCAGCTTGGAGCTGGAACGAGCGGCCACAATGCTATCAGTCACAATACCTGACTTTACAAATGGAGTTGAGCCGTCATGTTCACTGCCTAGAAGTGCACCACAAGGAAGCGTGGAGGGTGCCCGCTTGGAGTCGCGCGGAGCCCGGGGGAGGCGGCAGGGACACCCCGGGGAGGGGACGCCGAGATCGGCTCGCGGGCGCTTCTTACTTTTGCGAGAGCCGTGCCAGATGGCAAATGGCTTCGGGGTAACCTCCATACAGCAGGGGATTGATGTCGTAGCTGATGAGAGAAGGCACAGCAAGTCTGGGCACTCGTGGCGCTCACTCCGGTCTACAGCGACATCTAGGCCAGCGACGATCAGGACGTCTACACGAATCGATAGGGAGCAGGGGCAGTGACGATGATGGCGAGTTGTGTTGATGGAGGCGCTCCCCTTCACGCCAGGGCGTCTCAGAGCGCTTCACGTCTCATCATCGCAACGCAAGTGAAAGGGGCAACCCCAGTGGCAGCTGCCTCTGTGCGGCGCGATGGTTCCTGCTGCGTGAACTCCCCGTGGCAGACTCGGCACCTAGCCTGGCACGAGTGGGCAGGTATCGGCTCCAACCCCCATCCCCAAGGTTCGTCCGTAGGCTGACGTTTCAGGCAAAACCACTTTTTCAGAGCAAAGACAAAGGGACTGGCTTGTAGTTGGAGATGGCCACCTTACCAGTGAGGTCCTTCTGACAAAACTGTAAACGGTTCCAACAGAAGCCACAACATCCAGGGCCTCGTCAGCAGCAGTCGGCTTGGCTTGAACCACCGCTGCTGAAATCCCGACGTCATGGGCACGCGTCCTCCGTGTCAAGACACGGGTCCGAGCTCGCCACAGACCTCCTCGATGCTACAGCGCACACACTCCTCCACACGCTGTCACTGCCTCCACACTCCACCACACTCCTCCACACTCCACCACACTCCTCCACACTCCACCACACTCCACCACACTCCTCCACACTCCACCACACTCCTCCACACTCCTCCACACTCCACCACACTCCTCCACACTCCTCCACACACCTCCACACTCCACCACACTCCTCCACACTCCTCCACACTCCACCACACTCCTCCACACTCCTCCACACACCTCCACACTCCACCACACTCCTCCACACTCCTCCACACTCCACCACACTCCTCCACACTCCTCCACACTCCACCACACTCCTCCACACTCCTCCACACACCTCCACACTCCACCACACTCCTCCACACTCCTCCACACTCCACCACACTCCTCCACACTCCTCCACACTCCTCCACACTCCACCACACGCTGTCACTGCCTCCACACGACTCCACACTCCACCACACTCCTCCACACTCCTCCACACTCCACCACACTCCTCCACACTCCACCACACTCCTCCACACTCCACCACACTCCTCCACACTCCTCCACACTCCACCACACTCCTCCACACTCCACCACACGACTCCACACTCCACCACACTCCTCCACACTCCACCACACTCCTCCACACTCCTCCACACTCCACCACACGACTCCACACTCCACCACACTCCTCCACACTCCTCCACACTCCACCACACTCCTCCACACTCCACCACACGCTGTCACTGCCTCCACGGGCTCGCCGTGCTTGGCCCCCGCTTCGCCTGCGACGTTCGACCCCCCCAGCCTCAGCAGGCGCGCATCCTGCTGAGGCTGGGAGGGGGTGAGCGATCACCACACGCACACAGATGGCGGTGGCGGTGCTACAGGCTGCAGCTGCCGCTGCTGCGGAGTTGTGCCGGAAGCATGTTGCACTAGGAACAACAACCGCCGTCTGCCACGCGGTGGCGGTGACGTCACCACGGCGCTTGTGCCAGACTAGGTGCACCTTGGCACATTGTTGTACTACACCTCTGCACTCTCTGCACTCGCTCCACGCCTCCACCACCATAACCACCACCATCAGTTGGCCGACGGCGGTGGTGAAGACTGGCCAGGCCAGGCGCCCCCTCCCGCACGCATCGCCCCCACATCGAGCAGTGGAGTGCCGAGGCGCGCCGCGTGGCTGTGAAGAGGGCGGACGCCGCTACCTGAGGTCGTGAACTCGCGCGGCGACCACCGCCAGCGCCACCACGACCGCGACGCCTCCCCACATGGCCGCGCTGAGTTCTCCCCGAGAAGTCTCCACAAACCACGTGGGCGCTGTGGGTGGGGGCACGTGGGTGGCTCCAGTGGGTGGGGGTAGTGGGTGGGTGGGGGCACGTGGGTGGGTCCTGGTTCCGAGTGCCACTGATGACGAGGTTGGAGACGAGAGCACGTGGCGTTACCCACGCCGTCATCATCACCGCACTCGCCTCCGCTTCCTTCCTGATGCTCAAACCCCAAAGAGTTGCCGCAGTCAGACACTCGCACCCCTCCCCGAGGGGGGCAGGTGCAGGTCTCAACAGGCGCTGGTCTCTGGTCTCAACAGGTGTTGAGACCAACAGATGTTAGTCTCAACACCGGCCTCCCATCCGCCACCATCATTCCCATCTGGCTCCGGGCCTCCCCATCGTGGTGATGTCTGCCAAAGTCGAGTGCGGGTCAAAGTGCATCACAGCCCGATTGGGAGTAGCCACGGACAGTCGCGTGACACGGCGAGAGACGCCATCGCGCTCGTCAGCAACCCACTCCCCACTCCCCGCGGTCGCCCCGCGTGGGCCCGCAGCGCTCCTCCCTAACCCCACGAAGGGATAGAGACGCAGCCCTGCAAGTTCTCGCTCACGCTGCTGCTGGCAGAAGGGCCTCCACTCGAGGGCACTTGGTCTAATCTTCCACGCTGACCACACGAGTTGGAATAGACGGGCCGCGTACCCACCACACGAGACCTGCCGGTCGACTCAACCCATTTGCACTGCTCGGTGCGCAGAGGCAAATGTGGGGGGGGGGCGGTCGGGAATGTAGAATCCCGTCCCTATCGTTGCAACTGGAAGTTGGTATTGAACCGGTGTCCGATGTGCCGCCCATGACGGCAGCGTGGCAGCCACACGGGATGGAGCGGCACTGCTCAGCTCGCCGAATAAAACTCCACGACGGCCGTGGGATCAACCAACAAGAGCCGAGAAAACCGAGTTGAGGATTGGTGCGAAATCGAATTACGTCCACCGCTCCCAAGACATCGGCTGGCGGGGAACAGGCGGAACAGGCGGGACAGGCGGAACAGGCGGGACAGGCGGAACAGGCGGGACAGGCGGAACAGGCGGGACAGGCGGAACAGGCGGGACAGGCGGAACAGGCGGGACAGGCGGAACAGGCGGAACAGGCGGGACAGGCGGAACAGGCGGGACAGGCGGAACAGGCGGGACAGGCGGGCAGCCACCACCGGGTGGCGCTCTCATTGCGCCACAGCGGCGCGCGCGCGGTCGTGGTCCTCTGCGTCGTCCGCGGTGCCCACCCCCCCCCCGCTGACTCCACGGGGTGGCGCTGTGACCTTCGCAGCCGACGAGGGGCAGTCCCGGTAGAATCTTCGCCGCCGCGCCCTGGACATGGCTCGGTTGGGGATGGCCCTGTGAGCTGTGACGACCGACTAGCCAAGTCGGCGAGCGGCCACGAGGACGGGCCCTCCTGTCCGTGACCCGCTGCAGACTCCGGTGCCGCGAGGCCGAGCCGCCCTGCCAAGCTGCACCGAGCAAAACAACGTAGAATGCGCCGAATCCCACGGCGTCTCAGATCAAGCAGGGCTCAGCCAGGGTGGCGTTCGCACGCGTGACCACCGTGGACGCCTTGCGATGGCAGTGGCGTGAGCGACCCATTGCGGAGTTGCGCCTTCACCCACCTGCTGGATCTCCTCTCTGTTTCAAAGAACACATTTAACCTAAGGTCTTCGCTCATTTACAGCTTCACATTCCCTATTGCCGTACAAATACTGGAGGAAGGGCCTTTGCTATTGATGCCCCCAGGGTCTGGAATGCTATTGCCAATAAACTGCAACTTGAAGCACTACCTATGAGATCTTCACTCAAAACTGCTCTAGAGGAGTTGTACACCCCTAGCTGCCACTGCAATTTAGTGGCCTAAAATAAAATGTTTCGCTCCGGATGATCGCTGCAAAGTATGATTTGTGTTTTGATTTAGTGCGCTGATCTTAAAGGTGCATTGAAAAATGTTGATACTCCGACTGATGCTCCTACTGTTGTGGAGTGACTCATGCAGCCAGCTATGGCTGCAGAGTTTGGTGGTACATGTTGTTTAGGTCGTTTATTGTGAAAATTCGGTCACAGTTCCTATGACCTGCACTGTTTCATTGCTTTTATGGCTTTATTTTGGTGATTTTCGAAAAGTGTTTTGGTTTGGCCAAGTTTGTTTGTTGTAGTACAGAGTTAGACTGATGGCCTTAATCTAAGTTGTCTTGTGGTTGTTGTTTCACTTGCTTGACTTGGATATTTGCACAGGGTTGGTGTACAGTGATTTTGTCTGCAATATTTTGCTGTATTTTCTTGGATTTTCTGTTTGCACATAGTCACTATAAGATGTTTTCTTGTTCATGTTTTTGTTTTTTGTTTGTTGCGGTTGCACCCGATTCAAGAGCCGAATGGCTCACAGGGCTATACCTAATAAATTAACTTTTAACTTTTAACCTTATACGCGCCCAGGTGGCTCCGCCGTGGAGCGAGCGGGTCACAGTCGGAAGGGCGCGAGTTCAAGTCCTGGCTGGGGGCCCATCGGCACTCGGGGGTCGATCAAACGAGCACCACTTCGTGGGGAAGTCAACAGTGACTGTCCATTGGAGAGACTCGCTCCTGCCGTAGGAATGTGGAATATCCACGACTGGCTCAGAGTTGTAAGCGGGAGATGAGATGAAATCCGCCAATGACTCAATGCTCATGAGATTGCGTTGGCTTTGACCAGGAGCGCACGTCCACGTGACTCTTCGGAACGGGCGGCGTGGCTTTCCCGGCGAGGGGATGCCCTCACTGACCTCCAGTACACCGATCCTGGGTCACCCCCCCCCCCCCCTGTGGCGCAGGGGAAGGCGTCACACAAACACAGCAAAGCGCCGCCACTGCTCAACTCGACGTTCCCGCTGAGCGCTCAAAGCGAACTCGCCCGAGATGTTTGTTCTATCGGGGCGTACCCAGAATGAGTCATCTACATTTACGTGTGTGTGTGTGCGCGTCTTTGTGTGCATGTGGGTGTGCTGGCCACCCACCCCCTCTTGTGCCGTGCCGGCCGTCATAGGCGCTCGCTAACAGCACTTGCTCCTTCAGTCTGTCAAGGCTACACGGGGGATCTTTGATCTTTGTTGTGTGTGTGTAAGATGGAGCGGTGGCGCAATGCTTAGCGCTGTTTGTCGCGAGTTCAGCAACAGACGAACTGGTTCTCTCCCATCGGCCAACTCGGCCTGGTGCGGCGTGGAAACACCAACTTTGAGGAAACAAAGGCGGCCGGGCGTGATGTTCTCAACAGGTGCTCGCTAACAACCCTTGCAGACAATGTCTCCTTCACGTGAGTGCCTCGCCACATACAAACTATCAAGTGTCCCCTGCACACCCCATCGGCGCCACGGCCTCCTTCTGGGAGTGAATCATTCAGCAGAATGTCTTCAACACAAGTGAACCCCTGGTTGGGTTTCGACATTCAGTGCCTCGCCAACAGCGTCAGGCTCGCTCGAATCAATACCGGTGAACTGGCAACTGTGTATCGGCAAGGGCCCTCTCTTCAAGGCGTGGCTCGTATGGTCGTTGTGGAAGATATTAAACAAATCATGAACCTGTCCCCGTGGTTCAGCTATCTCGCGTGTGGTTACCTCGCGGCCGCAGCCCCACTGTGCACACACTCACAAAGTTGCGCAAGCACCACGCGGTTGTGCAAATACCTCCGATTCAACATCCAAACACACAGAGACATTCACCCGCAGCCCTCCCTGCAAGGACCTCGAGATTCGTGGCGCGGCAAGTGACGCGGTCACCGAGACGACAACGGCGGCAGAACGTGAAGTTGCACGACCACCTCCTCGTGTTTCTTCCCGGCCTGAGTGGGCGTTGGCGAACAGCACTTGGCCCAAAGACCTCTGATCGGCTGTTGAAGGTTGCGGCGTTACTGACGAGATGCTTCTACCGGGCAGGCTGGGTGCAGTTCTTTGGTAAAGTTGAACGGATTGCTGCGAAGCAGCAAAGCAATCGGTCCACTGCTGGATGAGGGCCCTTCCAAGGCCACGCGAGCCGTGACGCTGATGATGACGAGGATTCTGCGTTGTGCATTTTACAGTTTGCGTCGAACCAGAACCCATGTCTAACAGAGGCAGTGGCCCGTGTCTGTCAATATCTGGCAGATCAGCAGCATTGGTTTAAGCGAGCCTGACTCTGATGATGAGACGGCGAAACCAAGCACCGGTCCAGAGGTCGCTTCTAATAAACCGATGCTGTTGGTAAGATGCACCCCCGGAAGGCCGTGTGGCATATGGGATGTGTTACATAATCGTTTTCATTTTATTTTTTATGTCGAGGGACAGCTGTAAGAGGCGAATTTTCCGCTAAACTCTCCTGTAGCTGGGTGCGATGGGTGGTCGCTAACAGCGCCTGGCACGCCCGTCTGTTCCGGGGGTCTCTGTGTGCGTGATCGTGAGCCCGTTTCTACATCGACACAAATCCACAATGAGCGTCTCGTGAATGATTCACAGCGCCAGGAGGCAGGAGCCAGGGGCAATAACCGTCACCGCGATGGCAGAATCCGTGGAGTGCCACGTGGAGTGCAGGAGCAGGCGACAGCCGTGGAGTGTGGAGTGCCACGTGGAGATGGCGGCGACGATGAGGGAGGTTTCTGATTGAGCTGCCCTCCTTAACGCCGGGGTCGTCTCCGAGCGCGTCACATCGCATCTCATCTAAAACACATTTGAAAGGGCACCCCAGTGCCAGCTATCCCTGTGCGGCACAAGGCGACTCCACACCTGGGCCTGCAGGCATTAGTCGGTCAGGAAAGTGATGATTTCTGCTGCTGCTGTGCAATCCCACGTAGTCGTAGCGATGCTATGAAGGTGACGAGTAAAGGCGCAGCCTTGCAAGCACTCGCTGAGGCCAGCGCTGGTGGAAGGGCTTCCGGTAGCGAGAGCTCGACACAGGGTATTTGGCCTACTCTTCCACGCTTTGGCTGTGACCAAGAATCAAACATTCATCAATGTATTGGACTGTCCAAATACCGTAATTGCAGCAAGATCCTCTCTAATTCCATGCAGCTGTGCGGCGGTTAGGGGCCGTAAGATAGCGCCTGGAAGGGCAGGTGTGAACTTTACAGCGGCATGGTCGAGCAGCAGGAAAAAGCGATGGCGAGGTTTGTTGACGCCACCAGCATCGGCCGTGAGGACCGCTCAATCTTGGCTTTTTAGTCGGTCGACAATGGTGGGAACACCGCGAGCCCCCCCCCCCCCCCCCGTGATCTTCACGTGGAGTTTACAACAATGGTGGCTCAGGGGCTCCAGTGAACGTGGGTTTTCGAGTCTCGGTTTCGCCGCCCGCCGCAGGGAGCAGCGACGAGGCGACCGCTCCACGCGGTCCCCACTCTCCTCTCCCGGCTGGAGCACGCCATGTACCACACACACATGTCGGTGATGTGCAGCGCGTCTTCTTCGAACGCTGGGGAGCCGTAAAATATCTGCGCCAGCGTGGACGGCACCCTCGTGTTCACCTTCTGAAGCGCTCGCTCGTCACCGTGGCGTGTGCGATGACCACCACCACCACCACGTGACTTTTCTTTCGTGTGGTGCGCGGTGCTTTTAGCGCCACAGCGCGTGGATTTGTAGCGTTTATTTTAATTAGTTTGCTGGTGACTTTGTGTGTTTCATATCGAAATCGCCTCCAGTGCTGTTGCTGCTGGCGGCAATAAAAGTTGTCTAAAAAGTCAAAGTCTCCTCTCTCTCTCCCTCTCCCTGCGCCCACGGACACCGACATCCACCAATTAGAGCGCCACGACCACTCAGGTCACCGCCGATGACCCAATCGCCCGGAATGCGCCACAACTCGTCTGCGCTCAGATGCTAGGACAGCTTTGTATGGTGAAGTGTGCTTAAAATAAACCCGAGACGACCCCACACAGCGTGGCCAGGACCACATCCAGCAGCGGATAAAAACACAACAATGTCTGTCGGGGAACACACCTTGTATTTTATTGGGACCCATGAACCGTGTGCAATTAAAAAGACACACGGACAAAACCACGGAGCAAATGATCGTTTTAAAAACCACAAAAACACCACACCACTCTCAAGCGCACACACACCTCTCAACACACACACACCACCCTCAAGCACAAGCGAGGGAGATGCAGCGACTGCCCATGCCCGCAGTGGTTGGCACGCTGCGCTCAAACCCGGCGACCTCAATGAGTCCCGGGCACGGCTAACATCAGTGGCGAGGGATATCGGAACCGGTCCTGGTCGTTGCGTGCGGCTCGGGGCCAATGCGAGTCTTGTTTCCTGGCGTGTTGGGGGCGCGCTGGGATCACACCGATTATTACACAGTTGCTGCTCAGGGACAGGGAGGGCAGTTGTGGATGTTGATGGAATCTTCAGTCGGGGGCCATGCCCTGCTTCCTCCCCTGGGAGATGTTACCGTGCAGGGTGCGGGCCAGGGAGTGCTGGGCGCAAGGAGGGAAGTGATGGCTGGAGGGAGTGATGGGTGTGCGAATGGTGCAGGAGATCGAGTGCTGCGAACGGGATGCTGGGTGTGGGAGAGGGCGCTGGGTGTCACTCCATCTAGGATCTGTGCATGTTCTGTGCACCCGGTGCTTCCTTCAGCTCCTGCAGGGAGGCACGGTCATGCAGGGAGAAAGAGAGAGAGGTCAGACACGATCATTAGGCCAGTCAAGTGTCCCTAGAACCACACTGGAGCGTGCCCTGACAAGAGGCAGAACTGGCCATGTAGGTACAAGAACGAGTCTAGACGGTACAGCGAGGAGGAGTCCATCCAGAGATTCGCGATCACACTGGGCAGCGACGTAGCCATCATCGCGGTGCAGCACCAGGGACACGTGCCCCACAGGGGCCCGTGCCCCACAGGGGCACAGGCGCCGGGCTACCAAGAGGCGCGAGAAATTGGGCAGCTGGTGGTAGGGTAGCATGGCGGGGAGGGCAGCAATGCCATCCCTTGTTCTGGACAGCGATCGCTTGTTCAGAAGCCGGGGGAAGTGGGGGCAAGTGAAGCAGACGCAGCTCGGAACTGGAATGCAGAACAGAGCGGCGGAGCCAACGAGCCCAGGCCTCGCGAGCCCGTGACCTCGCGAGCCCAGGCCACGGCGCGGTCGCAGCCGACACGAGCGCTGGTGGCTGGGCCGCACGCGGCACCGCTCGGCATCCTGTAACTCAGCCCTGGAGGCAACGAGGGGTGGTGGATCGCGCACAGACGGTGTAAAACTCCCTTTCTGTAGGCGTCGAGGTGCCATTTCCTGTCTCGCCAGGAGAAGACAGGACAGCAAGTGGACTAATCGCCATCTGTATGGGGATTAGGCACTTCCCTCTCGTGCAAGGCATGGACTTTCTCCAGGTGCTCCGGTTTCCTCCCATTTATATAAAAACACTCATCATGAATTGGTTGGAAACATCTTAAAATCAAAACCCAGTGCAGCAGCAGGCTCCTAATGAAAAAACGAGTCCTAGCACTGCGTGTGGCTCTACTAGATAAGTAGATTATAATAATTGTTATCATAGGCACACCACTTGGGGGCCTTGCAGCCCAACAGCTGCGCCAGACAGGAGGACAAGTCGCCGATGACAGATTGTCCACACTTGTTGACAGACACACCGGTACGTGTGTACGACCCTTTGTCAATCCACTGCTGGATGAAAGAGTCCCCACGCCGTGCGGTAGCCGGGTTTGTTTGCCCGCGCTTCGCTGCGCGGGCCACAGCGAGGGTCCGCGTTGCCGCTGGACACTCGGGCTATCGGTGGCTGGGAGCCGAACTCGAGTCACTGGGCCCATAGTGCAGTGCCCCAAGCACGGCACCATCGCCGGCACGAGAGCGGATGTCAGCAGGCGGCCTCTCGTCGCGACCGTAAAGTTTACGGCGAGCCACGCGGGACTCCCTGGCACCGCGGGGCTGTAAAGCCGCCGGCTCGCAGGGCACAGGGCAGCTTCAAGGCCACGCGGCTTCCGCAGACGGTTTGCTAATTGTGTAACGTGCATCTGCGTGCCATAAACAGGCTGCCTCCCCGTCACGGTAATGTGGAATTTTCACCACCGACTCAGAACCGCCAACAGAGCGTGTTCGAGCAGCAGTCACACTTTATCCCGACTCCATCATCACCACGTGAGCGATGATCAATCTCGTGCGACGTAACAATCGGCCCGAGCCGATTCCCTCGCTCCGTCTCCCTCTGGGGCGCACTGCCCCCCCACGCGGCCCTCACGACGGCCGTGCCTCCCGCGCGAGACGCCGGCGGCGAAGTCGACCGCGGTCGGCTCCCCGAGGTCGTGACCTTTGCCTTCAAAGGCCGCCATCCCCGCGGGCGGCGTCCGCGTGGATGGCGGCGCACGTGCCCGAGCCCCGTCGCGCGCTCCGGAGTTCGCTTTGCGCGACCGTGAGAACTCGGGAGGCCAGGACGGGAGTCTCAGTGGAAGGAGTGGCGGGGGTCCCCAAAAGGGGAGAAAAGCAACAGCACCGAAGCAAAACAGAAGTCGGAACAAAAACAACCGCGTCGTCACGTGAGAAATAAAACATTCGTGTCTGCGGCTGCTTCACCCCGTGACGCGTCACTCCTCAAACTCCCCCAGCCAGCCCAGCGAAATGTCGAACATCGTGCCCAACAACGCACAGCGCAGCGCTCCGACATCGCCCGCGAGAGGGAGTTGGCTACAAGGCTTCATAGCTCTCCCACACGCCAGTGACTCGGGGCTGCGAATCTATTCAAAAACACGCTCCCCCACGCTCCCCCACGCTCCCCCACGCTCCCCCACGCTCCCCCACGCTCCCCCACGCTCCCCCACGCTCCCCCACGCTCCCCCACGCTCCCCCACGCTCCCCCACGCTCCCCCGATGCCGCTCAGCCCCGTGGGCAGGGATGCCCAGACGTCTATGGAGGCTGGGGGCAAAGCCGCCTCCCCCGGGGTCACGTTTCTTAACCCCATGCCTGGCAACGCCCTAATCTCCACCTTTCGCGATTACCAAACGCGTTGGTTGCTAAGCAAATCGAGGCACTGCGCAATGCGCGCCGCGCTGGGCGTGCGGTAATCGCAGGGCGTGGACGCGGGAGTTGGGAAACGCTGCGCCAGAGGGCAGGTTTTGGGTTTCCGTTTGGGCAACGTGCCCACAACGAAATCAATGGCCACGGGTTCTGCCCGAACGTCGTGGAATGTGGCCTTCCACAACGTCAAGACTTTCCTACTGGAAGAACAATGCCCACTTGCAGGGACAGCTGCCAGTGGGGGTTCCCCCCATTGCTAGATTGCAGCAGCGCATTAGGAAGCATGACGCAAGGCGCTTGGAATCGCCGATTCATTTAAGCCGTTTAAATCCAAAGCGTTATCGTTTAAGTTGTGACATAAGGTCAGTGGGGGTGGGGGGCTCACCCTCGCTGTCTGGATGATGACGCAGCACGGGCAGAAGAGGGAGTAGACGAGGTCCATGCAGAAGGAGCCCTGCGCACACACACGCACACACACACACACGCGCACACACACACACACACGCGCACACACACACGCGCGCACACACGCGCGCACACACACACGCACACGTGGTGCTTTACACACGACACGTATGTAGAGGGGGGGCAGCATCAAGGTCTTACCTCGCTGCGTGCGGTAGAATGCCACGTGGAGCAGCAACCAGATGTGTTGATCCCGCAGATGTGTTGATCCCGCAGATGTGTTGATCCCGCACTCACAAAAGAAGAACTCCAGCCAATCGTGGATAGTCGCCTCCTCGTCACTCGTTCATCTCTACTCGCATGGGGTGCCGTGAACTTCACTCTACTCGCATGGGGTGCCGTGAACTTCACTCTACTCGCATGGGGTGCCGTGAACTTCACTCTACTCGCATGGGGTGCCGTGAACTTCACTCTACTCGCATGGGGTGCCGTGAACTTCACTCTACTCGCATGGGGTGCCGTGAACTTCACTCTACTCGCATGGGGTGCCGTGAACTTCACTCTACTCGCATGGGGTGCCGTGAACTTCACTCGTCCATGCCCCGATACTGACTGGGTTGTCTCATCCACCACCACACTGCACGTCACACCACTCCCTCACCCACCCACCACTTGCACGTCACACCACTCCCTCACCCACCCACCCACTCACCCACGTCACACCACTCCCTCACCCACTCACTCACCCACTCACGTCACAGCACACCACTCCCTCACCCACTCACTCACCCACCCACCCACGTCACACCACTCCCTCACCCACGTCACAGCACACCACTCCCTCACCCACCCACCCACCTACCCACTCACCACTGCACGTCACACCACTTCTCTTTCAAGGTTCTTGCGCCACTTTGGGATCCCCTCTTACAGCAAGACTCCCGCACAATGCAAGACACGTGTCCACTCATCCTGGACAACTCTGATAGTGCTTTTTGTTGCTGGCCGCTGGACGTTGTGGATATTTGGCTCCGGTGCTCAGCAACCATTTAAAAATATCATCTAAAATATGAAGAATGTTCAAAAAGACAAAGATCCGCCATAAAGCAAGTGGCCAACACCACACCCGGCCGCCTTTGTCTCCCTAGTGGCGATGTTTACACACCGCCGCACCAGCTACTCATTTGAGGCTCACTCGACCGAGGGGGAGGCCCAGAACCGGTTACAATATTCGCCACGATTGTTGGTCACGAGCGGGAATCGAACTCGGGTCGCCGGGTTCGTAGCAGTGTGCGAACCGCTACACTACCGCCCCCACCGTTACACACACACACATTATATATGTATTAGTTTCAGGGCCAATATCTTAATTGGAAAATGTGTTATTTTTTTTAACATTCAAATGCGCTGGGTAAGGGGCCTGACTTCTTAGCCCTATTTGCAGCCTCCGACGTGGCCCGCTGGCCCAGAGGGGCCCGAGTCGGTGGTGACGCCGCAGAGCACCGTGGCGATGCGAACCACGTGGCTCTCGACACAAACACGACGATGGGTGACGATGATGACGACGAGGATGACGAGGCGTGATGAGGCGTGATGACGCCTGCACAATACATCCGAGTGGCGTCGTCGTCATCATCATCAGCCATGATCGATCAACTGCTGGATGATGGTCGGCGGCTCCACACAGCCCCTGCTCCACACAGCCCCTGCTCCACACAGCCCCTGCTCCACACAGCCCCTGCTCCACACAGCCCCTGCTCCACACAGCCCCTGCTCCACACAGCCCCTGCTCCACACAGCCCCTGCTCCACACAGCCCCTGCTCCACACAGCCCCTGCTCCACACAGCCCCTGCTCCACACAGCCCCTGCTCCACACAGCCCCTGCTCCACACAGCCCCTGCTCCACACAGCCCCTGCTCCACACAGCCCCTGCTCCACACAGCCCCTGCTCCACACAGCCCCTGCTCCACACAGCCCCTGCTCCACACAGCCCCTGCTCCACACAGCCCCTGCTCCACACAGCCCCTGCTCCACACAGCCCCTGCTCCACACAGCCCCTGCTCCACACAGCCCCTGCTCCACACAGCCCCTGCTCCACACAGCCCCTGCTCCACACAGCCCCTGCTCCACACAGCCCCTGCTCCACACGGGGAGCCGACTTCGTCGGCACCGTGGGCCGCGAAGCCTCGGGACGGCTCGTGCCCGGCAGCTGGGATCACGTCGCAACACCGCGGTGGCGGCTCACTGCGCGTCTCGCTCTCGAGGCGGGAGCGAAGTGACGCGTTGGCTTCGTTTCGTGCTCCGGGCGCGTTTTACGTGCCCGGTAAAAGCGGTAACCGGTTTCTATAGCGGCTATCGGAAATGCGCGAGATGGGGACCTCCCGCGTGCAGACGACGACGTGTGGAGGGAGTCGGCGCCACTCCCCCCGTCGCCTCGGGCTCGCCAGTCGAGGGGCGCGGGTTGATTCAATTGCATCATCACCAACACCACCGCCACCACAGCCATCGTCACTGGTGTTGTCACCATATTACCATCACCACCATTAGTTTATGTACGTGTGCGTGGGTCGCTACGAGTTTACAATACGGTCCATCGTTTGGGTTGCACGGCCACAATCGCAATACTGCGGCTCGTGTCTCTAATTTGGACATCTGTGAAAAAGCGCTTCATAGCTCATCGGATTCCCCCAGTATAAAAACATCTGCCGAGATGTGGTGCAGCATCGGGCTGTAGTTGATGTCCTGATGCGATCGGTGGTGACACCGCGAGAGTCGAGGAGGAGGAATGCGAGAGGCAGGAGGGAGTGCGACGAGGCGTGTGGGTCTGGGAGGAGGTGGACGAGGATGAGGTTTGTCTATTCCGGAGGCCCTCGCTACTCGTGACCCAGGGCGCCGCTGAGCGGCCACGCACCCTTCGCACGGCGACTGCTGCCGACGTCGGGGTTAGGATCCTGGTCCCGCGAACACCAAACGCCAAGCGGGCAGCAACAAACAGCACAATTGCCGTCGCAGTTTGTAAAAAAACACGTTTCTTAAATAGAGCGAGGTTATTTTTAGAAGACTTGAAAGAAAAGCCGCGGGGAGGGACCTCTGAAATCACAAATCGCTTAGTGGCCAGCGACGTCACCCCTGGCTGTTTATCAACTCAAAACCCTGGCGCCGTTTGCACAGGCTGCCGCCTGCCCCCTGCCCATGCTCGAGATGGCACGCACACTCACGGAGCCTGCAATCGTGTTTAATGTGGTCTAACAGCGAGCTACGTCATGAGTGCAGCGATGATCGTGGCGATAATGGTGGCTGCGGTTTTAGTGGAGGTAATGTGTAATGGTGATTATCATAGTGGAAGTGATGATGATTAATATAAGTGGAAGTAATGGTAATGATCGCGGCGATGGCGGCAATGGCGGTGATGACGATGGTAACATAGCGATAGCGGAGGTGACGATGGTCGCCATCGCCGTGATGGACGTGACGGCTGCAAACTGTTGAGTAGCTCGATGCCAATGTCGAGGTGTGCCGGACACGACGAGGGACTTCAGGAGAGTCCGCGTCGTGTCGCCGTTCCTACCCCTCCCCCGTTGAAGGTGCGCAGAAGACACTGCGAGTACTCGATATGGCGAGAGCTGCATGGCCACCGTGACACTGTGTTTGGTCTTTAACGCATCTCTGTCGCTCTGCATCTCCATGGGTCTACAGGTGTACACAGTTTGAGTTGCATGGTAAGACTCGTCCCACCGTGGTTCGTGTTCAGTGGATCTCTACGAGTCCCTATCGTCGTGTTCAGTGGATCTCGATGGGTCCCTATCGTTGGAGTGTATGGTCCATATTTTGGCGGTAATGATGGTGGTGGTGATCAGCCAACGCGCGCGCCTACAACCGCCACCGCGTGACCCACGACGCAGCAGCAGCAGGAGCAGCAACAGCAGCGCGACTCACGTCTATGCCGCGCATCTCGCGCGTCTTGGTTCGACTCTGCGCCACGAACCACCAGCCCAGGCAGTAGACGAAGAAGGCGGCGCCGCAGAGGCAGCAGCTGCCCTGGCCCGTGTCCTCGGCGTTGTGCCCGGCCAGGATGCACGGGCAGAAGTAAGTCTGCAGGCACATGCCGCAGTTCCCGAAGCAGCCGAACAGCCCGTAGGTCCAGTCCCCTCCCATGGCCGATCGAGATGAAGAACGCGCAGGAGATGGAAGTTTCGGATCTGTTGGAACACCGCGAGCGTCGCTGTTGAGCTGCCCTGCCGAGTGAATCGCGGGGCTGCTGGTGCTGCTGCTGGTGCTGCAGAGTGCGGTGCGAGCAGGGACGGCGCGCGCGCCTATATCTGGAGTAGGGAACGGGGAGGGGATCACCCGGGCGCCTCCTCCGCACCCAACCCCCACGACTCGCGATCCCACCGCCACCGCCACGCCTCGATTATTGCACTCGCTCGCTCACCTCCCTCGACAACACCCGCACAGCCTCTCCCATCGCCCAACCCCTCTGCGTGTCTCCAAGCCCTACATATATACACAGACACAAACATTCATGGACGAACCGGTAACAGTCTTCAGAATGGGTGACCAGTTCTGAAATAAATCGGTTAGGAAGGAATGCACGACCTGGGTTAGGAAGGAATGCACGACCTGGCACGCGCCGACGGACAAGCCGCACGGCGAGCTGAGTCGCCGCGTGGTGCCGCGTGTGCCCTGCTGCCTTCGGAGTTCGTGCGTAGCCAACCGCGCTGTGCCACACAAGTTCAGCATACATACAAAGGGGCAGCCCTGCAAGTGCTCGCTCACGCCTATGTTGGCGGAAGGGCTTCCGCTCGCGGGTGCTCTCGTGGGGTGTATTTGGTCTACTCTTCCACGCTGCCCAGACGTCTGAAGAGGTGGGGGCGCGCCCACACTCGACCCCTACGCAGTGCGAGCTCGTCCCAGTCGACTGGGTGCCCAGGCCCAGCTGTGACGCCGGCCACAAACTCCGCTGAAGCGCCCTTCGCGTCTCAGGTTAAAAGGTCAACGTGCTGTGTCGATCACTGCTTGGCACGTGCGGTAAACCGGTAACCGTTATATTCGAATCATTGGTTTCCATTCGATTACTGATAATTCAGAAGAAACACGATTTTAATAGCCTCGTAAAATACAAAGGTCCCCCCGTGTAGCCTGACAAGGCTGCTGGGGAAAGTGCTGCCACAGCAAGCACCGAGTAGGGGAGCGGACGAGAGGCGGGGACACGCGGCTACACCGCGGGGTAAATGATTGGCCGCGAAGTCCCGGAGCCAAACAGGACGCCTCATGCACCTACCCAAGACAGTAATACGAATACCCCTTAATATTGTAGCATTAGGTTTACACAGCCCATCAGCCACACGCACGACATTCCTTGTGGGAGTGCAACATTTTAACCAGCGCCGGTTTAAACTTTAAACACACAGCGTGACTCTGGGGGGCGATTTAGACATCAAGTTACTTATCAGTGAAGCGTTGCTCGAGCCCAATGTTGGAGAGCTGCCATCTGTTTATAGGCATCGTCATAACCGTGAGATTAATGTCGATGGCTGCACTCGTGTTGACACATCCATGGAATACTACAGCCTCACCTTGTCGTGACGAGTCCCTTATCTGAACATCGAACTGAATGCCAACTTATGACCTGCGCCGTAAGGAGGAGCACCACAATCTGCACTGAGACTTTGAACCGCGCCGATGCCCTCAGCACGGAGTCGGCACGGGCCCAAGTCGAGCCATGCCCGGAGCCCGGAGCCCGGAGCCCGGGGGGCACCTGCTTGCTGCCATGCCAACTGGAGCTGCGATTCGCGGTGCGGTCTCACTCCGTGCTCAGTTCCTCGCGTTAATGCGCAACAAAGGACGTGACCCCGCACGTGACCCCGCACGTGACCCCGCACGTGACCCCGCACGTGACCCCGCACGTGACCCCGCACGTGACCCCGCACGTGACCCCGCACGTGACCCCGCACGTGACCCCGCACGTGACCCCGCACGTGACCCCGCACGTGACCCCGCACGTGACCCCGCACGTGACCCCGCACGTGACCCCGCACGTGACCCCGCACGTGACCCCGCACGTGACCCCGCACGTGACCCCGCACGTGACCCCGCACGTGTCACGGACACTGACTTTGAATGGTGACATTTGAATGGGGAGGGTGGCGGCTGGGCACACTCCTACATTCTATAAAGTCCACTTAGAACTGCAGCACACCCCCCCCCTCCAGCTCCAACACAAACGACAGCGCCGACCTGCACCTGCATCTCGCGCGTGCGCTCTGGCGTCCCTCGCTCGCGGCGCTATTGTTGCACCGTTTGAGACTCGTGCGCGTTCTGTTTATGACCGTTAAACGCCTCCTCGTGTGTCCATTGTGCAACATTCCTTACGGCCCTTATCTCGTTCTCGACAATACCGACGTTGCTACTGTGCTCACGCAGCGCCACGGACCTCCCGTGTAGAATAGCCGGGCAACTGGCGAGACGGGCAACTGGCGAGACGGGACCTACATCCGCCTAGGTTGACTCGGCCTTAAATGAGTACTGGACATCTGTGAGCAAGGGTTTCATATTTTATTATGTTTTATTTTTATTATTTCCCTTCTACGTGACTTTACCGAAAGAACCAAGAAGATGAATCCCTGCAGTCACGAAAGCTTTAAATAGAAATTTAAGGGTTTCCTAGCTCGTCGGGTTTCCCGAGGATAAATAAAGATCCAGATTCTCAAAGCTTCCGAGTAAAAGAGGAGTCGAAGTCGAGGGCGTCTGCTGGAGATGCCAGGCGAGTCGCCCCGCGTGGAGCGACGTCGCCTCTCCGCGGAGTTTCCCTCGCGGCCCCACGTGACGAGACTCCCCCCCCCCCCCCAGGAGGGCGTGGTGCTGGCCACACCACCCCCCCTTAAAGATATGCTCTCTAACAGCACTTGCCCCAACATGCTGGTGAAGGCTATACAGGGGATGTTTGTCTTCGTGTGCGCCATACCTGTTCGTCTGTGTACAAAGGGTGGGAAGAAGTGCGGGCGGGCGGGCGGGCGCTGTAGGCGCTAAAGCACACAGCGGAGTGACGAGCGGCACTGCTCTTGCATCATCCAGCGGTCCCACCTCATGACGGACGCTTGTGTTGCGCCCGAAACGTCGTGACTTGTTTTATTTTCTACCTACGTGACTTTGCCGAAAGAACCAAAGCGTATGGATTCCTGCAGTCACGAAAGCTTCAAATCAAGACAGCACAAGATCGTTAGGAAATCCTCTTTAAATGCCCAGCTGGTAGATAGACAAACAGCGAGTTTTGTGGATGTGTAGTTAACGCGAGATGCACGAGGCTTGTGACCAGCGCACCGTGACACGCACCAACCCGCCCCCCGCCCCCCCGGCCACACCGCGTGGCGGCTGCTGCTGCTGCTCGACTCGGCGTGGATGCGCGCGGCTCCCAGCGCAGCAACACCCAGCGGAGTGGCGCTGCACGGTCCCCCTGCCTTCACCAGCCCGCAGGGAAGTACGGCGAAATGTACAAAGTGATTGGGAGGCTCTCATCCAGCAGTGGATCGACAACGCGGACTGTGCACGAACATTTCACATTATCCAGTGGAGATGTCGGCTGTCCGCCATCACGGCTGAGGGTCCCTGCTCACGGCAGAAACCGCACCGCGCCCGGCCCCATTCTCGGCTGGGTGCGGCACCGACCTTGATCGTCACCAGTGACCACCATCATGATCAGCAGCAGCGATCAATGAACTCGTCACTAAGATAATCACCGGTGCCCTTCATCATCACCAGCGACCCTTGGCTTCTCCAAGAGGAAGCGTGGGAGTGAAGTCGATCCTCGCTCCAGATGTTTCCTCTCCACTCGCTCCGAGGTCCCCATCACAGGGAAACACGGGCGCGCTTTCACCATCAGTGGACCACAATCCAGGGTAACGGGAACATTCAAACTCAAGTGGCTCTCGTTTCTATTTGACTCCGCGCTCGCGGGGGTGGGGAGCTGCGTCCGTCTCGTTCGCCTCCTCTGCACATTTGACAGCGCGTGTGCACACGGTGCAGAAACCACGAGCCAGTGGTGAAGAACTGGATTGGTCTCCTCCCGTCTTAGGTCGCCATCGAAGCACATTTGGTCAAATGTGACAGAGCAGCAGCGATGCAAAATGTGGACCGGGTTTTGTCCTGTTGAGGATTCCTCGGCAAGATGTAGTCCCCAATGCTCACTGCTGCAAAGTTTGCCTCTGGAAATCCTACACGTGTGGAGTTCCCCCACTTTCACGATACGAGTTTGGCTAATGCCAACCACAACAATGTCACTCGTAAGCGACGAGGCACACCTGGAGGAACAGAAACATATGGAGGGGAGAGTCTCGTCATTGACAGCCGTGACGCCTCGACGGTTTGTGTCCTCCCGTCAAGCCGAGTGGTGGTGGCGGCACGTGACTGCTGCTGCTGCTGCGGCACGTGACTGCTGCTGCTGCTGCTGCTGCGGCACGTGACTGCTGCTGCTGCTGCTGCTGCTGCGGCACGTGACTGCTGCTGCTGCTGCTGCTGCTGCGGCACGTGACTGCTGCTGCTGCTGCTGCTGCGGCACGTGACTGCTGCTGCTGCTGCTGCGGCACGTGACTGCTGCTGCTGCTGCTGCGGCACGTGACTGCTGCTGCTGCTGCTGCGGCACGTGACTGCTGCTGCTGCTGCTGCGGCACGTGACTGCTGCTGCTGCTGCTGCTGCTGCGGCACGTGACTGCTGCTGCTGCTGCTGCTGCTGCGGCACGTGACTGCTGCTGCTGCTGCTGCTGCTGCTGCTGCGGCACGTGACTGCTGCTGCTGCTGCTGCGGCACGTGACTGCTGCTGCTGCTGCTGCTGCGGCACGTGACTGCTGCTGCTGCTGCTACTGCGGCACGTGACTGCTGCTGCTGCTGCTGCTGCGGCACGTGACTGCTGCTGCTGCTGCTGCTGCGGCACGTGACTGCTGCTGCTGCTGCTGCGGCACGTGACTGCTGCTGCTGCTGCTGCTGCGGCACGTGACTGCTGCTGCTGCTGCTGCTGCGGCACGTGACTGCTGCTGCTGCTGCTGCGGCACGTGACTGCTGCTGCTGCTGCGGCACGTGACTGCTGCTGCTGCTGCTGCTGCGGCACGTGACTGCTGCTGCTGCTGCTGCTGCGGCACGTGACTGCTGCTGCTGCTGCTGCTGCGGCACGTGACTGCTGCTGCTGCTGCTGCTGCGGCACGTGACTGCTGCTGCTGCTGCTGCTGCGGCACGTGACTGCTGCTGCTGCTGCGGCACGTGACTGCTGCTGCTGCTGCTGCTGCTGCGGCACGTGACTGCTGCTGCTGCTGCTGCGGCACGTGACTGCTGCTGCTGCTGCTGCTGCACGTGACTGCTGCTGCTGCTGCGGCACGTGACTGCTGCTGCTGCTGCGGCACGTGACTGCTGCTGCTGCTGCTGCTGCTGCGGCACGTGACTGCTGCTGCTGCTGCTGCTGCTGCTGCGGCACGTGACTGCTGCTGCTGCTGCTGCTGCGGCACGTGACTGCTGCTGCTGCACGTGACTGCTGCTGCTGCTGCTGCACGTGACTGCTGCTGCTGCTGCACGTGACTGCTGCTGCTGCTGCACGTGACTGCTGCTGCTGCTGCTGCTGCTGCTGCAGCACGTGACTGCTGCTGCTGCACGTGACTGCTGCTGCTGCTGCTGCTGCTGCGCACGTGACTGCTGCTGCTGCTGCTGCTGCGGCACGTGACTGCTGCTGCTGCTGCTGCTGCGGCACGTGACTGCTGCTGCTGCTGCGGCACGTGACTGCTGCTGCTGCTGCTGCTGCTGCGGCACGTGACTGCTGCTGCTGCACGTGACTGCTGCTGCTGCTGCTGCACGTGACTGCTGCTGCTGCTGCACGTGACTGCTGCTGCTGCTGCTGCTGCTGCGGCACGTGGCTGCTGCTGCTGCTGCTGCGGCACGTGACTGCTGCTGCTGCTGCTGCTGCTGCTGCTGCGGCACGTGACTGCTGCTGCTGCTGCTGCTGCGGCACGTGACTGCTGCTGCTGCTGCTGCGGCACGTTGCTGCTGCGGCACGTGACTGCTGCTGCTGCGGCACGTGACTGCTGCTGCTGCTGCGGCACGTGACTGCTGCTGCTGCTGCGGCACGTGACTGCTGCTGCTGCTGCTGCTGCTGCGGCACGTGACTGCTGCTGCTGCTGCTGCGGCACGTGACTGCTGCTGCTGCTGCTGCGGCACGTGACTGCTGCTGCTGCTGCTGCTGCTGCGGCACGTGACTGCTGCTGCTGCTGCTGCTGCTGCTGCGGCACGTGACTGCTGCTGCTGCTGCTGCTGCTGCTGCTGCGGCACGTGACTGCTGCTGCTGCTGCTGCGGCACGTGACTGCTGCTGCTGCTGCTGCTGCGGCACGTGACTGCTGCTGCTGCTGCTACTGCGGCACGTGACTGCTGCTGCGGCACGTGACTGCTGCTGCTGCTGCTGCGGCACGTGACTGCTGCTGCGGCACGTGACTGCTGCTGCTGCTGCGGCACGTGACTGCTGCTGCGGCACGTGACTGCTGCTGCTGCTGCGGCACGTGACTGCTGCTGCTGCGGCTGCTGCGGCACGTGACTGCTGCTGCTGCGGCTGCTGCGGCACGTGACTGCTGCTGCTGCGGCTGCTGCGGCACGTGACTGCTGCTGCTGCTGCTGCGGTACGTGACTGCTGCTGCGGCTGCTGCGGCACGTGACTGCTGCTGCTGCTGCTGCGGCACGTGACTGCTGCTGCTGCTGCTGCGGCACGTGACTGCTGCTGCGGCACGTGACTGCTGCTGCTGCTGCTGCGGCACGTGACTGCTGCTGCTGCTGCTGCTGCGGCACGTGACTGCTGCTGCTGCTGCTGCGGCACGTGACTGCTGCTGCGGCACGTGACTGCTGCTGCTGCTGCGGCACGTGACTGCTGCTGCTGCTGCGGCACGTGACTGCTGCTGCTGCGGCACGTGACTGCTGCTGCTGCTGCGGCACGTGACTGCTGCTGCTGCTGCGGCACGTGACTGCTGCTGCTGCTGCGGCACGTGACTGCTGCTGCTGCTGCTGCTGCTGCGGCACGTGACTGCTGCTGCTGCGGCACGTGACTGCTGCTGCACGTGACTGCTGTTGCTGCGGCACGTGACTGCTGCTGCGGCACGTGACTGCTGCTGCGGCACGTGACTGCTGCTGCTGCACGTGACTGCCTGTAGCCCAGCGCTGTGGAGGCAGCAGCGAGGGTTGGTGGGTCACCGCACGAATGTTGTGAAGCTCCCATCCCATCGGGGTCGAGGGGGTGTCATTCCCCGTCTCGCCAAGAGGAAGCAGTACAGCAAGTGGACACATCGCTCTCCGTTTTAACATCCGTACGGGGTTTCATCTTCAACTAATAAAACCACTGTAGCAGCAGCAGGAACCCTGCTGACCAAGTCACACGCCCCGGTGCGGCTTTCCTGGATCAATATGTTCATTATGAATATTACACAATGCCAAAGCCTCACAGCAAGGAGGAGAGGTTTCGCATCACGACCTCCCATAGCAAACAAAAACGACAGCGTTCAGCTGACAAAAATCCCAACGCTTAACAATTACACCGCAAATTACTGGGTGGATGACAACACAGGCAGGAGCCACACACACCTGACAGCAACACACAGGCAGCAGCAACACACACAGGCGGCAACACACCTGGCAGAGGACCCGACTCAGTGTAACTTTTCTGGGTAAACACACGAACTATTGGCGATCATAAAAACGTCGTCGTCATCATCATCAGCAGCAGGAGGGGTTGCGCAAGAGGCGCGGCCGACTCAAGCGCGACCTCGCGGCGCAGACTCCGACCGCTCGGGGGCGAGGGGGGCGGGGCTCGCGGGCGCCCCCTCCCCCGGCGCGTCTCTCTTTGCCAACACCCCCCGGGCTGGGCAATTGTATTTACAACTCGCCCCCGCGGCAGTCACGGCGGGGGCTGCTTTACGAGCACCGGGGCTTTGTAAACTTAGCAACCAGCCGGTGGCAACAAGCCGAGTCCCTCACGCCAGGGCTCCTCCTCAAGCTCGCTGCCCCTCCCCCCCCCACGCGGTCTGCCCCCCCCCCACGCGGTCTGCCCCCCCCCCCACGCGGTCTGCCCCCCCCCACGCGGTCTGCCCCCCCCCCACGCGGTCTGCCCCCCCCCCACGCGGTCTGCCCCCCCCCCACGCGGTCTGCCCCCCCCCCACGCGGTCTGCCCCCCCCCCACGCGGTCTGCCCCCCCCCCCACGCGGTCTGCCCCCCCCCCACGCGGTCTGCCCCCCCCCCACGCGGTCTGCCCCCCCCCCCACGCGGTCTGCCCCCCCCCCACGCGGTCTGCCCCCCCCCCACGCGGTCTGCCCCCCCCCCACGCGGTCTGCCCCCCCCCCACGCGGTCTGCCCCCCCCCCCACGCGGTCTGCCCCCCCCCCCACGCGGTCTGCCCCCCCCCCCCCACGCGGTCTGCCCCCCCCCCACGCGGTCTGCCCCCCCCCCACGCGGTCTGCCCCCCCCCCCACGCGGTCTGCCCCCCCCCCACGCGGTCTGCCCCCCCCCCCCCACGCGGTCTGCCCCCCCCCCACGCGGTCGTGGGGAGCGGTGCTCCCCGCTCTCTCCCACCCACGGTCTCGAATCCCCGCGTCCCTAAAATCCCGTCCGCGTGAGATTTGAAGCGCGCGTATCTCCATGTCCTCGCTTCATCGCACCGTTGCTAATTTCGGTTCCGTTTCCGTGATCAGCGTCCACGACTGCTCCCCACCACGATGGTCCCAGCGGCAGCAGCAGCAGCAGCGTCCACCCACCGTCACCGGGGGCAAAGCCCTGCTCGGGGCGCGCCGGTGACTCGATGGAGCATTATGGGGTCTCGTGACATCTAGTGCAGGTTTAAATAAAACATTTTTTTTAATGTATCACCCTCCAGAAGGTTGAGTCAGATGTTCACACGACGGATCACACGCGTGAAGGAGACTGAACGAGCAGAACCGGTTTTGATTTTAAATCCCTCATTTCAATATTTGTTGCATATTCGTAATCACGTGACGAGATCAAGGACATCACAGCGCGCAACCCTTGCCTCGTGTTCGAGAACGGCCCGCGGATGCGGATACCACAGAACGGCCACCGAGACGACTCCTCGCTCAAGTAGCCTCTGGTCCACACGCAGTCGAGGGGGCAAGCGCTCTCCCGCTCGCTCCGCAACATCGCGAGCTTCGTCACGTGACCGTCAACCTGATATTGACATTCTCACCGCTGGAATTTGGCGGAATCAAATGTAACGACGCGGTGTGTGCGTTGGGTGTAGAGTCACTGGTGGCGGGGCTGAGGCCATCAACTCGCTGCGCTCGAGGACATCGACCTCGCAGGCGGTGGCCGAAACTCCGAGTCACGTGCAGGCCCTCGGCTGCGGCGGCTCGGCGCACGAACCTCCGAGCCACCACGGCCACCCGCAGAAGCGAGGTTTGATTGCCGTCTACCCACGCATCCCTTCAACAAGCCACAACGCCCCTGCGGGGTGAAGTATGGTCAACAACCCGCACGGGCGGCACTGGAGAGGGAGGCTTTCGTCCAGTAGGTGATTGACAAAGGGCTGTAAATCGTGATGAGGTCCATTAACCCTGGACCTTGCACGGGGCTGTTGTTTCGTATGGCGTTACCAGACAAGGGAAGTCACGACTCGCTGGACACAATCTCATGTTCTCGGCCATTCGTAGGTGAAGCTGGGAATCCGTTGGCTTTCCTCGTGACAATCGGGTGAAGTCGGCCAAGAGAGTTCCCACGAGTGACCTCTGCTGCTGCCGCCGCCGCTCACCCCCCCCCCGCCTCGGGTCGCAGAGGGCCGCGACCCTTCCAGAGGTTAATGCACGCACAGCCAGAGCCACCCTCGCCTCTCCCATCACCAACATCCGCAACACCGTTCTCAAAACCACCCTCACTCAACACGCTCACCACAATCAGCACCACGCGGACCACAATCCTCACCACGCGCACTCGATGCGAGTCCATGGGTCCCTGTGGAGGTCCGAGGGACCCCAAGTGGCGGTGTGCGTCTCCCATATTCGAGTGGCCGGAGGGGAGTTCGTGTGGGTGGCGGGAGCGGCGTGGGGGACGCGAGAGATTCCGGTTCCTCCCCGCCGCCTTTCCCTTCTTCTCCTTTGAGCGGCGGCGAATGTTCAGCGAACCCGAGCGCTGCTGTGGCTCCCGTGTGGCTCCGTGGTTGTGCGCGAGTCGACATCTCGCACCGTGCACCACCGCTCAGCTACGCCACGGTTCCCGCTCGCATCATTCGCCGGGAGCGTTTGAGACGTTCACCAGGAGGCGGCTACTCCTGAAACCTGCACACTGGCTCGCTCCCTCCACGCGGACCAACCACTCCAACAACCAAACCGCAGCAGCTGTACAGAGCCCTGCCCCCCCCTGTACCCCCTCCCACCTGAATCCTCACCCATTACACGGAGCCACAGCCTCACCTGCAAACAGGGACCGGTGGTGCACCACTCCCCACCACCATCACCACTCCCCACCACCATCACCACTCCCCACCACCATCACCACTCCCCACCACCATCACCACTCCCCACCACCATCACCACTCCCCACCACCATCACCACTCCCCACCACCATCACCACTCCCCACCACCATCACCACTCCCCACCACCATCACCACTCCCCACCACCATCACCACTCCCCACCACCATCACCACTCCCCACCACCATCACCACTCCCCACCACCATCACCACTCCCCACCACCATCACCACTCCCCACCACCATCACCACTCCCCACCACCATCACCACTCCCCCACCACCATCACCACTCCCCACCACCATCACCACTCCCCACCACCATCACCACTCCCCACCACCATCACCACTCCCCACCACCATCACCACTCCCCACCACCATCACCACTCCCCACCACCATCACCACTCCCCACCACCATCACCACTCCCCACCACCATCACCACTCCCCACCACCATCACCACTCCCCACCACCATCACCACTCCCCACCACCATCACTCCACTGCACCCAACACTGCCCCACCACCATCACCACTCCCACCACATCACCACTCCCTCACCACCATCACCACTACCCCACCACCATCACCACTCCCCACCACCATCACCACTCCCCACCACCATCACCACTCCCCACCACCATCACCACTCCCCACCTACCATCACCACTCCCCACCACCATCACCACTCCCCACCACCATCACTCACCACTTCCCCACCACCATCACCACTCCCCACCACCATCACCTCTCCCCACCACCATCACCACTCCCCACCACCATCACCACTCCCCACCACCATCACCACTCCCCCACCACCATCACCACTCCCCACCACCATCACCACTCCCCACCACCATCACCACTCCCCACCACCATCACCACTCCCACCACCATCACCACTCCCCACCACCATCACCACTCCCCACCACCATCACCACTCCTCCACCACCATCACCACTCCCCACCACCATCACCACTCCCCTCCACCATCACCACTCCCCACCACCATCACCACTCCCACCACCATCACCTCACTCCCCACCACCATCACCACTCCCCCACCACCATTCACCACTCCCCACCACCATCACCACTCCCCACCACCATCACCACTCCCCACCACCATCACCACTCCCACCACCATCACCACTCCCCACCACCATCACCACTCCCCACCACCATCACCACTCCCCACCACCATCACCACTCCCCACCACCATCACCACTCCCCACCACCATCACCACTCCCCACCACCATCACCACTCCCCACCACCATCACCACTCCCCACCACCATCACCACTCCCCACCACCATCACCACTCCCCACCACCATCACCACTCCCCACCACCATCACCACTCCCCACCACCATCACCACTCCCCACCACCATCACCACTCCCCACCACCATCACCACTCCCCACCACCATCACCACTCCCCACCACCATCACCACTCCCCACCACCATCACCACTCCCCACCACCATCACCACTCCCCACCACCATCACCACTCCCCACCACCATCACCACTCCCCACCACCATCACCACTCCCCACCACCATCACCACTCCCCACCACCATCACACCACTCCCCACCACCATCACCACTCCCCACCACCATCACCACTCCCCACCACCATCACCACTCCCCACCACCATCACCACTCCCCACCACCATCACCACTCCCCACCCACCATCACCACTCCCCTCCACCACCATCACCACTCCCCACCACCATCACCACTCCCCACCACCATCACCACTCCCCCACCACCATCACCACTCCCCACCACCATCACCACTCCCCACCACCATCACCACTCCCCACCAACCATCACCACTCCCCACCACCATCACCACTCCCCACCACCATCACCACTCCCCACCACCATCACCACTCCCCACCACCATCACCACTCTCCCCACCACCATCACCACTCCCCCCACCACCATCACCACTCCCCACCACCATCACCACTCCCCACCACCATCACCACCTCCC